>NC_051163.1:100886841-101037849 GCF_013339745.2 Dermacentor silvarum | reverse complement strand
AGAAAATAATCTATCTCGGCTTCTCGGAGCCTAACTCCATCTTAGAGTCTCTACGTCAGTCTTAGCGCTGACTCGTCAAAGTCTGGCCACCCTAGATTCGGCCTAACTGTGTCGCAATATGGAAGTGCGGGTTCTTACGGACCATCGGTTTGAAGTTCTTGTTGAGTCCACGTCGGGCTCGTTCGAAGTGTTGCGGGTGCCGTAAGTGCCGACGCCTCGCGGTTTCGTTGACCTGACCAAGTACGTGGCTGGTGCCCCGGTAGCCACCGCTGACGTGTCATTTGCTGGGTTAGGCTTCGCGAAGCGTTCTTCGCCTTACGTAACCATGGCGGCCCGGTGTCACAGTGATTATCAGTTGAACGGGCTTGGCCGAGGAAGAGGGATACTCGAGGAGAAGACCGGAACCACTGTGAGCAGCAGCAGCCGGTCCCAGGAGCTTCGCCCGGACGTCTCCGAGGACTACAGCTACGCCTGGGCTTTGCCAGCTTCACGAGCTTCGTGGCCGGGTCCTCTGCTCTCCCGTCGTCGAAGCATGGCTGACGAAGCAACCTTCCAGCTCAAGAGCCACGTCGATAATGCTGCTTCGCCTCGCTTCTGCCTCGACCACCCCTCAGTTCTTGCGCCTCGAGCGCTCGCGCTGTTCGGAATGCTCCGCGATCTTCGTCGTCTTCTTTTTCGTATACCGCCGATGTCCGACTCATGACATGGACCCCTGTTTTGAAGAGTTTTTTGCTTCAAAAAACTGCTTGCTTCCGATCTGTGGCGGGGGGGGGGCTTTCGGGTGATGACTGTGACTCTGCGTAGTGACATTGGTGCTGGTACTTGTGAAGTCTTGATGCACCTCACAACACCACACTGTTGCGCACAATTCACCAGATGCACTGTTCACCACATTTCAGAGTTAACTTAATGCACATTTCACCACCTAATGCTCTTCGCAACGTTCACTTGTTAATGTTCTGAAACACTCTTACATGAATAAACTTTCGGCCTAAACGTATTTTACAATACTCCTCCACATGCCCTATATATGTGTAGGTGCTGTTTCAGTGTTTTTCTCTCTATACACATTTCTGAGCCCTGCAATCTTCCGCGTGCCATTCCTAAATGGTTTTCCTTTTGATTCTGGCCATTGCACCTGCCCTATTTCTTTTCCATCTTCTGCGCTTGCGCGTTACACATTTAGGGCGATTCGGGTATCTATCTCCTTCACCCTTTTCCTCGGGGTCCCAATGTCCTATCATGTCTAGTGCCTGGTACTCCCTGGACTCAACATCACTTATCGACCTCCTATCTTTCCGAGGTGAAGCCGCTTCTTTCTCTACCCTCTTCTGCTCTTCGGGTACGTAAACCTCGATCGGGATGTTGTTCATCTTATCCTGTTTACTCTGAATCAAGAGTTCTCCCGTCGCGAGCTTTTTCTTTCCGACGTCACGAGTGCTGTCTAGTCTGCCTGCGTCCTTCCCTTCAGCAATCATGCAAACAGCAATCTTCTCCTCGTTTTTCCCCTTAGCCATAGTCTTTTGACATACATCGCATGACCTCACGTATCTCCTCACATCGCTCTGTACCCCCATCCAAAAGAAATCTTCTGTTGTTTTTTCTAACGTGCCTTTTATCCTCTTGTGACCTGCCATTACATTATCATGCCCTATCTTCATTACTGTCTCTCGCAGTTGCTTGGGGACCATCAACTGCTGTACCTCTTTTCCGAGTTGAACACACACCTCTGATATAATAAATCGTTCTTCTTGAAAAACTCCACCGCGTTTCGACTTACTTTCCTTCCTACTACTCCTATCTTCTGTACGCACTTCTGCAACAACTCGTCTTTCTCCTGTAATTCCTTGAATTCAGCCGCCGTTATGCTCAACCCCTTAATGTTCGTGACCGGCAATGGTGTTAATGGTTTAGTACTCTTACTCCTAGCTCGCGTTTGTACTGCCGCTGCTACCTCTACCTCAGGTGTCTCCTCTTCTAGCACTTCTGGTTTTTTCCTCTTCTCTAAATCCTCTGTCCTCTTCCAGTTAGGGTCTGGGTCATCTGCCCTTCTCACCCCTGATACATTCCCCAAAATCAGGTCGTACAGAGGATCTTCTACACACCTAGCTGTGACCACTCCTGTAAAAAATGGTGTCGATACTTGAATTTGCGCCTCTGGCAAATACTTAACGGACCTGTCCGCCAAAATGACTGGTTTGAAATAGCCGGTCATGTTCGCGGATGGCACCAGACTCTCCCTGACCAAGATTTCGTTTGCCCCCGTGTCTCTCAATACCGTGGCCCTGTGTCCTTGAACTTCTCCCTCCACCACGGGCATGTTTTTTTCTCTTGGCCCATCCTCTTTACATTTCATCATACATGCTGCTTTGTCCACATATCCTGATCTGCATTCGTGCACCCCATGACCTCTCTTTTGACATAGTTGGCAAACCACTGGTGGACCACGTCGATTATCCTTCACCCGACAGTTCATTGCTATATGTCCCAGCCGGTTACAAAGAAAACATCTTTGTGACGTCCCTTGTCTGTTGATTAGACCCCGATTCCTCGTCTCTCCTACTGCTGCCATCAGCGCGTCGTTGCCACTCTCCTAAATTCCTTAGTCCCTGCGCCTCTACGAACTGATCTGAATACGCCGCCATTTCCTCTACTTTTTTTAATTTCCTCTCTTCGAGGAATATCGCCAGACTGTCGCTGCACCTGGCGAGAAATTGTTCTCCTACGACCTTGTCCTGCACCCCTTCATATGTCTTGTTGGCCTCTGACAACTCCATCCATCTTTCAAAGTAGTTTGTCAATCTACATACAAACTGTTTTCCAGTTTCCCTGTCTTCCTGCTTGCATGACCTGAACTTTTCGCGGAAACCCTCAGCGGTTAGCCGGAATCTTTGCAATAAAGTGTTCTTCACCTTGTCATAGTCTAAACTCTCTTCGGCGGCCATCCGACACTAAATAATGAAAACATGCCTTCTATGGAAAAGCTGACTAAACAGTTCATGCTTCTATTCCTGTAGAACATGCAATATAATGTTCCTGGGGCTAACTGTTTCATAAACAAATCCTGTTCTTGTAAGATACCTGTAAATAAAGCTGATATCAGGAAAGTCATTAGAACTATAAAAAATCAACATAAATGCAAACGGGTGTATTCAACAGTTCAGCAGGTAGCGTCAAGAAACGCAGAGCAGGAACAGCTCGAAGCACGAGTGGCTTACACTCGCGCTGCTATCCAGCTGGCTCAGTGGCTGCACTGCAGGCATCGAATCGATAATTTGGCTGGCCTTGTCCGTGCACTCTATTTATTTATGCAGATTACTACAGCAACTTTATGGGCATTGTAGAGGGAAAGGACCGAAACGAGTACAATAACAATGCAAACAATGTGAAATACACTGCAGATGCTTGACACAACAGTAGCACTATACACCAAATGAATGAAATAAATGTCGCAGTTTCGCCCGAAAGGCGAAGCATCAATTGCGATAGCAAATTAGAGAGCTATTCGGAGTAGGGATAGTAGTTTTATAGGCTGCATAAACTTGGACACATTCGCTTACAAATTGAATTAACAAGCGTGGTGTCGGCACGCACAAGCAAACATGAATAAATCACACTGAATTACCGCAGACGACCGTCAAAACGCTGGCAGCCGCCGCAGCGGGCGAAGGTTCGTGCGGTCTATTGCTGAAACGGAAACTGAGCGGCGAATGCACAGCGCATACAAAGGTCAGAGCCATGTGGAGATCGTTTTTAAGAGATGGTGCGGACGACCGCCGCAGCCGGGCAAAGTAGAAGCGCGATTGTTGGCAGAGTAGAAGCCACCCCCCCCCTCCCTCCCGCGCTGCCTTCCCGCTTTTCTTCTTTCGCGTGGGAGATTGAATGGCCAGTTCCTCTTGAGCTCGGTTGCAAGATATGCATTTTGTGCCGCAGCACAGTGTCACCCCGCCTCCCTCCCTCCCATATCCCTACGGCCTCTCTCGCGACAGAAGTCGCGTTTGCTTACCACTGTGCATTCGCTCTCCATGATAACGCGCGTCTCCCGCGTGCTTTCACTCGCACATACGGCGCCCGGCGACGATTTTATCGTCCTTGGACTTTATACGGAACCTCATGGTGACGCCGACGGCAGAGATCCGCTTGAAGTGTCCATTTAATTGCTATTGCAATAAAACAAGTTCAGGCTTTCTCAGCACTGCAAATATAGTCTTACAATAAAGAAAAAAAAGACGTCTTCACAAGCAACATCTTATAGAACCACATGGGCTACACAGAGTATGATTAAATGATGAACCTGCTTGAAGCAAGTTTATCGGCATAAAGTTATCAAGTCACGCTACCAGTGCTAAATGTACAGAGTATCTATATGGAAAATGAAACAAATATGATGGCCAGCATTTATACACTTGCGAAGCACAATGCAGGTCTCTTGGTGCTAGTCTGGGCCTGGAGCTGCTTGAACTTTAAGGAGACTATCCACATGTCTCATCTCTGGTGGCCACATGCAGTGGCTGTTGCCAATCAACCATCTGCTATGGATGATGGCGACAGAATTGTTTTCATCTAGAAATTTGGCAATGACGTCCCACCTTATACAAGAAAGAAAAAGATTAATTTATACAACATTTATAGAGTGACAAAGCAAATGCTAAACAAGCATTGTGACTTAAGAGTACTTCTGTTTAAGCAAGTTGGTGTGACATAAAGTTGAAACAGCATGAAAAGATGGCGACAAGGAGCACATACACACAGGACCAGTGCTGTACTACCAACTTGGTAGTGGTGGTAGTACAGCAGTGGTCCGGTGTGTATGTGCTCCTTGTTGTTGCTGTCTTTTCGTGATGTTTAAATGTGAAGCACTGTGAGTTAAGTCTGTACTATTGCATGGAACAGTGGGAAAATAAGTCTGTTTTTTAAAAACAGTTCTAAGACATTTCTGCAATATGTTGTGAAGTGGCCATGATTGCAGGCTAGAGAGCTGCGATGCTACGAAAATTCCCAGCATCGAGGATGTGCATGGCATTGAATAAAGTTCCCCCAGCTGCAGGTATTTCTTCCCTATGACGCAGGGTACACCAGATTGATAATGGGTGAAGTTGTCTACAACAATAATTGACCCATCACCGAGTTTGCAACAATGGCTCCCCTGTCAGCAGCAAGAAAAATGCCCTTAGGCAATGCGACTTTTGTGAACTGCGGGCCCTGCACGGAGCAATAAGTAGTCCAGAGTCATGTTCCCCCTTGAATGAGTCACGTTCAGTGCTATTATGGACCTTCAAACTGTGACCTTGCTCTGACAGCCTGTTACAGAGCTGCTCAAGAGGATTCCCTGGCTTTCTGAGCAATATTTTCAATGTGGACATGAAATTTTCAATAGGAAAAGCACTCCAGGTGTCCAATGGTCCAACTTGCTTGACATCACTTGCCAGATCACACGGCCATGCACATTATGCAATACATGCTCCTTGCCATATACATTAATAAATGACAATAAATAACTTCAAAACTTTGCCAGCATATTCAACTTCACTCACACTAGCACCAAGCACTGTGATGGCTACATGCAAAGCAAGGAAGTTCTTGTACATATGTGAAGGAATCAGTGATGACAGTACAACTGGTCCTCCATACAACAAAAAAAATTGAAATTCAGTGGCCTTCCATCGGTCCAGCTCTGACAAGCTTCATGGCCTTCTATTGAAATCAGAAGGGACATACTTAGCACTTTTTAAATTTCGCTCTGACAGCTCGTTGCGCACTTCCAAGTCTTATCTCTTTGAGGCCTCAGAACCACAATACAAGCAACTTATGCACCGCACCCAGACAGACAAGATGCATATAGTCGAGAGGCACATCTTTCACTATGTTCATTGGCAGCTCTTCCAAAATGCTATGCCCTGTTTGGTGACGCTGTTGCATTTTGGAACGAAAACTAGCATCAGTTCTCTCTGCAGTCAGATTTGGGAAGCACACTCTTTGGCAGTATTCGCCCTGAACCACACATTTCGTATAGCTATAATAACTACATTTCGTATAGCTATAGCCTATGCGACCTACGATAGAAAGGATGAAAGCTCTGGCAGGTGTGTCGCATACAAGTGCATGTAGCTCAACAGGGATTTCCAATGTGCCAAAGACAATGCCTGATGTCATTAGACGTTCATCAACGAAACGCCGCAAGAATTAGTTTGCGTCCTTTGGCTTGCTGTCACAGTACAAACAGCCAGCAACAAAGGGAGGTTTCTCCTGCAAATTTATGCGACCAAGGATAGTCCAGAACTGGCCTTTCGAGTTCTTTGTTAGCGGCAGTCCGTCAATATTAAAACTAAGCCTCAGTTCACTGGGCATCTGTTCACAGTCCTGCAGGGTTCGTCGTAGTCCTATTTCAAGACAGAAATGATGGTTCTTTCCGCCTGCAAAATCAAGAATGTTGACTGACTTTCTTGATGTTTGCAGCAGGGCTCGCGCTGACGATGGGAGTGAAGCCAAACATCCAAGGGAGCTAATCGCTCCTAACTGCAATGTCATCGCAGCGTGGGACGATTGCGATTCAACCACCCAAGCCTGCAACCTGCCCCGGAAGTCTGACACAGTGAGTGGCCTCGGATCTTATGCACCACCTTGCACCACGCTGTCATTAATACCAAACATTTGCGCATAACTTCCTCGCTGGCAGCTTTCCGATGTACTTATTGAGGACAGCACGTTAACTTGTTCACGGTCGGGGCACGATCACACAGACGACGATTCCTTCACCGTCCACGATTTCACCGCAAGCTCTTGATGTTGGTTCAACGGATAGTCACTAAGCAAACTGATGCACCCATCCACACGACGGTTTACTTCTCGTCGAAGTCTATGATTTCAATTGCAAAACATTTCAACTACTGTAACTTTCAGACCATCACACAACAGCCCCGCAGGGGCGCCTGCGTCAGCAGGCGTTTGGTGAGCTGCGCCACCACGTACCTGAGCACACGAGGGTTGGACCCTCCCGCGTCTAACCGTGCGCGGCTTAGCCGTGTCCGGGGAAAAGGGGATCCTGGGGGTTGAGCCAACACTGAGTGTTTGGACCTTTAAGGCCCCTCGGCGGAGGCAACACACCCCTTTGGCCTCGGCTTCACGTAGACGGCACCCCCGGACTGACCCACCCGGGGAAATCGGTAGTTGCCTTTTCCTGTCTCTCTCTCCAATCTTCGTCTTTCTCTCGTCTTTTCATCTTTCCTGTCTTCTACTCTCTTCTATATTACTTCCGATCTTCTTGGCAGCAAGGGTTAACCCTGTGTGAGTAGCCAACCTAGGTTATTTCATATTCGGTTATAGTGGTGACGTACGGCTGGCGTCTGCAGGACCTGTGTTTACAGGCCCTGCAGCGTCCCCTTGTTGGGCTCCATGGTGGGTGGCTGGCGTTGCTGCCGAAAAATCTATATATCCTTATGGCTAGTTCCTTCCCATCACTCCCTGATCGCCGTCTGAAACGAGGGCGCACCGAAGACGTGTTCCAGTTCTTTGGACAACAAAGACAAAACTTCCCACGATTCCATGTAATTCACTCCGAAAAAGCAGGAAAACAAGTACGAACAATCTCTCCATTTCTAGTCTCTAAATCCCTAACTGAGGCTCTTGGGCCAGGCTATAAGGCATCGAGGATGGCCAGTGGTGACCTCCTCTTGGAGCTCCATGATCAGAAACAATATGACAAGCTGCCTAATCTAGTGTCCTTTGGGGACATCCAAGTAACTGTAACCCCACACCGCACCATGAACACCACCCGCGGCGTTGTCTCAGATGACGATTTGTTGGAACTGACTGAAGCTGAACTCTTGGAGGGCTTCAGTGAACAGAATGTTATCAACGTTAAGCGAATTAAAATGAGGCGTGACGGAAAAGAAATCCAGACTAAGCACCTGATACTCACTTTCAATTCAAGTGTTCTGCCCGAGTCCATCGAGGCCGGGTACATCAAACTTCGTGTAAGGCCATACGTGCCAAATCCTCTGAGATGTTTTAAGTGCCAGCGATTTGGGCACAGCTCACAGAACTGCCGAGGTCGGCAAACTTGTGCGAAATGCAGTGCACACGAACACACTTCTGAATCTTGTGAAACTCTCTCCACTGTGTAAACTTTGATGGGGAACACGCCGCATACTCGCGGTCCTGCCCATCCTGGAAAAAGGAAAAGGAAATTGTCACAATTAAAGTAAAACAAAACATTTCGTTCAAAGAGGCACGTCGGCAGGTATTCTACCTGCCAAAAACCAGCTTTGCCGAAGTGGTGCGTCAGGGGGCTGCGCCACAACGGCTTTCGGCGGCTGTCTGGCACATGCGTAGTGAGCCAGCCGTGACGCCATCCGCCCCCTCGGTGGCTGCAGCTAGTGCTGCTCCGCCATCTCAGAAGAAGGGGCCATCGACCTCCGGGCTGGTGGCCTCAAGGGTCTCGTCTCTTGACACGAGGCCTTCAACGCGAACAAACCGCTCTCAAGAGCGGGTGTCCAGCGCGCCGCAAGAGCCGATGGACACATCTTCTAGCCAGACGGCGCAGCCAGCGCCTAAGGAGCGGCGAGAATTTCTCGACCGCTCCAAAAAAGAGAAACCCCGCATTACAGGGCCTCTAAAGGGTTCTGTAAGCTTTCTTCTCTTAAACACACAGCACAAAACTCTTTTTAATATGGGCACTCAAATAATTCATTGGAACGTCGGAGGTCTCCTTCAAAATCTTGACGACGTTAAAGAACTCCTCCGCAAGTTTAGTCCCAGGGTGCTGTGTGTTCAAGAAACACACCTCAAACATACACAAACAAATTTCCTTAGACAATATGCTATTTTTCGCAAAGACCGCGAGGACACTGTCGTGTCATCCGGTGGTGTAGCTATCATAGTAGACAGAGGTGTTGCCTGCCGGGAAATAAAACTTCATACGCCCCTAGAGGCAGTTGCTGTCCAAGGGGTGCTGTTTGACAAGCTAGTCACTGTCAGCTCTATATACATCCCTCCCAGTTATCACCTTAATAAAACCGAATTTCAAAACTACATAGATGAGCTTCCGGCTCCATACATAGTTGTCGGAGATTTGAACGCACACAACACACTGTGGGGAGACTCTCGTTGCGATGCGAGAGGTCGCCTAATCGAAAACTTTCTCTTTTCCTCAGGA
Organism: Dermacentor silvarum; assembly: GCF_013339745.2. Taxonomy (NCBI): domain Eukaryota; kingdom Metazoa; phylum Arthropoda; class Arachnida; order Ixodida; family Ixodidae; genus Dermacentor; species Dermacentor silvarum. The sequence continues at coordinate 101,028,695 of NC_051163.1, read as the reverse complement.
GCATGTATACTTAATAAGAAAGAGCCAACATACTACAGTGTGGCGCATAATACATACTCCTCCATAGATTTAACTATAGTATCAAGCACACTAATGCCGTACCTAGAGTGGTCCGTTCTCAAGAACCCTTTTGGGAGCGACCACTTCCCTATTATATTAAACTTAACAAAACAAGATATAAGCTCACCACACATTTCCCGATGGAAGGTTGACACAGCTAACTGGGAACGTTTTCGAGAACTTACGTATTTAAGCACGGATGATACTGCCTCCTTTAATATAGAAGACGCTGTGGCATATATTACAGGCTTTATAATTGACGCTGCCACGAAATGCATCCGTCAAACTAATGGACTAGCGAATAAACGTCGCATCCCGTGGTGGAATGAAGAATGTAAACAAGCACGGAAAAATCAAAGCAAAGCTTGGGGACGACTTCGCGACTCCCCAACTGCTGAAAATTTGATTAGTTTCAAACAAATAAAGTCCCAGGGTAGAGGAACATGCCGACGTGCTAAAAGGGAGAGTTGGGAGAAGTACATCTCCAGTATAAATTCTTACACGGATGAGACAAAAGTGTGGAATCGAGTAAATAAATTAAAAGGCCGGGAGGTACACCCATTACCGTTAGTCAGTACCCAAGGTGAGAGCCTGGAAGACCAGGCAGATTGTCTGGGCGAACACTTCGAACATGTATCCAGTGCGTCCCACTACACACAAGCATTTCTGAGGTTCAAAGAACGCGAAGAGCGACAGCCCCTTAAACGTAAAGGTTCATCGAGTGAGGCCTACAACTATCCATTTACTTTAACTGAACTCAAGGCATCCCTCGCTTGCTGCAATGACTCGGCGCCAGGCGGTGATCGTGTCATATATGAAATGATTAAGTACGTACATCCTGAAGCTCTGAAAACACTCCTGTATCTTTTCAATGCCATGTGGGCAGATGGGTATATCCCGTCCTCGTGGAAAGAAGCTATATTCATCCCCGTGCTTAAACAAGGCAAAGACCCATCCCTAGCCAGCAGCTACAGGCCAATTGCGCTAACAAGCTGCCTGTGCAAACAATTTGAAAAAATGATAAACAGGCACTTAATCTCTTTCCTTGAATATAACAAACTACTAGACCCCTTAATGTGGTTTCAGGGAAGGTATGTCCACAACAGACCACCTTGTTCGCATTGAGTCTTATATTAGGGATGCTTTTATACATAAGCAGTTCTGCCTCTCAGTGTTCCTCGACCTAGAAAAAGCTTACGACACGACATGGCACTACGGCATTCTCAGAGATCTTTCCACGATGGGTGTCCGTGGCAACAGGTTAAATACAATCGAAAGTTACCTATCTAATCGCACATTCCGCGTAAGAGTAGGTAACGCTCTGTCTAAGTCATTCACCCAAGAGACCGGTGTACCACAGGGAGGCGTGCTCAGTTGCACACTATTTATAGTAAAAATGAATTCCCTGCACACAGTCATTCCACGCACAATGTTTTATTCCATTTATGTCGACGATGTACAAATAGCCTTCAAGTCATGCAATATTGCCATCTGCGAACGACAAGTGCAGCTTGGAATAAACAAATTGTCCAAATGGGCGGATGAGAATGGTTTTAAAGTTAACGCTCACAAGAGCACTTGCATACTCTTTACAAACTAGAGAGGCCTAACGCCAGTCCCAACTTTTGAAATCAAAGGAGATGCGCTCTCTGTAAGCAGCGAGCACAAGTTTCATGGAGTAACTTTAGATTCAAAACTCACGTTTATTCCTCATATTAAGCGTCTGAGGGCAAAGTGCCTGAAGACAATGAACCTCCTAAAGCTTCTATCGCGCACAACATGGGGCAGTGATCGAAGGTGTCTCTTAAACCTCTATAACAGTCTTGTCCTCTCACGCCTTGATTACGGGTCTATAATTTATAATTCTGCAATGCCAAGTGCGTTAAAAATCCTAGACCCCGTTCACCACTTGGGCATCCGTCTCGCGACTGGTGCTTTCAGGACAAGTCCAATCCAGAGCCTCTACGTAGAGTCGAATCAGTGGTCGCTTCATCTGCAACGGTCATACAGCAGTTTTACATATTTCCTGAAAGTACAAGCAAACATTGAACATCCTTGTTATTCAACTATAAATGACGTGACCGCTGCCACACTCTTCCATAATCGACCTGTCGCGAGAAAGCCGTTCTCTTTGCGTGTGAGGAACCTCAGTGAGGAAATGGGTGTTCCGCTTCTTGAACAATGTCCTGTGGCTCCAGCGAAACTGTTGCCACCATGGCAGTGGCAGCTCATAGAGTGTGACACATCGTTCGTAGAGGTCACTAAACACGCGCCAGAGGCACATATTAGAATTCATTTCTTTGAACTCCAATCTAAATACTCGTGTACAGAGTTTTACACAGACGCTTCCAAGTCACATGCCGGGGTATCTTATGCAGCCATCGGTCCATCGTTTTCGGAATCCGGTGTACTGCACCCGGAGACAAGTATCTTTACGGCTGAGGCCTATGCAGTATTATCGGCTGTAAAGTTTATAATGAAATCAAAACTCAAAAAGACTATCATATTTACAGACTCGCAAAGTGTTGTGAAAGCATTGCAATCACTCTGTAAACACAAAAACATTGTACTTAATGAGCTCTATTTCATTCTGTGTAAAGCGTATATATCTAACCAGCATGTGATTATATGCTGGGTGCCGGGTCATAGAGGCATTGAGGGTAATGTTCGAGCAGATCAAATGGCCACATCTGTTACATCTCAGGCTATTAACCCTACAACTGCCGTTCCTGCAACAGATTTGAAGCCTTTCCTGCGAAAGAAACTGCGAAGCCACTGGCAACGCTTGTGGGACGCTGAAACAAACAATAAGCTTCACCTCATTAAACCACAGTTAGGTTTCTGGCCTCCCGTAACGAAAACACGACGAACTGATGTCCTATTCTGTCGTCTCAGAATAGGACATACATATGGCACCCACAATTTTTTGCTTACTGGTAGTGAACCACCAACCTGTGGTAGATGTGGTGAGAGGCTGACTGTCCTCCATGTCCTCGTGGAGTGCCGGGAAGCCGAAACAGAAAGAAAGAAATATTTTTCACAAGCGTACCGATATCATGTCCCGCTTCACCCCATTATGTTTCTTGGCGAAGAACCGATCTTTAATGCCAAAGCAGTCGTCGATTTTTTTAGCAATGTGGTCCTGCATGTTATTAGCCCAACTAGTTCGTAGCGCATCCTCTATCCAGAGGATGCCGCTGTGATAATTTTTTATAGCACATGCCTCCAGGCCCTTGTGGTTCAAGGGCTCTGTCTAGGCAGTAGTGCTTCTTGCCAATTACTGCATCTTAAATATTTTAAATATCGTGTCATTCTTTCTCAATGCATTCTTCATTGCAGAGTACACCTCATTATTCATTGCCATGATTTTAGTACCTGTATATTTTACGCACTTTACAGCGATTATTTTTAGGCCCCTTTACAGCCCCGTCACATCTACTTTCAGAATTCATCACTTCACTGCGAACTAACAAACACTGGCATGGCGCTCTTTGGCCATACGAGGCCCTTGCGCCACTAAACCACACACATTCATTCATTCACACAACAGGGGATTTGCTCACATGATTCACATTCTTCACCGCGAGACGCCATCTCGACAGTCGGTAGGCTTGGAATAGCTTGGCTAATGGACTATCCAGAATGGAAGCACATAGGTGAAACAGGAGACGCTGGCGAAAGGTTGCTATTTTTATAGCGGCAATCTCCTAGCTGCTTGCTAGCTGTTGTTACATTTGGCGACCAGCGGGGGCAGCGATCTTGGAAGTATCTCCTGTTTACCTGCGACGAATCTCTTCAGGAGGCTGAAAAGCCGTCCCGCCGAGAAAGATCAGCGGCGACATCACGTCTCTACACCTTTCAAAGAGTACGAGTCTCGACACTATAGGAAGAGGAGACTCTTGGAAAAGGGCGGCTACTACGATGCATTCTCACGGCCGCTCGACAGACCAGCTGGCCGCCAAGGCCGTTCTCCAAACATACCCGTCGTTGGCTGGCCATTCCAGGAACAACAGACGTATCAGTTCAAGTCAGGTGCGAAGCCACCTGTCTACGAGTGTCCCCTCCTTTATGTGGGGAAGTGAGTTCTCGAGGGCACTTCTCCGAATGTGGTCGGGCAACGAAGGTGCCGGGGGATTATGTGCACCCTCGCCCTCAACGCAGACCATCGGTGACTCTCGATGCTCCGATTGGAGGATGGTGGGACCGCAGCTTGGACAGAGGGATTTTAAGAAAACTTTGGGGGCCATCAAGAGTGCTCTCCCATCTGCCCTGAGATATGAGGACCTGTTCCTCCCTTCAATGTCTTCAGCGTCAGCGTGGATGAGGCGGAAGATGGTATGGGCCAGCTACCACTTTGGATATGCCAGACTCCAACTCTTACACCAGCTGGCGAGGCCAGACACCCCAATTCCTGCAACTGGTAGCAGCGGTGGTGTAGGCTAGAGAGCGACCCACAGTTTGACGTCGAACTCGGATAGACCACGACTCCCAACTTCAACAACTGGTGGCAGCAGTGGGATTGACCTCACGGATGTTGGGATGGACGTGTTGACCGACCGGTATCCTGATCAAGTTGGAGGTGACTTGGGAATGACCACCTCTTGCAACTGACTGGATACGGCGGAGAAGGACTGGTGATATGGTGCTGCTTCTGTGGGTAAGCGTTTGGTTTTGGCTGTAGGATTTACCAGGCTTTAATTTCTTTGGGTTTGAAAAATTGAATCACTGGGGATCTTTTACTTGTATTCTCATTCGGAATTTTGATTTGCGTGTGTATCGCAGCAAGTATTGTGTGACAGCAGAGCCAAAGCTTAAAGCAGTGACCATGGTCCTGTTGAGTTTGACGAGAGCTAGCCTATTGTGGTTGTGTGAAGAGCTCGAGGTAGACGTAGAGGAGGACTTAGCGGAACCAGAGATTTGTAAAACCATTCTCCAAAGTGACAATGATTTGTATATCATCGAACATCTCGGTAACAAAATTCTAAGCAAAATTCAGAAGCAGGAACCAATTAGGCAGGAATAGGAAAAAATTAGACAGGAACAGGAAGAAAAGAGGCAGGAATTGAAAAGAATATTGCAGGAGAAATACAGTTGGAAGAAAGGGAAGCAAGTAGGAAGTATGCAGCATCGGTGGAGAGAGACATTGGACGTTTGCAGCAGACAATCGAAGACAGACAATGGAGGCTTGAGAAATCTGTTAAGTTGGAGGCAGCGAAAGTGGGAGGAAGTCGCTAGCAGGGTTTTGGCAAGAGCCGAAGAGGTTAGTACTTCTGAGGTTAGCAGCGAGTTCAAAGGTAACTTAAAGTGTTAGCTGCTAACGATGCCTTAGTGGCGACAAAGGCCGTTGAAGGCTGCAGTGAGAGTGACGAGGTGCTGTGTCAACAGAGCACTGTAGAAACAGCTAGGCCAGCTGAGAATGAATTGGCACAGTCACCGTGTGTGGGCGCCGCAGGAGTTGTTAGCGAGGTCGTTAACAAGGAACAGGGCACTACTGACCCGACAGACACGAGCACCCAGGTCGAGTGAGGGCTGCGTGCCGATGCGCAGTGCGACCTGGACGATGCAGTTGTGAGCAGTTCGCAGGATTGAGGGCTGGTAGCTCAAAGATAAACAGCTGCATGGTTCAGGGATCGATAAAGCTGTCTGCCAGTCTGGAAAGCCAAAAGAGGATGATTTAGGTACAAATCATTCAGACTGTGCGGGTGAGACAGCGATTAAGACTGACAAGCTGTGTCCTGATGCACAGTGTGAGCTAGACAATGCAGTAGAGGGCAGTTCGCAGGAGTGCGAGTTGCGTAGCTCGAGTAAATACTACTGCATTGTTCCAGAGTCGGTCGAGCTGTCCTGCCAGTCGGGGCAAAGAGGGAGATGATTTAATAGTAAATCACTCAGACTGTGGGGGTAAGACAGAGATCCGGACAGAGGAGATACCTAACGATCAGCACGAGGCGCGAGCAGATGACTCAAAAGTGAGTTCGAAAAAAAGGCGCCGTAGAAGCAAGCGCCGTAAGGATCGGAATGTGGTAGAGAGTCCAACACAGCCTAGCAAAGTGATAGGCGTAACGGTGCATGAGCGGGGCGCCAAGAAAAGAAAGGTGCGATCGGCGTTTTCGTGTCCGAGCCGCCGGCTTAAAAGCGTCAAGGGAGCATGCTCTGCACGAACGCGGACAAAGAGCATGGGGCAATTATGTTCCCCGTCGTTCCGTCGGTTTTTTTTTTTTCCGGGGTGCAGCATGCAGTGCGAAGGGGCGCAAGATGGCAGGACGAGGTGAGGTGATAGGGAGACGCGACGAGGTCAACCAAGGTCGCTTTGGAATCATGTCACCAGGGCACAAATTGGCAGGGGACTGTGACGTCTCTAAAGAGCTGACGGACTCTCAGGTCTTTTGTTGTGTGTGGTTAGCCAGAATAGCTTTCAGGGCGGGACCACCTCGAGTGCGGCTCAAAATTATGAGTCCGTCGGAACGAGTTGAAAAAACTAAAGGTTCCGCAGAAACAAACGCTTTGTTTAGTTAGTTTGTTTTTGAGCATTTAAAGGTTTCGCGATTTGAAATTATAGTTTCTTTCAATGAATAATTTTTTAGCTTTGTTGTTTTCTTTTGAGAAGCTCCGAGGTTTGAAAGATTTAATTTGAGTAAAACTTTAGTTTCGCAAAGTGTTCATTAATGAGTAGATAGGTTTTTTTTGTGTGTGTGAATGACCTGAAGCGTCAAGTTCATTCGTTAAAAGCCTTTAGTAACGCGCGCTGGTATCCGTTAACCTTCATAAAAAGTGTAAATTTTCTTTTAAGGTTAGGCGCGTTGTGTTTTAAGTGAGTGCATAATTTGCACTGAGAAACGTGCGTTCCATTAGCGCGGGTCCTGTGCGGACGGGAGGAAACAATATTTGCGACTGGTTCACTCGTGTGTGTTGAAGGGCGGCAGTGTTCTGTGTTTTCTATTAAGCGTGCATGGAAGCAGTTATTGGCAGACGCGTTTTCTTCTAAAATTCTTGTGAGTGCGTAAGTTACGCACGTTTAGTTTTGTTATTTTAAGGCGTGTCCTGCAATGTCAAAAAGGAAAGAAAACGTCTGCGTGAGACGCAAGTATACGTTGTGATTAGGGAGCGCAAAATTGGTGCGATTTTGATTATATATCCTTAGAGTTCACGAGGCTGTGCAGTGGCACCAGTAGGTGCGATAAGTAGTCCACTGTGATAAGGGTATGAACAGGCTGCTCGTGAAGTTAGGCTGCTGAAGGTATGCGGAAGCGTAGGTTATTTAGAGCCTCTGGGTTCAGCTCTACGTATGCCTTTGCTCTCGTGCGGCGTGACAGTCGGGTTTCGTTGAACTCAAAGGAACATGAGCACTTGCTTTGGCTGCACAAAATTTTGGGGTCGAAATTTGCAGTCCCCAGTTGAGTGGCGTATATTGAAATTTTAGTATGAGGCCTGGTGACTTAAACAGTTGATTCCGGGCGTTTACACGCTGAGTGGTACTGTGTTGCTGGGATTGACTCTTCCGTGCCGGTAGTTGTGAGATGGTTGGGGGCATTCTGAGTTTGCAGTTGTCGCAGAATGCCAAGCAATCTTCTGGGTCACCAGCCATTCTCTTCCTGGTTAGCGCTGGCCGGTCGAGATTTTCCGAGCCGCGAAGGAGCTGTTACGTTCGGCGACCAGCGGGGGCAGCGATCTTGGAAGTATCTCCTGTTTACCTGCGACGAATCGCTTCGGGAGCCTGAAAAGCCGTCCCGCCGGGAAAGATCAGCGGCGACATCACGTCTCTACACCTTTCAGAAGTACGAGTCTCGACACTATCGGATAGAGATGGGCAAAATGGCTCACTTCAGGTGAGCGGCTCGGAACGGCTCAGCTCACTGAAATGAACCGGTTCATTTGAACGGCTCACCGGTTCACTTAAACGTGTAACCTGTGTTATGCATATTCTATAGTTATCTGGCTTTGAAAAAAAAAACGATATATGCATAATTTAATAACCGTGCTATTGGTATTTTCGCTATGTGTACAGAATATTTTTACATATATTAAAAGCATGAATTTTTAGTTGTAATGAAACTTTTCTGATCATTGGGGATAAAATGCTTATGATACCCTGAGAGGCAGAACGCGACGTACTTTAAAAAAAAAAATGTAACTTCATCGTTATTACAGAGAAGCTTGTCTGTTTCTGTGGTACTTTAAAATCAACTTTTGTCAAACTAAAAACACAAAATGATTACATTATGTTTCAACTTTATTCATTTATTTACATACGTACGTTCACTATAATATGTGTAATCTGTAACGCCATGCAAAATGAATGTAGAAATCATTTCTTGAAGTAATATACAAAAATCATACGAAAGATCCACAAACTGCCGCACGTATCCTTTCGTTTTTTTTCCTCTTGAGTACACGCGCGATACTGGCGATCATGCCATCATACGCCAGGCCAAAAGAAAAAAAGAAGAATTGAAGTTCTATTACAACACAACAGATCATTGACCTCGTTTTAATGAAGTGCTAATGATACACGCTCAGAAAATGCACTGAAGTGGAGGTCATAGGCGACATTTTCATGACTACACTAATTAGCACAAATGAAGACCAGGACGTAAACTGTACGTTCACCTGTTGTCTTTAAAGACACGGAAGACCATCTTCGAAGTGTTATTGGACCAGCACACGATGTGCGATCGGTGAAAGTCGTGACACATCGTTCGAACAGCAGCAGGCAACGAACGGTACCATCCTTTGCCAATTAAGACTTCTTTACTTCTCCCCTCGGTGGCATCGGTTGCCACACCATAGGACGCACAAAAAACCAAAGGGACTGCTGCTCACACCACACACTGCGAGTGAGTACCAGTAGCACGAGTCTGCCCACACCGGCCACCATTCGTCGGTCAGAAATCGAAACCCAGCAGAAGACCAAGCTCTGACGGAACGGTTCGGCATGGCTCATTCAAGGAGAGCGAACCGGCTTCCTTACTCCAAAAGAAACGCTGCTCACTTACTGAACCACGGCTCAATCACTCTTCAAAAGCGCGGCTCAAAAGATCCGGCTCGTTCCTGAGCGCTTTCTAGGAATGGTTCCCTCACGCTCACTGAACGAGAGAGAGCCCAGCCAGCTTCCTCTCTCCGAAAGAACCTGCCGCTCACTTACTGAACCGCAGCTCCCTCGCTCTTCAAAAGAGCGGCGCGCTCCTGAGCGCTCCGGAGCGAGCTGGATCTCTTGAAGAGCGAGGGAGCCGTGGCGAAAAGAGCAGCGCGCTCAAGAGCAAGCCGGATCTTTTGAAGAGCGAGGGAAGCCGTGGTTCAGTAAGTGAGCGGCGGTTCTTTCGTTCTTCAGCCGAAGGCGAGGAGGTGAAAGGCGACTCTTGCGAGGAAGGGTGGAAGGGCAGTTGCTTTCTCGTACAGCTAATAGATGGCGCGGAAGTCGCATCCCAGCAGGAGACGCGGCTCTGACGGAACGCAACGGCACGGCTCTCTGAACGCGAGAGAACCGGCTCCGTTTCTCCAAAAGAACTGCCTCTCATTTTTGCTGAACCACCGCTCACTCACTCTTTAAAAAAAGCCACTCACAAGATCCGGCTCGCTCCTGAGCGACCCTTCTCTACTATAGGAAGAGGAGACTCTTGGAAAAGAGCCGCTGCTACGATGCGTTCTCATGGCCGCTCGACAGACCAGCTGGCCGCCAAGGCCATTTTCCAAACATACCCGTCGTTGGTGGCCATTCCAGGAACAACAGAGGCGTCAGTTCAAGTCAGGTGTGAAGCCACCTGTCTACGAGTGTCCCCTACTTTATGTGGGGAAGTGAGCAGTGTGTGCCCAAGGGCACTTCTCCGAATGTGGTCGGGCAACGAAGCCGCCGGGGGATGATGCGCACCCTCGCCCTCAACGCAGACCATCGGTGACTGAGGGTATTCCAAATATATAAAATAGGCCAAATTTTTTTTCTACATGAATTTAAAAGGCGAACGGCTTATAATCTGTTGTGGATGCACGAAGCGTTTCCGCGCCTCCGAGAAAGAACACTTAAAAAACTTTCAACAATCAAGCGGACTGCAAGGTGAAGATAATGGCAAACAGAAGTGTAGCGTATAAGTTTCACGTTTGCAGCTGCTTACTGAAAGAAAAGTAATTGTATTTGAAGCAAGCAGTGCACATGCTCTGATTGTCCCCATTAATTCCCCGAAAGAACATGCTCAGGACAATTCGTTGTCTCCAGAAAGTATGCAATAGGACGTTTTTGGGTCAATCCAGCTGGTGTCGTCTTCAGTACATCCCACGGACGTGAAGAAAAGTGCGAGGATGTTTGTATCATTTAAGGACGTCCTCAGGACATTGAGTGTTGTCTCGGCTTGTTGAAACGTGGGTGCCAGATTGAGGATTTTCTCATTTATTTACAGTTAATCGCTCACAGTTATACATCTGTTCGGTTTAGATTTCATATAACTGTTTAATTCATCTTACATATTTGCATTATTTTCAATCAATGTGTGCCTTTGACTCTGACTCCCCAAGTTCTCACTTTGATAGTTTCACGCAGCGGGTAAAGCCCTCTGCAGAATGCGTTTGGATGGGCCTACTCCTAGAGCATTGTGTTTCTCTGTTAGCACCTTTCAGAGTACAAGCTGCTTCTGTTCATTAGGTAGATGGCCCCTGTGAGAAAAGAAGGAGCTGCCGCAGCTTCGTCGGGCGCTTCAGGACAGCCGAATGCGAGCCGGGCCGCGCACAATGCATTATTCTAGCAGGTCGTGGGCTACGCCCGGAATTGCTTGCGGAAGCAAAACTACCAGAGCTGGTGGTCATGGAATGGTGAGTAAGACAGCATGGCCCCGCGAGCATGCGGCCACTATAGACGGCTGTCAAATGCGATCAATTCGGTTTTTAAAGCGAAACTTTCTAGCCGAGTACGAGGCACATTTTAGAAAATTTCAGGGCCTCTAACGCCAAACGCATTTAACAGGATGGTGACGCCATCTAGGAACGGTTCAGCGAATAAGTAGTTTATAAGCTTACCCCTTTCAAGCATAAAGTTTCATGCAGTAATTACTAGAGGGCACTGTGTGGTTCTGGTGTCTACGGGAGCTGCAAGAAGGGCGATGCAGCCAGCATATAGCAATGATCTCTAGTACATGGATTTGCCTAACCCTTGTCCTTTTGGTTTCACACGACTTTGTAAACTGATCAGAACAGCGTTATAGTAATGTAACAAATGTCAATAAAATTCTTCTACGGCAGGGGGTCCTAACACAGGACTTCGAGCACACAAGCCTGATATTGAAACCATTACGCGACGGACGTATGTGTCGAAAAGCCGCATAAAACAACCTTCCTCACGGGCAAGCAAGCGTATCGAGATGTTTGGTGCGTTTTGACTTGGCCACCTAGACAGGCGTTTCCGCTGCAATTTGTAGTGATTATGCGTGTTCGCAGATTCTTATTGCCGTCTGCATTTAGAAAAGTGTTCATGGCTTTGAAATTTAGGCCTATGAAGGCAGATAAAGCAGTAGTAAACAAACATGCTGCTTTTTAATACTAATATTTATACCTCAAGAACACATTTCAGATATACACACACGTGGTTCACGAGACAATCACACCATGAATGCGTCACTTTACGTAGTTGTCAACTGGTGCTGAATCTGCCAGCATTTCTTTATTTGGACTTTTATGACATCGCTCTAAAGACTATATCACTCATACAGGCCATAAATGCAGCGCGTGTAGGTGGCATGCCTTATAACTGCTATAACGCGGAAGGCGTGTCTTTTTTTTCTTTAATTATAGTTTTCTGTGGTCTTTATGGGCTCCTCACCAGGCACCACTGCAAATTTTTAGTTATACATTGGAACTTGTTAAACCTCTGTCTACGGATCATTTTACTACAAAAGTTTTCTCTATTTTTTTTTATCGACTTATTGAAGACAGTAATTGACAGTCACTTAAGGATCCTTACATGATTTGAATGCGAAAGCATTACAACTTATCTAAGCTATCACCATTAACAGTTTCTTAAGTATTGCAATGTGTTTGCATTGCATTCTTCGCTTTCCTTTTTTTTGCGTTCACCAAGGGGTGACGTGGCTTGTTGAAGTATTTTCTTTATTTTATTGTCGCATTTGTTTTATCGCTGATCTCGGGGCGTGCGGGTGTTAAGAGAGAAGAGGTTGTGAGACGCATGGCAACACAGCAAGCAATTTTAATTTCATGCAAAACCCAAAACCTCAAAATAAAAACTCACTCAAACTATATAGCACACACAGAACTAAAACACAATGAATAAATAAATGTTAACAAAAATACAACCTTATGAATCAATAAACATGCCCTTAATTCCTCCTACACTATTTCTGGGCGTTTCCTCCACGAAAGTCGGGCAACCTTAGCTTATTGCTGCGACATAACAAGAATAGATCATTCTTATACTGAGTTTGTTGTTGCAGGTATCTTCCCGGCCGGAAACTTGTAGGATCTTTCCCAATGTCCTTGCTCTTGCCGACTGTCGCATAATTGTTGCTGCCTTGATGTCGGCCCATCAACTTGTTCAACTCGGATGCCGGTGTCGTGAACTCAGTCGGTGACGTGGCATCTAGGCCCACCTGGTTAGGCCTCCCTAGCAAACATTCTAATACAAAAACTAATAGCCTATTAGGTTATTGACACTAATACTGTCTATTAGGTCTATTAGTGTATTAGTCTAATAGATATTGATGTGTTAGTCTAATAGGCCTATTAGTCTAGTAGGTCTATTATTGTATTAGTCTAGTAGGTCTATTAGTGTATTAGTCTAATAGGCCTATTAGTGTTAGTCTAATAGGCCTATTGCTGTGAAAGAAAACGTTGTAATGCACCAGATAACGAAAAACAGGTAAAATTGCTAGAAGCATTTATTAGCACAGCATATCCTTTTACAGATTCCTCTTTAGAGATATTCGTCAGGTCAGCAATCTTGATTGAGAGAGCTTTTCGTTGACTTCGACCAGAGGAGGTCTATTTGATGAAGTGGTTAAAAAAACCTGGGCACAAAAATACACACTTTATATAAAAACAGTTGAAAGCAGGGGTGCTAGTTCTACCACGAAACGTTTAAGCTGGCAATATTTGCTTCCAAATTAGAATAAATGCGGCTCGCCAATATTTTAGGACAGTTGATATATGCTAGCTCAAAATGCTTATCATAATAAACAATGACGTTACCTGACATGACAGGACAATTACAAAGCACACAAAATCAACATAACGTGTGTTCCATCGAAACTGTAGACAGATATAAGGAACTCTAGACAGAAATCTTGCACAGCGTTGTCGGAAACAGGCATGTTATCGCTGCAACGTACACAGCAATCGGCCCGACGGCACTGTACTTACGTCCACCGTCAGGATTTAAAAAAAGAAGAAAACACTTCGTACTGTACAACAGAAGCATAAATAAGAAGTATAATTACCTCGAAATGGTAAATCGGCGCCGGGGAAAACGCTGCACATCGATGCACGCTGATGATCCACAAAGCCGCGAAGGACAGGGGTAAAACAGTTGCCTTGCGTTGTTTTGAAGTATTAACAGCATCCATAGATAAAGCTATCCAAATATATTACTGCACGAATGAGATTGCACAGGCGCTAACACCACAGGTTCCTTAAAAACACATCGTTCATTCACTAACACGCACGCCTCACCTTGACATGGCAGCCGCCATGGCACACGTGCTGTGCGCAACTACGGCTGACTACGGTCGAAATTTTATGTCCTTCCTGCCCACCGTGTTCCCTTCTCTGCGATACTGCTCGTTGATGTCAATAAATATTACGGCCTTTTATATGCGGTATCAAGTTAGAAATTTAGGTTAAAAGTTTAACATTTGCTTTTTGCGCACTTCAACAGAAAATACGACACTGACGAAACTTCAGCCGCAAACAAATATGGTTGCTGCTATTGCCATGGGTACGGTACCATGGGTGTTCTGTGCCAACGCCTCATTGTCTGAGCTATTGCACTGTCGTACCGTCGTTCGTAAGCTGATCGGGCAGCGCGATTCTGCCTTACAGATTACAGCTGGTAGTTCGTTTTTTTTTTTCTCATTTTTTTTTTCGTGGGGAAGTATTCGCTGTGCTGTAAACACTAGCTGTTTCCTCAACGACTCATCGCGACGAGGCTCAGTGAAGCAAAATTGGCAAGACCATCATGTAGGCCAGCGCCTCCTTTACTTTGAGATGCCTGGCACATCGGCCGCGCTCCTATTGTGCGCCCGGGGCCGCTGTGTTTTTCCGGCTTTCCGCGAGGTGGCGCTAGCTTCTGACACTACCCACCGCTGGCTCCGCAAAAGAAAGTTACTGCACCAGTCCCTTTCTGGAGGCTTGCAGCGCCTAAGTGTGAAGAAATTTTGTGCTTCGAGGCTTGCAGAGCTCAGCAGAGTGAAATTAAGTAAAAGTTTGAAGACGAAATGAGAAAGTAAATGAAGTAAAACAATAGCACACTGTTTATTCACTGCAGCAGAAGTGCAGGCTAAAGATGCCAACAGGGAATGTTGCAGATAACGCAATATCACAGAACAGTATAATGAGATCAGAAATTGATTCAACATCAAAATGACAAAAGCATTAATGCAAAGCGAGATCAAATATGAGTTCATGCAGCTAATGCTAAGATAATTATGAACAAAGAAGAAAAAAGAATATGTATACATTTTCTGGCAGGAATAACTATCACACTGTTTATGCACATTAGCAGCAGTCCCGGCTATGAAGGAAAATGCAAAAGATTGACAGTTAATGAAGGTGCAAAGCAGGAAATGACTTTACCATCCCAAACAAGGGTAGGGAAATGAGGGGGTTCGTTGTGTCATACATATGAAGGAAGCCAACAATAATTGAAAGCAAAGAATAGAGGAGAAAAGTTCCATAATTCATAACACTTATCACAGTTGTTCACTCTGCAGTCCGATAAAAACAAAGAATATCAAAGTCTACAGCCATTAAATGCATGAAGTTTCAAAACACCTCAAAGCTTTAGTATTTTACGTGATAGTGGCTTGTTTTGATACATTTTAGCCACTGCATTTCTGTCACTTATGTCAAATGCATGATTGGAAAATAGCGGCTTCATGAATTTCTTGCATATTCAAATGCCTTCCTGTGGTCATCATTGCAGCTTTCACATTTCAACACAGGCAAGCCTGTGATTACATTCACGCTGTGCTGCAAACACTGCTCCATAGGCTTTAGGAGAGATCTTCGGTCTGATACCATAATCTCAACATATTTCTTGAGACCATAAAGAACTGTAGTGAGTTCTAGTGTGGGGTAGCAGAGGCCACCCCTATCTTGGTGGGAAATCAACCCATCCATAGCCGAATTGCTCTTTGGCTTCTTCACTAAAGCCACGCAGTTCTCACATGCAATTTTTTCGCTAACCACGCGAGATATGTAGCCCCCAACAAGTGCTATGGCTGCCATATCTGGAGTTGGCAAAAAAGTCTTAGATGACAGGCAAACTTCTCGCAGCGTTTGTTGTGCCCGATTGGTGTTCACACAAACAGGTGTTGTACTGCCTCTCACTTCACTTCCACTAACAGCCCGTGAAGAGCAGAATGACGTGGAGCTGTTGACATTACTTCTGTCGGATGATGCTACTATCCCTGTCTTCAGGATTTTTTCCAATCCGCAAACAGCACTTCTCACATCCATGACATCGTTGCAACCTGCACTCCTTCTCAGAAAGCCAAACAGTGATTCTATTGGATCGCTTGAGAACTTTCTTGTGAGCTAGTACGAACAAGAAGTCGCACTCATTCAATAGAAACTGTATGCATTGCACGTTGGAGACTGTAGTGAAAACTAGGGCATGATAGGTTTCCTTGGTGAGGAAGTTCTCTGGTCGGCTTGCTTCCTTTAGGATTTCGACGTACTCGAGAAAGACTAGCTCTAGCCAGTGAAGTCGAGGATCTTCAGCATCTGAAAACTGCCTAGTGTCGGGGTTGTTCTGGTGGATATGTTGCTGGCAGTTGCTGACATCCATTAGAACAAACCACCTGTACATGTTGGCCATGAACTCCACTGTAGGTCCAACACTTGCAAACTTGGCATCACAAGTGTGCCCTGCTTGGTCTTTCAAGAAGCTGAGGGCAGCAGTGACAGGAGGTGAAAAAATTTGGATTGCTGTTCTTACACCCATCTTCTCAATGTTTGTCGGATATACATGCTTTCTTGTAAGGAAACGGACTGGTTTGACCGAGGAGCCTTGCTGCATTCTATACAGGTCCTTTAGGTAGACAGCGGATATTTCTTGCTGACCTCCAATTTGTTTTGACAAGAACTGGGAGCGAATATTCTTGATAATATGACTCTGATCAAAGGCCAAAAACAGGTACCTTGAAGGGTCAGCTGGGTGGCGTATCCGGGTTTGAAGATGCCCCAGTGACATCGTCTCCATCGCTGCAACGTTCACTTTGTGGTTGTCCGTTACTAGGCGTACAATTTTGAACCCCACCTCTTCTGTCTTTCTAATAACATGTTGCACTGTTTTTGCAAGCAACTCCCCAGAACATCCCTTCGTAAAAAAGTACCCCACTGGAATCTTGAAGCTTGCATGCAGTCCACACAGCAAGAAGCACAAAAGGAGTTCGCAAGCTGACCCTTTTCAGATGCTGGCAAAAGATGATTGAGGTCGGCACTCAAGTCAATGTCTCCAAGAAATGCATCTCGTTGCTTGTGGTACTCAAGCTTCTGTCGAATGCGCATCTCATCCACGACGAGGCTACATAGTTTTGATTGGGTGTTGTCAGACATTCAAGCTCAGCACTTAGCCTTCTCTTGACGAGTTCACTAAATCCAACTTCCCCTGAGGAACTTCCGAGGTATTTCTTCAGAGTATTTCTGCATGGAAAGGAGAGCAGGTTCTTGGTTCTCATATGTTCGTAACATTTTGCTGAGAGTTGGCGCAAGATCGTACATTGCCTAATAGTCGTTTCGGACCATATAGGCTTCTTGGCCTTATAATTAACCACTTGATCTAAAATAATTTTGGCCTTCGTGCACGCAAGTTCCGAGTTTTTGACCACGTGAAGAAACTTGCTAACGTGACATTGCTCCTTCATTTGTTGAAGCTCCTTCTTGTACGCGTCAACAGTTGATCGCAGCCTCTCATTTTGTGCCTTCAAGGTCCTTTCTTTTTCATGCCACTTTTTGCGCTGCAAAAAAGCCGCTGACGAACTTCGCTCGTTGGTCTGCGTGCCAAACGACCTCATGGCATATGCAGTCTGGCCGGGATGTGGCAGTCTCTCTGTGCAAGTTAAATCGGGCCTCTCAGCGGAATTTTCGGTGGTACGGGACGTGCAGAATTGCTGCGTCAAGTCCTGAGAGGCGACACTGTCGGTGTCAGACACGGACATAACCATACAATCAACGGAGACCGTCGAGTCCGACATATGTTGCTGCGTTGAACGAACACCGGTGATGTTTTCAGACGCGCAATTCAATGCTGATTTCGTTGGTGAAGATTCGCGTTTTCTTTTTGCGATGCTTCTCGCACCTCGCGGCTTCGACGGTGCTGGCTTGAGGTAAGAAGGGTATTGGGGAAACACGCTGGGCACGGTACCTGACTTCAACATGCGTCTTTTGGTATCTTGGCGAAAGTCCCCATCAAGAAAATGAAGGCTGCAGACAGCTGAATAATTCGATGTAGAATTAGGCTGCCAGTTCTTCCTTGATATAACTTTCAACCATTGTTCCCTGAGTGTTGCGTCTGCAGGTATCTCGTGGAAAGAAACGCCAGGCTGCTTCTTGCGCTGGCTTGATGTGCAAAAAGGCACGCAGCAATACCGCATGGCTGCAGGGCTTCAGCTGCGGTTATTAGACCGAGGGACGAAGCATTGAAGCGGCAAGACACGATAAAGCACATGAGTTCACTAAATCCAACTTCCCCTGAGGAACTTCCGAGGTATTTCTTCAAAGTATTTCTCACGTAGGGCGCCGGGAAAAACAACGACCAGCAACGATAATCCACACGCGGAATGGGCTACGGGGCTACCACAAAGATTGCACGGGTGCTGGCTTGGCCGGTGGGACGCATGATAGTGTCAGAACACAGCGCCGCTGCGCGGCGGCGGCGTGCGTAAACAGGAGAGGGTTGAGCTGGGGGCTTCGGCGCCGACGTGCCAGGCATCTCAAAGTAAAGGCGCTGTGTAGGCGCACGTCGCTTTTGTGTATGTCGCCGAGAGATGGCCAGTTTCACTAGCTTAGTGCGCTGAAACTAATGCAAACGTGCGAACGCAGTCTGCTGCAAAATTGTACAGAATTTTTAATTATTCAGTGATTAAATAGAAACACCTCTCCATGCAAGCAATTAAGCGGGCCGCTAGTCTATTTTTTTTATCAACTTTCACCAGCAAACACGAGCTGTGGAATCCAGCAATACATGTTGTATCACACCAGCAACAATCTGTATAAGGCCAATGGGACCTATTAGTCTAATAGAGATACTAGTACGCACGCAACACTGTTTGCATAAGACTAATAAGTCTAATACACAGGGCCTATTGGTCTTATAGGTAAATCAGTACGACTAATAGAAATTTCTATTGGTCTAATACAAAACTGATACAACTAATACAAAACTGTATTAGACCAATATAAATTTCTATTAGTCTAATACAAAACTAATACAACTAATACAAAACTGTATTGGACTAATACAAACTTCTATTAGAATTTTTGCTAGGGCTAACACCGAGGCACACTGTAACTTCTTCTGCGAGTGCCGATGTGGTGCCCCGGGGATTCTCGAACGCGCTGGGCTGCCGGTGAAGGGGGATCCTCTCTGGAGTGCCCGGCTACAGCTAGTCCAAGGAGCCTTGCTCGAACTTCCCCGAGGTCGACGGCCGCACCCTGGACTGCTAGCGTCACAGATTCGACTGAACCTCCAAGGCTCCCGTCGCCAGTGCGGTGCTGACGATGCGACGTTCCTGGCTCAGAACCACGTCGATAATCTCTGCTCAGCGTCTCTTCACCCTCAATTACGCCTCAGGTCACGCCCCTCAAGGTCTCCTGCCGTTCGGAACGCTTCGTTCACATCGTCCTCTTTTTCTTCTCTTGGGCCGCGTGCCTCTTACTCATGACATTTATGGCCAAACACAATGCAATTTCTCAAACTTGTTTAACTTTTTAGGCTTTTTAGGCTGATTTTAAATATGCAAAAAGTTTTCTTGTAAGCTAAGATTTTCTTGTAAGCCTCGTTCAGGAGATATACCATGCAGCCACTCTATTGTTTCTGGAGACAATAGAAAAAACTGCTCAGCAAAACGCAAATATTATTACATAACTGGATACCAGTACAAGCAGTAAGTGCCGTGCTGGAAGCAGCTTTTAAATCAAATCATAATTAGTCATTCTGCAGAGGATCAAAGTTCAGTGTTTGTAGGGTGGCTATGTCAAAGGAAAAACAGAATCAAAACTTAATAATTGTGAGGTCTCACTTGTTCTCTTGAGACAAAGGAACGGCAACACAGTAGGGCAAACAATCAAAAGGGCATCATTGCACGCTAACCTAATTACTACGCATAGAACATTCACATCGGCGCACAACAAATCGAAGTTTGACTCACCGCGACCGGATAGCGATCGAATATATTTGCCCCATGCTAGACACCATCACGTAATCGTTCACGTGTACGGTCACACGAACGGTGGCACGTTTGAACAATCAGTGTTCATCCATTTTGATGTCGTGCTCCTAAGCCTCCTCGAGACTGTCTTGCAAAGCGGGTTGGCGCATATGCGAGAGGTGCACGCTGCTCGCAGACTCCACACCAAAGAGGAAGCGCCTTCTCCCTTTTGTGCCCAAGTAACCCCGCTGTTAGGTGGCGTTAGCTGCGCATTACTAGCGCCATCTCTCACAATACGCCGCCTCCGTAAAGCCATGCAAGGAAGCCGGATATCATGAGACAGGAGCCATGCGGGCAAAACAACATCACAGGACGTGTGAGAGTCGCGCATTCCCACAAAATATATATCCAGGAAGTTAAAATTCTGCTTCCAGCACTATCTAATATAAAGATTGGGCTTTGTGATAAAAAAAGAATTGTAGCTCTAGCTTTTCTAGATCACGAAATATCACTGACAAAATAAGAAAGTGACCAAAAAACGTGTTGAGAAAAACAAACTAGACCTACTTACGTATATACAGCTGGAACAGCCTAATGTGCGCCAGGCATATAGTCTTGTTGACTTTGGCACCCTTGTGCCGCATGAAGCGGCACAAGGGTGCCAGCTACTGCTCGTCGCTGATCCTTTTCAGTTATACGGGTATGGCTTGGTCTGCTTGGATTGAGACTCGGTTTTCTCAGGATGGCCTCTGAAGCCCTTGCATTACCTGCATTGAACTTCAGTACTGCTTCCGCCACAGCAGCCTTTCCTACCAAAAATTCTAATACAACAACTAATAGCCTAATAAATTATTAACAATAATACAGTCTATTAGTGTATTGTTCTAATAGATATTGGTGTATTTAATAGGCCTATTGGTCTAGTAGGTCCATTAGTATGTTGGTATAATAGGTCTATTAGTCCTATTGGTGTAATAGTCTAATAGGCCTGTTAGAGTATGCCGATTGGTGTGAATGAAAATGTTGCAATCCACCAGATACAGATCGAAAAACAGGTAAAATTGCTAAAACTGCTAGAAGCATTTATTAGCACAGCTTGTGTTTTTAGATTACTCGTTCGAGATCTTCATCAGGACAGCAATCTTGATTGAGAGCTTTTCAGTGACTTCGACCAAAGGACGTCCTTTTGAGGAAGTGGTTAAAAAAACCAGGGCACAAAAATACACACATATAGACACAGTTAGAAGCAGGGGTGCTAGGTATACCACTAAACATCTAAGCTGACAATATTTGCTACCAAATTAGTTTGGTAATTGTGGAGCCACATTATTCTAATTTTAGGACAGTGATATATGCTAGCTTAATGTTTATCATAATAAAAAATGAAGCCACCTGACATAACAAGGCATTATAAAGCACACAAAGTCAACATAAGATGTGTGTTCCATTGAAACTGTAGGCAGATATAAGAAACTCTAGACAGAATTGTTGCACAGCGTTGTCGGAACAGGCATGCATTGCTGCAACGCACACAGCAATCGTCCCAACGACACTGTACAGAAGTACCTACGTCCACTGTCAAGATAAAAAGAAAACACTTCATACTGTACTATAGAAGCATAAATAAGAAGTATAATTACCTCGAAATGGTAAATCGGCGCTGGGGAAAACGCTGCACATCGATGCACGCTGATAGATCCACAAAGCCGTGCAAGGCAGGGGTAAAACAGTTCAGTTGCCTTGCATTGTTTTGAATTCACAGCTGTAGCCATAGTGTCACGTGATGTATTGAAGTGTAAATCTCAAAGAATGGCGAGAAACATCAGGCGAACGTCAAGAAGTGGCGGGGTGACAAGCAGCCAAAATCCAGGCAAGCGCAAGCTCGGGGCGCGTGGTTACCACCAACACTGGCTTGCTTGCTGACTGTTTTGTCGTCGTCTTGTCTTCTTCATTACATTGGCCCCCGGGCAATAGCGTAGCCATCCTGGCGACTTAAGGCGTTGACAATATAGATGGGTCATAATAGGGCTTTAGGCGACTCACATAAACGATTTTTTGACCACGACAACTTAAGTCTTGGGACGGTGTGAAAGGCTCAACGTCGGACTGGAGATGTCCAAGCGAGGATGTGGTAGGGCCCATGATATCGGGCCAATAATTTAGGCGAAAGGCCAGGAGTACTTAGAGAAATCCAAAGCCAAACCAGGGCACTGGTCGCAAAAGTAATGAAAGGTCGGTCGGTGTTGTGCCTGAGCTTCTGGTGACCTTGGTCCTCGGTTGTCAATGAAGGGTCCAATTGTCGACAATCTTCGGCGTAGCTGGCGACATCAGAAATTGCAGTGTACTCAGATGAGTTAGGTGCGTGGGGAAGCATAGTGTCCAGCATGCATGATGGCTCACGTCCGTACAAGAGAAAGAACTGCGAGAATCCTGTGGTTGCGTGCGTAGCAGTGTTGTACGCATATGTGACGAATGGAAGGACGGTGTCCAAATTGGTCTGGTCCGACGCGGTGTACATCGTCAGCATATCCCCGAGAGTGCAATTAAATCGCTCAGTTAGGCCATTAGTTTGTGGATGATATGCACTGGTCATGCAATGAACGATGTTAAACTGAACGAGTAAGGCTTGAATAGCATCAGACATGAAAACACGTCCCCTGTCGCTCAAAAGTTCACAGGGAGCACCGTGGCACAGTATGAAGTTGCGTAAGATTAAAAATGCAATGTCTGTGGCTGTGGGCAAAGCTGCAGTCTCTGCGTAATGCGTGAGGTGGTCCACGCCGACAATTATCCACGTATTCCCAGAGGTGGTCGAGGGAAGCGGGCCGTATAAGTGGATACCGACGTGGTCGAATGGACGGGCTTGAATAATGATATGTGTGACACCTTGAATACACCTTGAATAATGACATGTGGTGCACACAGCTGAAGGCGCAATGTATTGTCAGCTGGCAGTACGGAGCATTAGTCCCGAGAGCGACGTGGTCACTTTTTTTATCTTGCAGCATAGGTTCTCGCAGATAGCCGAAACGGTGGCCCCCATGTCAATAAGCGCTAGTGCGGCGGTTTCTTCAACATCAACATCGATAATATTTTGCGGCAAAATAGATGTCGGTTTGCAGATGACATTGTCCTATTCAGCAACAATGGAGACGAATTACAGCAAATGATTGAGGACCTTAATCGAGAAAGTGTAAGAATTGGGTTGAAGATGAATATGCAGAAGACAAAGATAATATTCAACAGCCTGGTAAGCAAACAAGAATTCAGGATCGCCAGTCAGCCTCTAGAATCTGTAAAGGAGTACGTTTATCTAGGTCAATTACTCACAGGGGACCCTGACCATGAGAAAGAAATTCACAGAAGAATAAAATTGGGCTGGAGTGCATACGGCAGGCATTGCCAAATCCTGACTGGGAGCTTACCACGGTCATTGAAAAGAAAAGTGTACAATCATTGCATTCTACCGGTGCTAACATATGGGGCAGAAACTTGGAGGTTAACAATGAAGCTCGAGAACAAGTTAAGGACCGCACAAAGAGCAATGGAACGAAAAATCTTAGGACCAACGTTAAGAGACAGGAAGAGAGCGGTGTGGATCAGAGAACAAACGGGGATAGCCGATATTCTAGTTGACATTAAGCAGAAGAAATGGAGCTATGTAATGCATAGGATGGATAACTGATGGACCATTAGGGTTACAGAATGGATACCAAGAGAAGGGAAGTGCACTCGAGGTCGGCAGAAAATGAGATAGGGCAATGAAGTTAGGAAATTTGCAGGTGCAAGTTGGAATACGCTAGCGCAAGACAGGGGAGTGTGTAATTGGAGATCGCAGGGAGAGGCCTTCGTCCTGCGGTGGACATAAAATATAGGCTGATGATGATGATGAGATAGAGGCCTTGGGCAGTTCGTTGGGCATGCAGCTCTTGCCTCTGGAACTGCAGCGATCAGTTTCCCTCCTCCGTAGGAGGTCAGCGACGCATGGGTAATAGCGAGAGTCGTCGCAGAGAAAGGGACTGGCGGTTGACATAAGCTGGCGCCCGGGAAGACGAAGGAACAGGCCTGCCCATGACGTCAAATGGCCAAGGTGGACATCGGCTACAGTGGCGAGCGACGTGTCCAGCAACACCACAGGCGAAGCAGATGGGCCTATTGTCTGGTGTTCGCCATGCGTCTGGGCGGCGGAGGAACAGAGCCAAAGGTCTCGCTAAGGCGAGCAGCACAGCGTTCGCAGTCGTTGGCGACGCATGGGTCGGCATCGCAGGTCGAGCATACGGCGCAGAATGTTGAGGGGGCCGAGCCGTGTCGGAGGCGTAGGTAAGTGGCACAGTGATGGGTGGTTGATGAGTCACATGCGGGAGGGCCTTAGCAACCTGGGTCTGAATGACGTGTTGAAGGTCCGGAGCCAAAGACTGCAAAGGCTCGTGCGTGAGAGGTAGCAATAAAAGCTGACGCGCTACCTCTTCACAGATGAAGTCCTTGATGGTAGATAGCAGCGGCTGTTGATCGTCAGGGTGGGCAGCTAGCTGCAAGCTTGATAGTGTGTCAGGCGTCATGAGGGCTTGGCAGGCGATCGTGCGCTGCCTACGCAACTCGTCAAAGCTCTGACACAATGAGACGAGTGCAGCAATCGTGATTGGATGTCTCGCGAGCAGCATCTGAAAAGCGTCGTCCTCGATGCCCTTCAGTATGTGCTTGATTTTCTCCTCTGTCATGGTCGGTTTGACGCGGTTGCAGAGATTAAGCACATCTTCGATGTAGCCCGTGTAATTCTCCCCTGGATGCTGCGCACATTCACGCAAGCGCTGCTCTGCACGAAGCTTGCGGGCTGTAGGCCGACCAACGACGTCCGAAATGGAAGTCTTGAAAACGGACCAAGTGGGAATGTCAGTCTCGTGGTTGCAATACCACAGTTGCACGATGTCTGCGAGATAAAACATGGCGTGAGTCAACTGCGTTGGATTGTCGCCTTTGTTATTTTCGCTGACCAGGTCGTATGTCGACAACCAGTCTTCAACATCTGAGTCACCTGAGCCGTTGAAGATGGGCGGATCCTGCTGATGGTACACACTGCTGCAGGTGGCAGGCGCTGCCAAAGGGTCAGTCTGAGTCGAGGTGTCGTTGACCATAATAGGTACAGGAACCGAAGGGAGCGGAGTTCCAGGTTGGTGCGGGGACTCACGCAGCCTCCACCAAATGTCATGTGATTTATTGACGTGTAAACGTCAAGGAACATCAGGCGAATGTCAAGAAGTGGCGGGGCGACAAGCAGCCAAAATCCAGGCAAGCGCAAGCTCGGGGCGCGTGGTTACCATCAACACTGTGGCTTGCTTGCTAACTGCTTCGTTGTCGTCTTGTCTTCTTTAATAGATAAAACTATCCACATATACTGCTGCACGAATGAGATTGCGCAGGCGCTAACACCATGGGTTCCTTAAAAACACATCGTTCATTCACTAGCACGCATGCCTCGCCTTGACATGGCTGCCGCCATTGCGCACGTGCTGTCTGCAACTATGGCTGACTACAGTCGCAGTTTTATGTACTTCCCACCTGCCATGTTCACTTCTCTGCAATACTGCTCTTTGATGTCAATAAATATTACGGCCTTTTATATGGGGTATCAAGTTAGCAATTTAGGTTACAAGTTTAACATTTACTGTATGCACACTTCAACAGAAAATACGACACTGACGAAACTTCAGCGGCAAACAAATATGGTTGCTGCTATTTCACCGTCGTTCGTAAGCTGACCGGGCACCGCAATTCTGCCTTGCAGTTGATGGCTGGTTGTTCAGCTTAGTGCACTGAAACTAATGCAAACGTGCAAACGCAGTCTGCTCCCAGTCAAAAAAAAGTTCCTCAAACCAGTTGGAAATTTCCAATTGGAACCAATTGGATATTTCCAATTGTGTTTTGGGACATCCATTGGAAAAATCCAACAGGTCCAATTGGACCAATTGGTTTTTTAGCAAAATTGGTCTCCGACCTGGGCTCACTGGGACCAACATTAAAAATGAAGGAAAGGAAAAAAAAAAGCCTAGATAGGCCTTAACCTTGATATGACACGGATATACTTAAAACTCCTTTCGAGAAGCATACTCGTGCATGAACACACTACAGCAATTATCTTCATTGAAATATACCAACACTCACCACTTACTTACCTTAAGAGATGCATGTCAGGTGCTATATATGTGAGCAAAATTTGGTTGACCAAGTGGTGCCAGTTGTTCATGAGAAATTCGTAAAATTTCAAGATATATTTTTAACTTGACAGAAAGCTAAATGCTTTTCTCCATTGATCACACCAAATTAAAAAGATCTTTTTATTTTAAAACTAACAATATAATTGTGATATTAATATTATCAACTGTTCTGCTGTTTCGCGAGATTACTCAGTGACTTCCAATTGGGTCCAGTTGGGACCAACTGGCATACCAAGCTCCAGTGATGCCCAATTGGAACCAACTGAACTTCTCATGAAGCCCAATTGGAACTTGTGCCTCCGATGATGTCCAATTGGAACCAGTTGGGTCCCATTGAAAAATCCAACTGGACTCAATGGGTTTTTTTGACTGGGCTGCACAATTGTACAGTAGAATTTTTAATTATTCAGTGATTAATTAGAAACATCTCTCCATGCAAGCAAGTGGTCCGCTAGTCTTATTTGTAATCAACTTTCACCAGCAAACAAAAGCTGCGGAATCCAGCAATACATGTTGTATCAGACCAGCAACAATCTGTATAATAGGACCTATCGGTCTAATAGAGAAACTAGTAGACATGCAACACTGTTTGTATAAGACTAGTAAGTCTAATACACAGGGCCTATTTGTCTTATAGGTAAATCAGTACGACTAATAGAAATTTCTATTGGTCTAATACAAAACTTATACAGCTAATACAAAACTGTGTTAGACTAATACAAACTTCTACTAGAGTTCTTGCTAGGGTCGACTGTGAACAAAGAACCATGGCGCTCCTTTGGTGCCAGTGCCCATATCATCGAATGCAGGCTTTCATTGTTGTTTTACGTTTTCCCACACTGGCATTGTTAAAGGAGCTTTTTGTCTGAGAGGCGCTCATATATGGGAAGCAAGGACTCACCGACATGTGGAGGCAGCTTTCGATGGTGTTTAGGAGCAGGCTCACCCTTAGCCTTTGCAGCATTTTGCTTGCACCAGAAGTCGGGGCCTGTTGGGCAGAAAGTGTGGTTAGCCACATTGTCATTAGAAGTAACGTCATGATAAGTGGCCATCACTGCCCGCTACGTGGCATCCACGTCTCCTTTGTGGGTTTTGAGAGCTCATTCATAGTAGGAGCTGAGATTGTTGATCAAGTCTCCTGTCAAATGACCCTTTCCACCGAGGCTTTCAAGGCTATATATCCCACATGAAAATCGAGAGGGAATTTCCGGCTGGAAAGAGAGTTTTCCAGCCACAATTTCCAGCTGGAAACCGTGGTTTTCCAGCCAACTTTCCAGCTGGATATATCATTCCCAGCCGGAACCTTTCCATGGACAGCTTTAAATCATTTTCCAGCTTGAAATTGACTTTACTCCTGCTGGAAACTAGATTTTCCATTTGTGTTTCTGGCTCGTAGTAGCACTTTCTACTGCATCTCCCCATGATAGACCGGAAATCATTTTATAGCTACAAACAATCTACTCCAGCTATGTGCAGACATTCGAAGCTGAAGATGCCAGGTATGACTGGAAGCCTTCCGAACTAAATGGGGAACATACGTATATGGAAGCCAATTGAGAGAAATTGTTTCCATTTACAAGAACTGATACAGCAGCTAGGAAACGTCCTGTCACATTGAATGCTGGTTTTAGCATGGGATGCTGAAAATATGGGAAGCACAAATCAGAATAATTTTTGTCCCGTGTGTAAAATTGTAAATGCATAAAGCATGACCATGAAAATACAACTCCTGCTCAATGAATGTGAATGTGTAGAACATATATGCAGTTTGCACTGAGCAACACAGTGAATTGTACCGTATGACTACACAGAAGAGACATTTATTACAGTTCTGGCAAAAACAGTTGGCGACTTTAGCAAAGTGGGATACGAAAAGTACGGTACCGCAGAAGTTGGCAGAAAGGCAACTGCAAGATGCACACAAACATATCTGGCAACAACACACCGAAAAACTAAAGTGGCAATTTAACCAAATGCAAGGCAATGTCATGCAATGCAAAGGCATCAAACAAACATGCTCGTGGACTCTTTTTGGGGGCATCTCTAAATGCACACCTTTATTTAAATATAGTATGATAAATAGTGAATAATTTTTATAACAATAGTAATAATTTGCCATGACTGATTTTTTTGCTTTTTCTCACTCTTTACTGCATGAATTTAAATTCGCTTGTAAAAAGTTTAAATAACCTTTGTTTAGGCAAGATGTCTAAGCCAAACGTCACCTTTCGAAAGGATTGTTTACAGTGTAGACTTTTGAGCCAGAATTCTCACATATATGATACACTATGCAGCTACAGGCACATTTTGTGACCATGAAAAACATTCTAATTGCAGAAAACTGCAATTCAAATTTGATGTCCTTTATTGAAGGCTTCAATACCTATATGCCGGATCATTTACAGATCTTTGTTTAAGTTGGTCTGGGAATTTGATGCAAAAAAATCTGCTATGTTGCTATTATGAGCTCTCGGAATGTGTAAAGCTCCACACTATGTTCATTGTAAACACCATTGGGCAGCGCACATAAAAAACGAAATGCGAGAAAATTTGTTCTCAATTCTGTCTTTAAAAAGTTGTCCTGTTTCCTTTATCGTGTGTTGTTATGTCCAAGAAATGGATAGGTTGCAACTCGCCCGCTTTTAAATTCTTCTGCAGGTCATCGTAAACACTGCAGTTATTGTATTTTCTACGTATTCTGCTTCGATTATGGTGTTAAGAAAGCCTATAGCTTGTACAATCATTATATTTTGCCACCAAATTCGCAATTTTGTGAAAAAGATCTCTACACTCTTCGACAAAGCATTAACTTCACGCTGCATCACATATGATACAGCAATTAATGCCTCACAGAACCATCTGAATTACTTTTCGACCAAAACATCTGTTGGCTAATAAACACCTTCATACTTTTTGTGGACTCATTTAAACAGTATAAATTGTGAAAGTGACCTCTTCGTTAACTTCTTGCACATTGCACGCATGATCAGCTTGGTGCCATACAATGTCAAAAATAATTTCCAGTGCAAAATTTGCTCAGTATTTCACTGCTAGAGAGAGAGGACGCAGATTTCTGATGAATCTAGGATTTTCACTAAAAGTTGTTCTATGCATGTGCATCATACATGATACACCATGCAGTAAGATGTCAATCTGATAAGCTCTATTCAAAAAACAATGCATACAGACTCATGGCAAACCACAGAAAATATCTTTCTCAGCATGACGTTTCGGAGATAGATCAACCTCGCAATTGTTTAGCATGTCAAAAAGATTAGCTCTTTAATGCTCTGTCAGCATTCCAGACGAAGATGTATGTCCCTGCATTTCATGACCACTCATAAATGTCTACAAGGTCACAAAAAAATTCCTGCCCATCCAACGAGAAATATATGCAAGGACGAGCACGTACATCAATCTTCTGCAGCGTCTCCTGCTCTTGTTGCCTTGCCCTCTTTATATGTGCACTTTTAACTGTGCTGCTAGTAACATACACATGTGACAAGAGGAAAAATTCCTCTCCAGCTAGCCCTCTACACAAAATTATTCTTTTTGTTTTCATGTAGGTGCCATCTTGAAGTGCTACTGCAGTACAATCAATTTTGGTGTGCCTAGTATATTTTTCTGAGGCAATTACAGCCCCTCGGACCTTCAGTCTTTTGTACTCTACTGCAGTCTCACTACCCTGCAGGTATTTCGAATGAAAAGATTGATCAATAATCTCCGGCTTCCCCAAGGGAACAATGCTTTCTTCACCTGCTTCGGAAACTTTCTGAGCTATGAGTGACAGCGCATGGCTGCTTGCAAGTGCCTTCAAACAAATTAGGCTACTGTGCAAGAGTAGCCGTGTGGCAATCTGAATGGCCACACCATTTGATGATGTGACCAGCCTTAACAACTTGCCGATGTTATTCTCAAAAACAAAGCATGAATGTGTCCACAGAGGACCGAACAGAAGTACAAACTTTGGTATGTGCAGAAGTTGATGAACATTGTAAGTCATGGTACTTTTACCATAAAGAAATTGCACATTCACAACAAATTGTGTGAGCAGACGAGTGCTCTGGTCAACATCTGCCTTTGTAACGGAGTTTCTCAGTAGGAGAAAGACTCCTGCGACCAAGAGGCTCTAATGGTGTAGACATCTGCCGTCAAGCACATCTGCTAGGCACGGCATGCTGTGATACAGGAGCCAACACTGCCATTCAGAAGCTTTCCAATACTTCCGAGCCAGCAGTGCTCTTGGCCGCCGGTTAATGCACTCAGGCAACTTTAAAGACAGAATTCTCTTATCTACGATTGCCATTTTCGATGCCTTGCCACAGTAATACTCAGTGCCTGTTGCTGTAAGCCACAGGTCTGTTATCTGTCGCACAACACGCAGCATGACACTGCATATAGTCTGGGCACCAGGACCAAATAGGGCTAAAACCTGGCAAATTAATTAATGGTGATGGCCCCTTAACCCCATGTACAGTGGCTCCAGTGTTGCAGGCGTCTTAAGTGCCTCTTCATCTGTTCGGTCTGAAAAGGGTGTGGTGACACAGTATTTCACAGTACCTAGAAGAATGAGAAACACAAGGTATTAAAATGGCCCCTCCAAATGTGCAGCTAAACAGCTAAATTAGGCCAGCAGGGGCTTGCCTAAAGAAAAGTGCTCAGGAGGCTGCTGTGTGTGCCAAGAACAGAGATGTAAATATTGCCAAATAGTGTGGCAATATTATGCAGCCTAGTTCCAAAGTTATTATGTATATGGTTGTGTAAGTGCTTACTGCTGCTGCTGACACTGAACAAATACAAATAGCTGGTGAAAGGTTAATTACGACAGTTACATGCCAAAATTGCCCTCAGAGTGACTGTATAGCTCTAGAATTAGCTCTTTTCTAGAAATTTTACTAGAGTATGTTCTGTGGCTAATGAGTTTTTTAGGGAAATGTATACACAGCTAGGCCAAGCATTATTTCAGCGGAAGCCCATAAGGTGGAGGAAGGTTCATGAAACGGAAAAATTGTCATCCACCTAGTTTGTAGCGAAAAACTTGCAAAGGAAACCTACACAGGTTTCATAAATGTGGTGGGTGTGTAGTTAACAGCAACCAGGCCTGAAGCTTCCTTGCCAAACTATGGGCCAATATGGTGTGCAAAATTTGCAGGCACATGTCAATTAATGGCTACATGCACATCATAAAACACTAAATATAAAAGTAAACTTATTTTTCCTTCCACTGCATTTATTGATACACGCTGCTGCTATTTTAAAAGACACCATCATCATTTACCTCTGGGTGGTAGCACCAGCGGCATCCATAGTAAGCCGTTGAACTGAACCCTGTGCTGCATTGCAGCCCTGGCTGGGGAATCGGCACAACAGATGCAGAACACCTGCAAGATAGAAAGTGAAGTAGCAGTAAATGCATTGACACATATGTCGCTCAGCTATCTAATGAATAGGCATTTACCTTTGATTTTACTATGGTGTTGGCAAACGTCCTTGTCAGTCCAGTTTTGTTCAGCTCCTGCAGCTGCCTCACGAAGGCTTGGAGTGCACGAGTCATGTCCGGGTGCTCTTTGCCATACCAAAGTACCTGTGTCATGATGTTGTTCCAGCACAATCGTGGCGGCAGCTCATTCAAAGCAAGCTGCACTGGCCATATGCTGTAATTGGACGAGTTGAAGACAGGGCTTCCGTCAGAATTTAGGGTCAAAGTTAAATCAGTCCCGTAAATTCTTTGACGCATCTTGTAATCATTGTAATTGACATCGGTGATGTCGCTCATCACGCTCTCATTGTGGTGCTTCCAAGTGAGCGAGCTCATTACAGCAGAGCCAACTGTCTTGCTTGATAGGATGGAGGTAAGTTACTTCTTAATGGGGAGACTTATAAAAAAGCTTCCATCACGCTTAAGGCCACTATCCGAGTATTGCGTATGACAACTATCACACAATTTGGAGACGTTTCCTCTCGTCCAGGGTACCTTTCGTGTCTGCAAGGTGCAACCTGCAGTGTGAATAGTAAAAATGAAATACGACATCGTCCATATCTACACCACAAACCTTTTGGAAAGGTACTTGCTTTCAGGAAACGCTTTTTTTTTTTCAATGAGGTTGTTGACCAACTTTTGAATTTCCTCAATTGCTGTCCATGATAGGCCAAGTCCTCGACATTAAAAGAATCACTTGGCAGGTCATAATTGCCGCTTGAACCCTCGTCTTCCTGGATGAACAACGATGTGCCACACGGGGATGTCATGCGTTCACTACCTTCACTGGAGTTGCTGAAATAATCATCACTTATCCGTGACCTCCAAGTTGTCGCAACTTCTTTCGGAATGCTGCCGTAAACTTTCATTGTCAGCGTTGCTGCACAGCGGTTGCGGTGAATGTGCGCTGGCAGGCCTCTGATTGCTTTCACTTGCTGTCCGACGACGCGTTGCTTGTGAACTACCGTCGGCAGATCTTGTAAGATGCCACTTTGTGGCCCGCAGTATGGTGGCAGTGGACCCAGAATCCAGGTAGGCTTTCCGCCTTTTCTGCGGCGCCATGCAGACGTGTGAGTAGGTGCCGTTGTCAGAGGAGTATATTTTATCGACTACCAAGAACACAGACTTCAATATCTAGCGGGACGAACGCAAACTCCAACTCCACCGCAACACAAGCGAGCTCCTATGCCTTGTCGTACTTCGCCGCTGGCTAGAGGGGATGATGATGATGGCAGCTCTGCATTCGGGCTGCTTTTTTCTTTTCTTCTAACCTTGTAACGATCGCCCTCCTTTTTTTTAATTCTAGAAAATGCGTAGTAAAATTTTAAAAGATATTTAAGCCACATATCTGCATGCAAGAAAATTTACGGCAATTTGTGCTGTTGTGCTGACCAGTGCGGACTACTTTTTTTTTTGCTTTACGGTCTTCCATGTTGTGTATACACCACGTGCTTTTTTGTAGCGTGGCGTTTGGCTTGAATTACGGCACATAGTAGTCTCGGCTTTTTGTGTGTATGTGCAATATGTTTGCGCTTGTACGATTTATCGATGATGACATGGACAAGCGCCAATATGTCATTCCTGTTCATGACATCGAGGAGTTTGATCCAGTGGATGAGAACGATTTCAACAATAAGAGTGCATACCGAGCCAAGTGGGACGATCCCGACAATGACATCAACGATGGGACGTACACAATTCAGATCTTAAGACTTGCTGGTGAGTACCCACACGTGCTGACTTTTGTATGAATTTGCCATAGCGGTCCATATTTTTCCTTTTGTTTTTACTTGCGTGGAATGACAAGAGAAATAATTAGCTCCGGGGCTCCTATCGATTTACCATGGGAAACCAGAAATCGTTTTTCTCAGCAACCAGCTGGTGCACCGAATTTCATGAGGTTTGATGCATTTTAAAGAAAGGTTAAAATGTAGTGCTTGTTGGAAGTGGATTTCTTTATGGATTTGTCTATTTAGGCCGTCAAATTTTTACAAAAATTCTTAAAAGCACAAAATTTTGAAAAACAATACTATAATTTACAACTCTATAACTCAGCAATGAAAAATATATCACAATTCTAGCTATAAAGTGAACGTAATAAGCATCTAAGGTGGACAGAAGCGATATATACTCCACTCCCCTCTGAAACCTTTCATTGCTTTGAGTAATGATTTTTAACATCTATGTAAACATTGTGACCAATTCACGTAAGCTAGCTGTAACTATATATATGAAGTTTGTCCGCTTTAGATGCTTTAATAATAGATGCAGTTTACAGATATGCAACATCTGTTTTGATGCTGATCGAGTTGTGCAATTTGTAAACTTCGTGCGTCTATTTCAATCTTACAAATTTTGAACAATTTTTTAAGACATTCAAGGCCCTCCCTAGCAAAAATTCTAATACAAAAACTAATAGCCTATTAGGTTATTGACACTAATACAGTCTATTAGGTCTATTAGTGTATTAGTCTAATAGATATTGGTGTATTAGTCTAATAGGCCTATTAGTCTAGTAGGTCTATTAGTGTATTAGTCTAATAGGCCTATTAGTGTTAGTCTAATAAGTCTATTGCTGTGAAAGAAAATGTTGCAATGCACCAGATAACGAAAAACAGGTAAAATTTCTAGAAGCATTTATTAGCACAGCATATCTTTTTACAGATTCCTCTTTCGAGATCTTCGTCAGGTCAGCAATCTTGATTGAGAGAGCTTTTCGTTGACTTCGACCAGAGGACGTCCTTTTGATGAAGTGGTTAAAAAAACCTGGGTACAAAAATACACACATATAGAAACAGTTGAAAGCAGGGGTGCTAGTTCTACCACGAAATGTTTAAGCTGGCAATATTTGCTTCCAAATTAGAATAAATGCGGCTCGGCAATATTTTAGGACATTTGATATATGCTAGCTCAAAATATTTATAACAAACAATGACGTTACCTGACGTGACAGGACAATTACAAAGCACACAAAATCAACATAAGATCTGTGTTCCATCGAAACTGTAGACAGATATAAGGAACTCTAGACAGAAATCTTGCACAGCGTTGTCGGAAACAGGCATGTTATTGCTGCAACGCACACAGCTATCGGCCCCACAGCACTGTACTTACGTCCACCGTCAGGATTTTAAAAAAAAGAAGAAAACGCTTCATACTGTACTACAGAGGCATAAATAAGAAGTATAATTACCTCGAAATGGCAAATCGGCGCCGGGGAAAACGCTGCACATCGATGCACGCTGATAGATCCACAAAGCCGCGAAGGACAGGGGTAAAACAGTTGCCTTGCGTTGTTTTGAAGTATTAACAGCATCCATAGATAAAACTATCCAAATATATTACTGCACGAATAAGATTGCACAGGCGCTAACACCACGGGTTCCTTAAAAACACATCGTTCATTCACTAACACGCACGCCTCGCGTGACGCCTTGCCTTGACATGGCGGCCGCCATTGCACACGTGCTGTGCGTAACTACGGCTGACTACGGTCGCAGTTTTATATCCTTCCCAACCGCCGTGTTCCCTTCTCTGCGATATTGCTCTTTGATGTCAATAAATATTACGGCCTTTTATATGCGATATCAAGTCAGTAATTTAGGTTAAAAGTTTTTACATTTACTTTTTGCGCACTTCAACAGAAAATACGACACTAACGAAACTTCAGCCGCAAACAATTATGGTTGCACCGTCATTCGTAAGCTGACCGGGCAGCGCTTCTGCCTTGCAGATTACAGCTGGTAATTCGTTTCTTTTTTTTTTTTTTCTTTTTTTTTTTTCATGGGGAAGTATTCGCTGTGCTGTAAACACTAGCTGTTTCCTCAACGACTCATCGCGATGAGGTTCAGTGAAGCAAAATTGGCAAGACCATGTTGCCGCACGTCGCTTTTGTGTATGTCGCCGAGAGATGGCCAGTTTCGCTAGCTTAGTGCGCTGAAACTAATGCAAACGTGCGAACGCAGTCTGCTGCACATTTGTACAGCAGGCCTGATTTTTAATTATTCAGTGATTAAATAGAAACACCTCTCCATGCAAGCAAGGGGTCCGCTAGTCTATTTTTTTCATCAACTTTCACCAGCAAACACGAGCTGTGGAATCCAGCAATACATGTTGTATCAGACCAGCAACAATCTGCATAAGACCAATAGGACCTAT
This sequence comes from Dermacentor silvarum, assembly GCF_013339745.2. Classification (NCBI taxonomy): domain Eukaryota; kingdom Metazoa; phylum Arthropoda; class Arachnida; order Ixodida; family Ixodidae; genus Dermacentor; species Dermacentor silvarum. Next base: position 100,993,203 of record NC_051163.1, on the reverse strand, counting down.
TAGTCTAACAGAGATACTAGTAGACACGCAACACTGTTTGCATAAGACTAATACAGGGCCTATTGGTCTTGCAGGTAAATCAGTACGACTAATAGAAATTTCTATTGGTCTAATACAAAACTGATACAACTAATACAAAACTGTATTAGACCAATAGAAACTTCTAATAAATTTTATTAGTCTAATACAAAACTAATACAACTAATACAAAACTGTATTAGACTTATACAAACTTCTATTAGAATTTTTACTAGGGCTAAATCGAAATTCCACTTCTAACAGTCACCAGAATTGAACTTTATGACTCAAATGCAACAAATTTCATTCAAATCGGACCAGTGGTTATCCCATAAAAGCATTTCCATGTTTTTACATGCATTTCAATGGGCGACGTCGAAGTTGGGCTTGAGCTAAAGCTTCCCTTATGCCGACAGGCATGCTTGCTTGCTATGCACAGTTGTAGCGCATACAGAAAAGCTAGATCGAGGCCATTAATCCCAAGCCGGATCGTAATTCTTGACCAAAATTGTCTGCATCCTGGCGCTTGCACAATAAGGTAGCCAATCACGACTGAAAAATTCAATCGGGAACAAAAGTGTGCCGTGTGACACATATTATGTTCGATTGGCACAAACGAGAAAGGAAAAAAATGCAGTATCACTAATTTACGAGGCTGCAGTGATGATTATTCAGGCAGTCGGTCCGTCACCTGCAGTACTAACGAATGTCAGCGTGACCTTTAGTATGAACAACCTGAATATGTCTGTTTTCGAAAAATATGCCGCAGTGCCACTGCAGAGCATGCCAAGGCAGTTTTACTTTAAAGCATCAGCATCAAGGAAAAAATATACCCAAATTGACAAACAATTTTGTTAAAGTTTTATTCTAAGGTGTCCTGGATATATGCCATATTTTGTGTTCTGTTACAGAAACTAAAGAAGATATGCAATGAAAAGTGCTCCTAAAACAGCCTGTCATCCCCCCTATAAGCCTTTCTGATGTTGAAAATGGCACAGATGATGAGATGACACAGAAAAGAAAGGTTTTGAGACATGTAGTTATGCCTTTTATGGACAACTTCTGTAGTGTCTAACTTCGCCAAATAGTGCTATATGTATGCACATGCATGTCACTTCTTGCAGGAGTCAAAGAAGAAGCTTGTGAATAGGGCTGCGTCAAAAAAAGCAGCAGTTTGAAGATGTGCTGAGTAACTATACAGCACATGCCCTACAGACCAATGATGCTGTTAGAAACAAGGCATCAGTTGTAAAGGTATGCAATCACATTTTGTTTTGAGCTTAAGTTGACAGTGTAACAAAATCTTCTAGGCTCATGTATCAGCTGGTGAGAGCAGCTGTGAGCCACAGAGACGCCAGGTTTCCTCACCCGTGGCATCCCAGCTTGCTAAGAAGGTAATAATTTCGTAATATACTTTTGTTACCCTCCTCATGCTTATCTTTTTTTTCCTACTTAAGAGAAAGAGGTCTGACACACCATGCACATCAGAATCGGATGATGGGTTGGTTCCCGAAAATGAGGTTCGAGCCGCCAGGAAAGAGGCTAGGTTTTGGAAGGCGCAGTATCACCTTCAGTGTCAACATAATGCGTCACTTAAAAGCCAACTGTCGTTTTTACAAGAGACGGTGAAAACACAGGTTCATGTAAGATGCATTTATTTGTTCTTGCTACTTTTCCTTTCTGCATGCTGTTCATTTTTAGTTAGTTGGGATTTGTGCATTAATATTTGCATTTATCTTTACCCTGCAGTTCAGCATTTGCTGGAAGAAATGTCAGAGACCAGAGGTGAGCACTTCATGTTTGAAACAAAGAAAATGATGGAACCCTTTAGCATATCATGGGGTTGCTTTGCCAGTCTTTTAGTTAGCATATGATGGCTAGCTTCTAGAAATGGCTGCGAGTAATATAATAGCATCTGCATGATGTCTTGCAGTTTTTTTAGTTCTAGAAAGTGCTATGAGTAATATACAGGGTGTCGCAGGTAACTCTAGCCAAGCTGTTCAAAGGGGCGGTGGGGGGGGTAAGGAAACAAGGTGCAAATTACAATTCTAAGTCCTATGGCGTTCGGTCATCAGACCTCTGGCGACCGAACGCTGTAGGTCTTATAAAGTGTATCTTGCACCACGTTTCCTTAATTTTTGTTTTCTTTTTCTCGTTAAACAGCTTAGCTTAAGTTAGCAGGGACACCCTGTATATTAGCATCTGCACAATGTTTTGCAGTTCTTTATTTTTCTCAAAGCTGCGTTACTGCCTGAAGTTTTTGCTTGAAGGCTGTATCATTCACCATTTTAATTTAATCATATGTCATTCTTATGGTACCTTTTTTAGGTAATTGCCAGGAACTATACGTGTGAAGTTTTTATTGCAGTACAATGCAACTGTGAACTTGTGCGACTCAGAACAGTGTCGGTGGACTGTCCATTTCAGCATGCACTGATTGGATAGAAGTCGGAGTCAGAGGACAGCCACCATTCGTCAGCACCGGCACTCGAGCTCTATCCAATCAGCAAGCGCTGAAATGGGCAGTCCACTTTGTGAACACTTGCAGAATAGCCCCCCTGGCTCACATTGGCTTATGATCTAATAATCAAATCGTCTCTAGCCAAAATATGCTGTCACTACTTGTGTGTTAAACTGGTAACTGTAAATCTTAGGCAGCTGTTTGAGGTACAGTGATGCCTCGCATTTTGCTTTAAGTGGACAAAGGCGTAGCTGGGCTTTTGGGAGAGCAGCCGGTGGACATGGCCAGAAGCACAACAAGCAGTGGGCCCCAGCATGTTCAAGGTAGGAATGTTGCATTTTATATTGCAGAATGCAGTTGGTGGGAACCAACAGTGCAGTTTCCACTGCACATGAATCTGTGAACTTACTCAAATTCATAGTGGCTGTATGTTGCATAGTGTACATTGGTTAAGGAATATTTGCTTGTGATGTCTTTTCCATTAAATTGTTAGCTGTATAAATGTTCAGCATCTGTCCAAAGTTCAGTACAGTGAACTCCCGTTAAGACGAACTCGAAGGGACCGCGAAAATTTGTTCGTTTTATCAGAAGTTCGTCTCAACCGAAGTGGCCTCGAAAAAATAAATGGCAACATAACCACATGCACCTAAACATCCTACTTCAACACAGTAAATGAAGGAGACTTACAACGGGAGAAAATAACAAAAAACATTTATTCGCGCTCACCTTACTGAAAACCACCCTCAATTTGAACTATTGCTGGGCTTCAGCCAGTCCGTGATGGTTGCTTGCCGCTTCGTGGCAAATTGGCGAGCAGACACAAACGATGCCATTTCCCCTAAGGACTTTAAAAATCCTTCTGTACCCTCGTGCTGCTGAAAAAAAATCACCAGCGAGTTCAAGTAGGCATCTGCTGCCTCGCAGGACACAGGCACGGGCCTTGGATTAGCATCGTCCTCGTCGTCATCAGAGCAGCCTTCAGAAGACACCTCAAGCACTTCTTCGATGATGGAGTCAATTGTGTCCGCCCTACACGTTTCCACATCCTCGTCGACGCTGACGTAGGTGCTCATGTCCACGACGACGCCTTGGTCCCTAGTGAAGAAAGCAATGCAGCCTCCTCCTCGTTGTCACTGCCGCAATCCTCGGTTGGACTGTCAGGTGCGCTGTCATCGTCTGGAGCGACAAATCCCGCATGGCGGAATGAATTCGCAATTGTCGCTTCAGTTACTTGGCTCCATGCATTGCTCAGCAAATGCACAGCAGCCAGAAGGTCCACCACGTACTGCTTATTGCTCTCCAAGCAGAGCAACATCCTTTGGAGAAGTGATCGGCGGTAGTGCCTCTTGAGACTGCTGATCACTCCCTGGTCCATGGGCTGGAGCTTCGCCGTTGTATTCGCGGGCAGAAACTCCACACGAATGGCTTCAAGTCCGGCGACTTGCCCATGACCAGGGCAGTTGTCGACAAGAAACAGGACACGCCTTTTTTCTTTTACGAAACGGCGGTCCATATCCCGCAGCCACTGCTCAAACAGTGACCGAGTCATCCACGACTTGGCGTTGGCCGTGTACGTCACCGGAAGCGTTTTGATATTCTTGAAGCAACGCGACTTCGACTTGCCAATAACAAAAAGCTTCAGTTTGTCAGTTCCGGTCATGTTGGCGCCAACGAGGACGGTAATCCTGACTTTGCTGTGCTTGCCCCCTGTGCAGCTGTCACCAGCAAGGGCCGAGCGTCTTCTGCGGGAGCATCTGATAAAAAACGGCAGTCTCGTCCACGTTGTAGATGTCCCTGGGGTTATATTCCCGTAGAAGATCCTTGAGCTTCGTTAGCCTCCAGTCGTTGCATGTCGCTTCATCAACGGCGGCGGACTCACCGACGATCGACCGAAAAACCAGCCCGTGCCTTTTGCGGAAACGGTCAAGCCACCCGTCACTACACGAGAATTTTAAGTTCATCCGGAGGGCAACTTCTTCTGCCTTTGCTTTCAGTACAACACCGTTGACAGGCAGATTTGCACTTCTAGCTCGCTGGATCCAAGCCAGGAGAACATCTTCTAAATCCTTGTTTGCCGCAGTCCGCATCTTCTTCCGTTTCGGCGCAAACTCGCCATCGTTGAACGCGGCGGTTACTCGTGCCTCGTTCTTAATGATTCCTGCCAACGTGCTCTTTGCAATTCCATACTTCCGTGCAATCTCAGTTTTCGAGGCTTTGCCGGCTTTTACATCAGACAATATCTCGGCCTTCTTTGCAAGCGTGATGGGCTTGCGCTGAACACTTGCCCTAGCAGACATACTAGCCCTTGCAACGAGGCAAAGAAAAGAAAGCGTGCGAGCGAGACACAGTTCGCAGCCGATCACTGTCGAGGCAACAAAGAGAATGAGGGAACGAAGGACGGGACGCGGCGGTGGCGCGGTGCGGTGGCCGCGGTGGTCACGTGGTCCGCGCGTTGTAGAGAGAGTCCACATGCTCATGTAGACAGCAGTCACTCCGCTTTTTTTTTTTTTGCCTTGTTTTTCTCCTTTCCTCCTCTCGCGGTTTTTCTCTCTGCCCGCGATGTGCGACGCGCGCACGCCTTCGAGCGAAGCATGCGGATCGCGGCAACGACGACTCCAAACCGGTTGGCCCGGTGGAGATTCCCCCTCGCTCTCTCTCTTGGCTCCTTTTGTTGTGGTTTTGTTTGCTTTACTGCTGGCTCCGCATTCCCATGCGCGGGTGCTTTTTCTCGCTTCTCTCGCGTGCCGTTCTGTCAGGGGAAGTTCCTTTTGTTATTTTCCCTTTCCCGCTTGTCGCATGAATGCCCTACCAAGCCTGCGCAGGGTCGCGAGGCGGCGGCGGTCAGTTTGAAAGTTCGTCTTAACCGAAGAGTGCGTCTGAGATGGTTCTTCTTAAGCGCATTTTTTTTGCATTGAGTCTATGAAAAACCAAACAATCGATCCTATGTTTGTCATAAGCGAGAATTCTTCTTAACCGAGTTCGTCTTAACGAGAGTTCACTGTAATATCATAAATTTTACTTTATATACTCTAACGCAGGCATGGCTCCAAATCATGATGTGTAATGTCCTCCAGCTTGGTTTCAGCTTTAATGTGGTTGAGTGATCACCAGATAATAATTCATAAGTCCCTATGCTTCACGGTATAGGAAGCATATCTGCAGTATTGGCGGAGATTCATTCTGAACAAAGTGTGTCTGCTTGACCAGAGGCTGTGGTAATGCCACGCTTTCACTCCATGTAGTGCCCACTTGCACTCAGTTCATTGGGTATTTGGTCTAATTGCCTTTTTCTGTATAGATGATGGAGCACATGGCCTTGCGGAATTTTCCCCCACTCCTGATGGCCGTGTAAGTAGGATTGTAATGTGTATGGGTAGAGCTTGCTTGCAAACATTTACATCAAATATTTTGCATTGCTTTGTTTAGTTCCATCTCTGCAAGGGGGTGAAAGTCACAGCAGACCAGGTGGCAAAGATTTTGAAAAACAAGAAGGCCACGATTGTCATACGCGATACATCCCAAGCAATTTGGGGTCTTGAGGCATTGGCCCTAAGGACAGTGAGTGGCCGATCAGTGCCTGGTGAGACAACAAAGCAGCTCACACCTGCCAAAGTTCAAGTTGTGCAAGGTGGGCTTGTTGTTTAACTGTTCCATTTCTTAATGTACATAGCATATTTTTTTCTAATCTTGTATTTTTCGTCTAAAGAATGCCTGGCCTACTGGGGCAGAATGAACAACCAGGACATTACAGTGGCTGCCCATGGAGTGCTGAGGGTCTTAAGTGAAAAGATTCAAGATGTAAAAAAGAAGCTCAAGCTCGGTAAAGAGTAGTCTCCGAGCCAGAGGCTGTGGTAATGCCACGCTTTCACTCCATGTAGTGCCCACTTGCACTCAGTTCATTGGGTATTTGGTCTAATTGCCTTTTTCTGTATAGATGATGGAGCACATGGCCTGGCGGAATTTTCCCCCACTCCTGATGGCCGTGTAAGTAGGATTGTAATGTGTATGGGTAGAGCTTGCTTGCAAACATTTACATAAAATATTTTGCATTGCTTTGCTTAGTTCCATCTCTGCAAGGGGGTGAAAGTCACAGCAGGCCAGGCGGCAAAGATTTTGAAAAACAAGAATGCCATGATTGTCATATGCGATACAGCCCAAGCAATTTGGGGTCTTGAGGCATTGGCCCTAAGGACAGTGAGTGGCCGATCAGTGCCTGGTGAGACGACAAAGCAGCTCACATCTGCCAAAGTTCAAGTTGTGCAAGGTGGGCTTGTTGTTTAACTATTCCATTTCTTAATGCACATGGCATATTTTTTTCTAATCTCGTATTTTTCTTCTAAAGAATGCCTGGCCTACTGGGGCAGAACGAACAACCAGGACATTACAGTGGCTGCCCATGGAGTGCTGAGGGTCTTAAGTGAAAAGATTCAAGATGTAAAAAAGAAGCTCGAGCTCGGCAAGGAGTAGTCTCCGAGGAGTGTAGCCTTTGCTGGCAATAAAGTCTCTTCTGAAACCTTGCCTCATTATTGCATGAAGAAGTGCACGTTTTTGACTGGGAACAGCATGTTTCTTGTTTGAAATGCTCCCGACATCAAACCGGAATGGCTTCTAGTTCTGGCTGGAACGGTTTCCATTTCCGGCTGGATTGGCATTCATTTCTGGCTGGATTGGCTTCCATTTCCAGCCAGAACGGCTTCCATTTCCTGCTGGAACGGTTCCCATTTCCAGCCAGAACGGCTCCCATTTCCAGCTGGATCCAGCTGGAATCGATTTCCTGTCTAATATTCCAGCCGGGACTGGAAATGCTTTTCACTTGGTCTGTGTGTTTTGCAACACAGATGCGCAGAGCTGTCTCCATGCATTTTTGGACATGGTGCATACAGTCTTCTTTTTCAATTGGGATATACCCATAGACTTTGTTCCCTTGCAATGCGAGATAACTGCGGCTGTCCCCGTCACAAAGGACTGTGGTGTATGGCAGATTGTACTGCTCTAAAGATCTGAGGAGGATCAAGGCTGCCTCTACCTCCCCAGCCTTCTTATTAGAGTTCTTTTGACATGTGACCATCCTTCCATGCTCCATAACCAGGGTCACTCTGTTTTGGGCCCGACTCACAACCAGCACAGAAGTTGCTCATAACTACAAAGTCTAACACAAGTGCGCAAAACAACTATTACGGTGCCAACACCAACGTGTGATGAATGACCGTGGGTCATCCATGACCCATTGTCACATGTAAGAGGCCGCCTGTGGCGAGAAAAGAAGAGGACAATATGAACGGAGCGTTCCGAGCGCACGAGGTGCGTGACCCGAGGTGTGGTCGAGGCAGAAGTGAGGCTGAGCTGTCATTATCGACGTGGCTTTGGGCTGAGAAGGTCACATCGTCAGCTACGCTCTGGCGACAGGAGACTTGGAGGTGTGGCTGAGTCCGTGACGCGGGCAGTCCGAGGTGCAGCCGTCGACCTCGAAGATGTTCGAGCGAGGCTCCGTGGACCAGCTGCAGTACCACACGGCATGGCCGGGCACTCCAGATAGGATCCCCCTTCTGTGGCAGACCAGCGCGTTCGATGATCTCCGAAACGCCACGTCGGCACTCCGGAAAGGAGCTGGACGGAAGCGGCGGCCGAGCACATCGCTAGGCCTAACCCGTCGAGCCTCCCTGCCACGTCGGCATAAGCGACTGGGTTACAGGCGTCTACCAAGGCGACGACATCGTCAAGATCGTCGGGAACCACGACTCCGAAAAGGACGTGACTTGGACGAACAGAGCCCCATGAGTCAGCGTCAAGAAACGCGAGGACGATCCATTCTTGTAACGAGATAGCAGTAGGCCAGAGTTGCCAGATTTTCGTGGAGCAAACGTCCAGAATTAGTGTAAGCGGAAGTAAGGACATGTTTAGTGTTTATTAAGGATTAGGTTGTATTTTTGTTAGCCTTTATTTGTTCAGTGTGTTCTAGTTCGAGTGAGGTTTTAGTTTGAGATTTTTGGTTTTGAGTGCTATTAGAGTCTGCTTGCTGTGTTGCCATGCGTTTCCCAATCTCATCTCTATTAACACCTGCACGCCTCCGAGATCGGTGACAAAAACATCACACCCATCATAGGACACCGTGATGTCCCCAGGGTGGCTCACGTCCAGCTCGGCGTAAAGTTAGTGAACCGACCGCGCGCAGTCGATCGTCAGGTTACGCGCCACGCGATTAGCCGCGGGCGTCAACTTTGTCTTCACGTAGCGTTGCCACATTTTCGCATGGAGAGCATGATGGCTACTGCCCCTCAACGAAAATACGTCATTAAGGGCCGTCTGTATATTCCCGGTTGCCTGCATGGCACGCGCAGTCAGAATGTTGACAGTGAAGCGGTTCATTCTTTCATCACTACGTACGCGCAGCGAGCTCCATGCCGACAGTCTCTCCACAGTTCGCGCACGTCAAACACAACTTCATGGTGAGTCCGTACTCCCATTCGTCTTTGCTGATTTGAAGTTTACCGTTGCAAGTTGTGCACTTGGCAAGCAACAATAAAGTGTTCACCGCATTTAAACCTAATATTGTGGACGTCGTCCTATCAAGCGGGCGAACTGCGCCGTCCGTGCCGTAACACACTGTTCCATTTCCTCTCCATTGCTGGAGTGGACGACAACAGTTTTTCTTCTGCTTTCCTTTTTTCCTTGTCCAAGTCTGAGGGATGTCGATATCTTGTATCTTGTAACGCGATCGCTGCTCGAAGGGCCGGTAGCTGATGGTGTTGTCACGGTCTCCACGGCAGCCGATGCATATCGCTCATTAGGCCTACCTTGGTAGTATCGACTTCGTCGTTGCACACTGAGGATATGACGTCTTCAACGTTTTGCGGTGCCAGGCAGCGTTTGTCAAAGTTTTCATTAAGCGTCGGTTTCACTTTTCTCGCGCAAAACTTGTACCTCGTACAGAATTTCTGCTCCGGTTTTGACATTGCAATGTCAAAACAGCGCTGACACAGGCAAAATGGCGCATGTCAGTACGCGGCCCAAGGCGCGGAGCAGACGAAGATGTTCCACCAATCGGGTGGTGCCCTCAAGTCACGTGCGCCAAATAACGAATAGGAGGATACACTGGTACCTCTTTTTGCCACGCATTTTCTAAATGGCCAATGGCTGAATGAGACCCGATCTGGTGGGAATTTGAAGGAGAGAGACGTACGGCTCTTTTAAATGAGACCAAGATATATTGTCCGTGCTACTGTGCATGGAACCGCAGCTGCATGTTACAGAAAAATTGTCATTTCAGTGTCGATTGCGACTCAGATCCAGCTCTTACACATTGAATAAAACGTTATTGCGGCTAAAACACTGATCTTAAGTATAAAATTAGGTATATATGTGCGAAAATAGGAGTATCTTCGAAAATGCAATTAAAAAAACTATGCTTTCCACGATTTCTTCATCTCAATAAGCCGTGTCTCCCCTTAATCGCCAGACCGCAACCATTCAGAACTAGTCGCCAAGTAGCTACGAGTCCATGTTGGGATTGCTCTATTATACCCCTTCAAGAGACGGAGCGCTCGTACCCCGACAGAGCTTGACTCGCAACAAAGAGAGGCAGCCTGCTAATGGCACCGACGCAAAATGAAAACACATGCAAAGCGTCATTTCGTGCGCGTCTCCCGGGCGATGGCCCGAGGTGCCAATTATCGTTGGGTGTGCAAGGGTCTTCAGTGTGGCGGCACAGAATCTCAGTACTTTCAAATTATCAAGGGACTTTACAACCACTGGGTCCATGGCGCCACCTCGCGAGCATGGAGGTAAAACAATAAACTTGCTAACAAAAGACTTGCATCGTGCTGTTTTCGATAGACCCCGCCATTTTTAGCGAGTGCTCATGCATGCTTAATGCACACTAACGGTCGCTCTTCTCAGGCTGTATAATTTGAACCTGCTTGCCTCGAAAAGGGCACGAATATTGCACCACAAGAGCTCTCAATCCGTAATTCAAGTTTGCCCTAAACATGCATATCTGTGGATGCCTGCGAGCGAGTCAGACGGCCAGTGCTTGCTTTCTTTGGTGTGTTCATCCGTGCACGTATTTGCGTGTGTGTGCGAGTCATTCAGTATTTGTGTATGTGCGGCCAATCGATCAAAATACACATGGTGCGGGCTGTGCATCGTTAATCGAGCGGTCGTGATGCATGCATGTGAGTGAGTCATGGTCATGCATGTGAGCACTCGTTCTCGCAGTTGTTCTTGTTCGTCCAGCCATGTGTTCGTTCGGCCAATCCTGTTGATTTTGTATCTTTTTGTCCTTATACTTGGCGCGCCCTCCTTAAGCTCTCGCCGCGAAAGCACTCCGCTGTTTGCTCGACCTTTCAGTGGTTTATTACCCTAACGAATTTATACAAGTCCCCTTATCGAAATGTGGGTGCCAGCTTGAGGATTTCCTTATTTATTTAGAGTTAATCGCTCACAGTTATACATCTGTTCATTTTATATTTCATATAACAGTTTGTTTTATTCATCTTACATATTTGCATTATTTTCAATCAATATGTGCCACTGTTTGCTCTTGACTCCCGAACTTTTCACTTTGATAGTGTCGCAGCGGGTAAAGTCCCCTGCAGAATGCTTTACAATGGTTTACTCCCAGAGCATTGCGTTTCTCCATTAGCACCTTTGAGAGGACAAGCTGCTTTTGTTCATTGTGTAGATGGCCCCTGTGAGAAAAGAAGCTGCCACAGTGTCGGCGGGCACTTCAGAACAGCCAAATGCAAGCCAGGCTGCGCGCAACGTATTAATCCAGCGGGTTGGGGGCTACACCCGGAATCGCCTGTGGAAGCAAAACTACCAGAGCTGGTGGTCATGGAATAGAGAGTAAGACAGCATGGCTTCGCAAGCATGCAGCCACTATAAACCGCTGTCAAATGCGATAAATTCACTTTTTAAAGCGAAGCTTTCTTGCCGAATTCGAGGCACTTTTTTAAAGGTTTCTAGGCCTCTAACGCCGAACGCATCTAACGGGATTGTGGCGCCATCTATGAATGGTTCAGCGAATAAGTAGTTTACAAGTTTACTCCTTTCAAGCATAAATTTTCATGCAGTAATTACTAGAGGGCACTGTGTGGTTCTGGTGTCTATGGGAGCTGCAAGAAGGGCGATTCAGCCAGCATGTAGGAATGATCTCTAGTACATGGATTTGCCTAAACCTTGACCTTTTGGTTTCACACGACTTTGTACAAACTGATTAGTACGGCATTATAATAATGAAAACAACCATCAATCAAATTCTCCTGTGGCAGGGGGTCCTAACACGACCTCGAGCACACAAGCCTGATATTGAAACCATTACGCCACGGACGGGTGATTCCACGAGAGGTCAACAGAGGTAAAAAAATTCATATTTTAGATTCTATTGAATATTTTATATTTCATGGACATATCACTCGGTACCACAAAAGTGAACTTGGCTTCTTTGCCAAACGGATACTTGAGGAGGAAAAAATACCGAAATTCTTCAGTGTGGGGGCGCTATTTTCATGAACCGGGCATTCTCGCAAATTCACTACGATGTGAAATACTAAATATTGCCGCGACAAGAATACATTTCTTTTGTGTAAAATGCATACGTAATGAGGAGTCGGCTAGCATTGCTTGAGGCTTCTGTGCAAAACGAAAGTGTTTTAAAGATTTTAATCATTTTCCACACTTTTCAAAACCTGTTATAGGCTCCGTACAGTCGAGTTTACGGCTGCTCTGGCGCCATCTGCCACAGCGACGCGACAGTATTGGGAAGGTGGCTCCGTAGCTCGGCCAGCTCGATGCGTATTCTTTCCCGCGTACTACACTTCGTCTCGGCCACGGTTGAAGCCGTTTTGCTTTGTTCACCAGCCTCCCATATTTTTTTGGATATGTCTTGCGACGATGCAATGGCATGCGCTTCATCGGCAAGTGTCGAAATTGACGGAGGTGAAAAAAAAAAGGCAAGTGGAACCGGCGATACTGCTGCGTAAAGGACTCTCACAACCACGAAGGCCAGCCTGAGATGAAGTCCTACAGGTTTCCTGGCAATTGGTCTTACGAAATCGAACGGCGAAAGAAATTGATCGCAGCTGTGAGGAGAGTAAAGTAAGTCAGCTTCTTTCATATTTATGAGAAGGGCTTGTTTTGTAAATCGTGCTACACATGCGCGTTTCACAGCTCGTGTGACGCCAGCGGCCATGGCCAGCTGCTGAACGTGTAAAAGAAATTAGTCACGACTGCTGATTTGACAACTGCTTGCCGTCTCCTTAGCATTCGGTATGATCAGCAATGCACTGGCATGTGCGATGGGCAATATTTTACGTGAAGGAAGCCTATTTTGTGCTGGCGAGCGCTAATTCATAGACAATCCTCGTTTCCGCCGCTGGCGCTTATGAGGTGCAATTTCACATGGAGCGATTTTTGTTCTGATTTTTCTTCGATTCGTCCAACAATTCGAATCGAGTTAGTTTAGCTCACTCGACATGACTGTGCTGATGACAGCCTATGAGTGAGCGTGTAGCAGCACGCGGTCCAGATCGAGCTGTTTGACAATCAAAAATAACAGTGTGACATCAAATGATAGGCCGCGGCGTACAATGCGCCGAAGCGAAATGAGGCATGCATGGCCAACAGTGAGGCGTTGATTAAAATTGATCAACTACAACATTTTCAGGCTGCCAGTTTAGTGGCTTCAATTTTAATGTAACAGTAGGCTTTACTCTCATGAAGGATGATTTCGTATAGTTGTTTTCCCTGCTGGAAACGGCACTTCGCGTGAATGTCCACGCCGTCCATTTCTTTCACAGAGGTAACATGTGAAGCAGCGTAGAGCTTGTCTCCGCTGGTTAACGCTGCAGCATGAAAGTACTTGTCTGTTCCTTTAATAGGCCTGAACCCCGCAAAAACTATTTGTGACATCACAGAGGGCCACGCTTGCACTTTCATGCACACACACACAAAGAGAAAGGCGGTGGATCGCGGATACACGTGCGGCTATCGGAGACGTGTGTATACGTAGTTTCGAAATCTCGCAGTCTTCTCACCTTCCCAGTTTTGCGCTGCCCGCCACATGTGCCGCTGTAGCCTTTTGAAATTTGGTGGACTGTGAGACCTTAACCTGTTCCCCGCAGGGGCGTCTGTGTAAGCAGACGTTTGGTGTGTTGCGACACCACGGACCCGAACACATGGGGGTCGGACCCTCCCGCGTGTAGCCGTGCGCGGCTTAGCCGTGTCCGGGGAAAAGAGGATCCTGGGGGTTGAGCCGATGCCGGGTGTTTGGACCGTTATGGCCCCCCGGCGGAGGCAACACACCTCTTTGGCCTCCGCTTCACGTAGACGGCACCCCCGGACTGACCCACTCGGGGGAAATCGGTAGTTGCCTTTTCCTATCCTTCTCTCCAATCTTCGTCTTTCTCTCTCACTTTTAATCTTTCCTGTCTCCTCCTCTCTTCTATTTACTTCCACATTTCCTGGCGGCAAGGGTTAACCCTGTGTATTATATCCTACCTTGGGTATACATATATTAGGTTATAGTGGTGGTGTATAGCTGGCGTCGGCAGGTTTCTCCAAACCTGACGCGTCCCCTGGTTGGGCTCGGAGGTGGGTGGCTACCACCGCCGCCGAATATCCAAGAAACTTTATGGAATCATCATTCCCTCCCTTAACAGATCGCCGTCATAAAAGAGGGCGCACCGATGCATCATTTGAATTTACATTCAGAAGCAATGTCCCAACATTTGTAAAATACTATGTGATCCACAGTGTAGGAAACACTTCCGCGAGGAAGCTTTCCCCATTTTTGATGGCAAAGATTTTGACACAAAAACTCGGACCAGCCTACAAGGCTTCAAAGATGTCTAGTGGAGATATACTCCTTGAACTGAAAGAAAAACAACAAGTAGAGAAGCTTTTGGATGCCACCAGTATCGGTGATGTAGCAGTAACGATTTCACCCCATCGCTCACTAAACACGAGCCGGGGCGTGATCTCTGAGGAAGACTTCATGAATTTGAGTGATGAGGAACTCCTTGAGGGTTTCCAGGAGCAAGGCGTCACAAAAGTTCAGAGAATCGTCCTTCGACGAAACAACCACGAAATTCCCACAAAGCATGTCATTCTCACATTTGCTACCAGCATATTGCCCAGTTCCCTTGAGGCTGGCTACGTCAAGGTCAATGTCAGGCCATATATCCCCAATCCTAGACGATGCTTTAAATGCCAAAGGTTTGGCCTTGCTTCTCCTTCTTGCAGAGGCAAAGCAACATGTGCAAAATGCAGCTCAAACGATCATGAATCCGACAAATGTAATTCTTCTCCACAGTGCACAAACTGCAAAGGTGATCACCCTGCTTACTCACGGTCATGTCCCGTCTGGAAAAAAGAAAAAGAAGTCATTGCAATCACAGTCAAAGAAAAAATATCGTTCTATGAAGCTAGAAAACGCCTATCACTTTTACCAAAACTAAGCTATGCCAATGTGGTGCATCAGGGGGCAGCGCCACATAGGCCCCGGGAGCCTACAGGGTCTACTAGCAGTAGCCCTGCGGTGGCTCCTCCAGCCCCCATGGTGGCGGCAGCCAGTGCTGCCCCATCGCTTTCAAAGGCTCCGGAGATCCCGGTCTCGCAGGGTCTTAAAACAACTCGTCCATCAAGGCCTGAGGCACGTGCCTCAGCGTCAACCCTTCGGTCCTCCAGCGCTTCTGCAATGGAGGTCGATACCAAAACACCGGTGTCATTGACACCGAAGGACCAACGCTCTCTCGAGCGCACAAAGAGGGATAAACTCCCAGTAACCGCTCCTAAAAAGGACAGGTAACCTAAGGGTTACCGTTCAAATCCACTGTCCACATTTAAAACATATGTCACCTATAATTTGTATTTCAGAACCAATTATCATTTAAGCATTCTCATTTCTGTTCCATCATGGCTTTTATTATACAGTGGAACTGCAGAGGTCTACTACATAACCTAGGTGACATAAAAGACATCATAAACAGTTTTTCCCCAGTTGCCTTTTGTTTACAAGAAACAAATCTAGGCCCCCAAAATCAGAATATTTTGAAAGGCTTTTCTGTCTTTCGAAAAGACCGGGCAAACACTAGCCGACTGTGTGGAGGAGTTGCCGTTGTCGTGAAAGGCGGCACTCCCACCCGTGAAGTTAAACTGAATACTCCATTCGAAGCGGTTGCCGTCACTATTCTCTCTTTTAAAACTTTGACAGTTTGTTCTATATACATCCCACCTCACGAAAGTGTAAGCCTTAAAGAACTTGAAAAACTCATAGAACATCTACCAGACCCATTTATAATTGTAGGAGATTTTAATGCTCATTGTACTCTTTGGGGAAGTGAGAAGACTGACCAAAGAGGACAACTCATAGAAGATTTTATTCTATCTAACAACATCTGTCTTTTAAACTCGGGAGCACCTACTTACTTTTCACCTACATCACGTAATTTTAGCTGTCTTGATTTATCTTTATGTTCACCTTCTCTTTTTATAGATTTTAGCTGGGAAGTGTTGGACAATCCATACGGCAGTGACCACTTACCTGCCATAATTAAACTGTCATCAACTTTACCCATCATCACCTGCAGGCCGCGTCGTTGGAAACTCCAACTGGCAGACTGGACGCTTTTTACAGAAGCTGCCAAACTAGAAGAAAACTTTTCAGCCGATCTAGGCATCGATGAAATTAATGAAACATTTACGACTATCATAATCACAGCAGCGGAAAGAGCCATACCCCCATCTACAGGACAATATCGAAAGAAACTAAACCCGTGGTGGACAGAGGAATGTTCCAAAGCAAAAAAAGAACAGAATAAGGCCTGGGGCAATCTTCGTAGATACCCGACATATAAAAACCTAATTATTTTCAAACAGAAAAAAGCCCATGCACGATACATCCGTAGACAAGCTGAAAAAAACTCTTGGCAGGAATACGTCTCCTCAATTAACAGTTCAGTCTCCTCCAAACGCATGTGGGAACAGGTAAAGAAATTCAAAGGGGATTACTCGTCCTACACAATTCCCTTACTCTCAAATCCTGGTACACAAACAACACTCGACGAACAAGCAAACATTCTGGGGGAACACTTCTACAAAGTATCAAGTTCAGCCAACTACACGGACACATTTTTAACATACAAAAACTCTGCTGAAAGACAAAGATTACCAACAACAGGTGCTTCTGATGAGCCGTACAATGCTCCCCTCACACTCCCAGAATTAAATAGCGTACTTTCTGCTGGAAAGAAAACTGCAGTTGGTATGGACCGTATTCACTACACCATGCTTGCCCACTTGTCACAAACATCTATCAAAGCATTACTAAAATTCTTTAACAAGATTTGGGAAACTGGAGAAATGCCAAAAGCATGGAAAAACGCCATAATCATACCTTTCCTAAAATCTGGAAAGCCAGCTACATCCCCCAGCAGTTACCGCCCCATTGCTCTCACCAGCTGTTTGGCAAAGTCATACGAATGTGTTGTGAACACCAGGCTAACTTTCACCCTCGAAATAGAAAAGTCCTTAAACATACATCAATGTGGTTACAAAAAGGGTTGTTCTACAACTGATCACCTTGTCCGACTTGAACATGAAATACGCAATGCCTTTTTACACAAACAACACTGCCTAGCTGTCTTTTTCGACTTGGAGAAGGCATATGATACCACATGGAGATATGGCATTTTGAGGGACTTGGCAGACCTAGGGATTCGGGGCAGAATGCTCAAGTGCCTATCTGATTTTATGTCCGATCGAACATTTCAGGTGCGTCTTGGTAGGGTTCTGTCACGCGTATTCACCCAGGAAAACGGTGTGCCTCAGGGCTGTGTTTTAAGTACAACACTGTTTGTTGTCAAAATGAATTCTGTCAACAAAGTCATACCTTCTACTCTTATGCACTCTCTTTACGTTGATGACCTCCAGATTGCTTTCCGCGCATCTAACATGACGTGTGAACGGCAGATTCAAATCACCCTAAACAAACTGACACTATGGGCTAATAAAAACGGCTTCCGTTTCTCATCCGAAAAAACTGTTGCCGTGGTGTTTTCTCAGAAGAGGGGCTTACAACCTGACCCCACCCTAACACTAAATGGAATAGTACTGCCAGTCAAACAAGAGCAAAAGTTCTTAGGGGTAATATTCGATAAAAAGCTAAATTTTCTTTCACACATTAACAACCTAAAGGTTAAAACAAATAAGGCCCTTAATGTCCTGAAAGTCCTGTCCCGGAAGCACTGGGGCTCTGACCGCAAATGCCTCCTTCATATTTATCGTTCCTTGGTACGTAGCAAATTGGACTACGGGTGCATAACGTATGGTTCAGCCAGACAATCGTACCTTAAGCGGTTAGATCTCGTTCATAATAAAGGACTACGCTTAGCAACCGGTGCCTATAGGACCTCACCCGTTCCCAGCTTGTATTCCGAGAGCAACGAGCCGCCTTTAGACCACAGAAGAACGCAACTCATGTTGACATACGTTCTAAGAGTTCGCTCATCGCCAGACCACATTTGCCACAACATTATCACACACTGCGAGAAACGACTACACTACATGAACAAGCCAAATGCTATAAAACCACTTATACTTAGATTTGAAGAAAAAGTACTCAACTACAATGTCCCTACTGAAACGCTTTCTGTCATGCAAAGACCAACCAGACTAGCACCTTGGAACGATTTCACAAAATTTCTAGATTTTTCGTTAACGCATCTAAAAAAACAAGATATGCCTCGTGAATTTATACTACAGGAATTTCGCACAGTGCAAGACACATACGACACTTACACGGAATTTTACACCGATGGCTCGAAGACGCCCATTTATGTCGGAAGCAGCGTGGTTCAAGGTATGTGGGAACAGACACTTAGACTACCACAGTTTGTATCAGTTTTCACTGCTGAGTGTTATGCCTTATGGATGGCAGTACAAAAGATTATAAGCACTAAACACGAAAAATCTGTAATTTATACAGACTCTTTAAGTGCACTTAAAGCCCTGAATATGCAATCACAATACGAACCCATCATTGGCAATATCCTAAACACACTAACACATCTAAGTGAAGGCCAGATTATTCGTTTCTGCTGGGTGCCAAGCCATGTGGGGATCCCAGGAAATGAAAAGGCGGATGAATGTGCTGCAACGGCAAAATATATGAATACTTCAAAAGTTAATATACCTGCTAGGGACGGGATTCAAGCAGTTCGCAAGGCACTCCTTTCAAACTGGCAACGCGAATGGCAACTGAAAGATAACAACAAACTTCAACTTATTAAACCTGTCCTTGGAGAGTGGAAGACATGCTATCATCAAGAACGTTTCATCGAAGTAATACTTTGTCGCCTTCGGATAGGCCACACACACATGACACATAATTACCTTTTGACAGAGGAGGAACAACCAACATGTGATAAATGCCATTAACAGTAATACACATTTTAATCACATGTCCGCATCTCGAAATTGTGAGGAAAAAGTACTTCCGAGTTTTGTATAAGTCACACACTCCACTTCACCCGATGTTGCTATTAGGAGATGATGCACTGGTATCTCTGACTGACGTGTTAAGTTTCTTTGACGAAACAGGGTTTTTAAGTAAGTTTTAATTAAAGTGTATGCTCCATCTACAAAGGAAATTTTATCATCCTGTGTCTGGCGCAGCATAGCCGTAGCCGCTTTTGCGCCAATAAATCCAACTTAACTAACTTAACCTGTTCAACAATTGTGCTCAATATTTTTGCTGTATCACAAATTGCCATGTTTACAGTTTGCCTCAAATGTGAAGTTTTGTCGAACATTAACTCTGAATATCAAAATAATCATAAATTTTTCTTCAAAATCTCGTAAACAGCTGTTCGCAGACACTTGTGGAGATGGGTTTGCACAGGGCTTACCCTAAGAGCGACGGTCAGGAAAGGGCACGATGCTCCTCTACTCTGCAACGCACAAAGGCGCTACGGCAGGGTTTGTTGACTCTCCGACATGGCTCCGGAGTCAGATCGCCAACAAACACGGGTTTATTCACCCAAAATACAGCAGTGAGACAGTCACGGCACTTACGGGCCAAGGCTCACCGCAAGACCAATCGAGTACGCGCGCCCGCTGCGCTAGGGCTAACCGGGTAGCGGTCTGCCAAGCATGAGAACGAGGAGTCGCGAGAACAAAGGTCTCATGTAACCACCTCGTTGCGGGCCTCTGAGCATCTACCGCAGCGAGGAAGCAGTCAGCACAGGAGAGCTCGGGCGGACAGGGTGCCCTGAGGCCGCCACGTGGGAGGCCAATCAGGGCACGTCCCGGTGACATGTTCTCGCGGGGCAAGTCCAATCCTGGGGGGGAGAAGCACGGCTTGCGCGGGAAAGTAGGTCCGGCACACTAGCCATGTCCACCATGTTGCCGTTACGGCAGCGGTTCCTGGAGATGGAGCTAAGCACCACAGGCGAGCTAGGGGATGAGGTGCGAGAAGGCACCTCGATCCCCACATTCCCCCCTCCTAAAGACCGCAGCCAGCCTAAGAGAGCGCGACACCTGCATGACCAACCATCACCTATATTCACTGCACTCAGTCCAGAAAGCTGAAGTCCATGGTCGGTGGGCCGAAAGCCATATCTTCCTCGTCCACAGCCCAGTCAACCGCATGTTCCAGCCAAGAGCTCACCTCCTTCATGGTCAGGTTTGACGCTGCAACCACTGCCGCAATGGCCGCCGTGAAGCTCGGGTCAGCGACGAGGGCTGCCACAACTGAGTGCAATGGTTCCGGGGCGACGGCGGGCTGTGTAGCCAGAGTTGCGTTATGCTGCTGAGCCGACTGTTCCACATTGTCCGCTTTGGCATTGTGCACCAGTGACCACTCATGCATCGCCTGGTGCATGACGAGCACCCCAGACGAGTCGCAGAAGGTTGCCTCGGGGTTCGCTGGCATTGCCGCATTGCCGGGCACCTGGGTTTGATTAAAGAGTTTGCAGCCCCGCAACGGGCGGCGGTATTCCTGAGCCGCCATTCCGACCTCTACTTTCCGCTGGTCCTGTCAACGCCAAGGGGAGACGAAAGTCACGGGGGCTTCCTGTCCTTACTGAAAAGTCCACGTCGCCACGCTTCGATAAACCAACCGCTTCTTAGGGGCAGGAGGTGCCTGGGCAAGTTCTGGCCTGGTCAACTCCTGCGCCGGCTTGGAGGGGCGATGCGACGCTTCGTTGTCACGAGCAGTCCCCGCCGCCTCGCCAGACTTCGGCTTCAAGCGGCGACACACCAAGTTCAATTGCTTTTTTGCAGGCATCGCGGATGTGGACGAACTGCGAGCTCCCGCACAAGCAAACAAAGGAAATGACGGGGGCAATGGTCATGCAGGGCGCGAAGGAAAGCGCGGCCTCTGTGGCTCTGGATTTGAAGGAGCATTGGGCTAACAAGGGCACGTGCTTCCTTCCACACCGGTATTCCTAAACAGGTATGCGCTCGCCTGATGAGTAAGCGCAGTCGAGGGGGGGAAAAAGTCCTCTCCCCTTTGGCTGGTGTTCAGCGCAGGCAGAGAGGAAGCAAACCCAGTTTACCCAGGTTGTAGCAGTATTTACATGGGAGAATAGCCCACCAACGTCCCGTTACTTCTGAGCTGTAGCGAAACACGTACATCGGTGCAGGGCGGGCTGCACACAAGGGCATATTAAGCAAAGAGTGCCTGTCACCGCTTCAATGTGCACCCTCCAACCATTAATTTTCTCCGCTTACCAGCGCGATACAGAACAAATGTCCATCTACCTATTGGTAGGAGAAAATTCCTTAGTAGCATCGCTACAAGGTCGGGTCGGCACTCGAGGGTATATTTGGCCAAAAGGGGCCTGTCACTGCTTCAATGTGCGCCCTCGCACCGTAACTGTATTTCTCCGTTCACTGGCGTGGTAAGGAATAAAGTCTGGCTATCTGGGGGTAGAAAGTCTGCCTAGGTGCATTTCCGCAGGTTGTACTGGTGGTGTGGCCTGGGGCCAGTTGTGTCACGGTTTGCCTGTGGTTCGTTGACCGCCTCCCCTTCTCCCCAGTCGTTGCTACGGGCAATGAAAGGTTTGAGGTCTGAGACGTAAACTGGACCGCCGACTGGTCTCCCTTGGGAGTCAGCCAGCTTGAATGCAAGAGGGGACATTTTGGTCTCCACTTTGTAGGGGCCCAACCATTTAGGCGACAGGGAGGCAGAGATGCCTTTGGTGGCGTCACTCAGGACATGGTTGCGTATGAGAACGAGATCGCTGACACCGTAGTGCACGTCCCGATGTGACCGCTCGTATTGGGCTTTTTGTCCAGCTCGCGCTTTTGCCAGGTTGGAACGGGCCAGGTCAAGGGGATCCGCGAGAGTTCTGCCGCGTAGCTGGATAGGCCGGTTTTCGTGGCGCACGCCTTGCTGCTGGGCTGAAAAACGCGGTTCATGGGCACTCCTAAAGTTGAGGAAAAAAAGCGGGCGTGTACCCAGTCGAACGGTTCATCGTGGACTGCAAGAAGAAGCATATCTCGTTAAGACAGACATCCCAATCCCTGTGTTGCTGGGCAAAGGCCACGCAAGGGCTTGGAGAGCTTTATCGGCATTCAGCAGATATGTATCCAACGTGCCCGCAGCAATACCAGCTGTCCAGGTGTGCCCGACGGGTTTGCTGCCCCACTCCTCTTGGGAGCTCGACTCTTTAAGCCCGTCAACAATTCGTCAACAAAATGGATCGCTCTACTGTGCCTTTGGTAACTCTTGCCTGCTGAAGAGAATACCCGATAAGGTAACGGAGTCCACCAGGTAAACATCCTCTCCCGGGGCTGGCAATCCGGGGATCGCTTCGCCGTCGGGGGTTGCGCCGTTCGAGTCATTGGAGACACAAGCTCCGGTCTCTACCGAGTGCGTGAGGTTCGCGTCTTTTGAGCCAATGGAGACTGAGGCTCCGGCTTCTACTTGGTGCGAATGCTCATGGGAGTGGCGGACCAAAGGATCAGACGCCGAAATGGCGGCTCGTGACAAGGCGTCCGCCACTACGTTTGAACTCCCTTTCCGGTAGCGCACAACAAAGTTGTACCGCTGCAGTGTCAGCGCCCAGCGCGTGAGGTGGCCAGAAGGCTCGCGCAGCGCTTAAGCCAGGTGAGTGCCATGTGGTCTTTCTCCACCACAAATGGCACTCCGTCGACGTAGCAGTCAAACTTTCGCAGAGCAAAAACTATAGCGAGACGTTCCCGTTCAGTCATGCTGTAGTTGCACTCGGCGGCGTTAAGTGACCGGCTTGCAAAGGCGACTGATCAAAGAATGCCATCGTGCTCCTGAAGCAGCACAGCACCAAGGCCCAGGTCGCTCGTGTCATCATGGACAACGAACTCCCTGTTGAGATCGGGCAACTTCAGTATGGCTGTGGCCACTAGAGCTCGGGATAGTGCATGAAAGGAACCCTCCTGCTCAGGCCCCCAGCTCCATCGTGCCAACTTTTTCAACAGCGTGGTCAAGGGCGCTTGAAGAGCAGCGCAATTTGGGATGAACTGTCTGTAGTAGTTCACCATACCCTAAAAGCGCCTAAGGCCCTGAACGTTCACCGGCGTCGGGTATTCAAGGATAGCTTGGACCTTCTCTTTGCATGGCAGAACACGACCCCTGTCAATGGTAAAGCCCAATAGGGAAATGCAAGTCTCAGCTATTTGGGCTTTCTGCGGACTTATGGTCAACCCGGCAGCACGTAACCTCTCAAGGACGCCCTCCAGGTGGTGGAGGTGCTCCTCGAACGTTCGAGAGATGACAATGTCATCGAGGTACGCCAGCGCCTAGCGCCACTTAGCATTCCTGAGAATGCGGTTAATCTCTGGAACGTAGCTGCAGCTCCAGAGCAGCCAAATGGCATACGGGTGAACTGGTAAAGGCCTCGGTGAGAGCTGAACACAGTTTTCTCCACATCAGTTAGTCCCATCTGAACCTGCAGGTAGCCACGGCTAGCATCCAGGGTGGTGAAGTAGCGCGCATCGCCTAGATTAGCCACTATTGATTCCACGTTAGGCATAGCTAGGATAAGCATCCTTCCTCGTGACCTCGTTCAGTCGCCGGTAGTCCACACAGAGCGGAAAAGAGCCGTCTCTTTTAGGGACCATTACCACCGGAGAGCCCCAGGGACTGTTTGAGCACTGGACAATACCGGTCTCAATAAGCTCATCCAATGCCTGGTCAGTTGCCTTTCTCTTAGCCACACTAACGGGGTGAGGATTACATTTCCACGGCAGTGTGTCGCCTGTGTCGATACGATGTCGCACAAGGGAGGTGCAACCCGGTCGTTCAGTGAACATCGCGCTGAAACGAGTCAGCAGCGACAACAGGCGGGCCTTCTCGTGCAGCGACAAGCTGTCAGAAAAAGCTAGGCAGCAGCGAGCAGTCCGAGCTGCGGCTTAACGGGGTTTTCGCTGGGGTAGCCGGAACCTTGACTGCCGTAGCAGTGCAATGCTCGTGAGAAAGCGGATCGCAGCGACCGTTTTCCGCCGTGCCAGCCAAGGGGCCAATTTCGGCGGTGGAGTGAGGGACACGAGCCAGGGGGGCCGCCGCACTAGGTCTCCTCTCCTCCTTCACTCGCACAGCATCCAGCGTCTGAAGGGCCGCCATGGCCAGCGGGAGTGTAGTGAAGGGTTGCAGGGGGCCGGAAGGGCCAGCCCTGTATCCTCCACTTGCAACATCAATCACGATACCCGTGAGGGCGAGGAAGTCACGACCAAGAATCAAGGCCACGGACAGACCCAGGAAATGCACAAAGCGCTGACGGCGCACGTGATTCTCCCAGCGCACAACCAACCGCACCGAGCTGCACGAGGTAGCCGTGTCGCTCTCGAGGTTCAAGGCGGTACTGCAGGCTCTAATGCGGACAGAACGCCAGCGCAAATGAGCCATAACCTCTTCACTGAACAGCGAGACCGAGGCCCCGCTATCCAGCAATGCCACACAAACTGTCGACCAGCGATCGTAAGGGCGATGAAAGGCGCTGGCGTGGCGGACGAGGTAGTGCCAGCGTGGCACGCCATGGGAGCCAGAGGTTGCGTTTCACCACCATGCTCCCCTACTGTCGCCGCCAGCGATAGGGAGCTCACCGGCGGTCGACGCTGTTTCCCTACGGGCGACGAGGCTCTTGCATCGGGCGGCGCACAGTGCATGTTCGGGCAATGGCTGCGTTCATGACAATGGTAGCAGACAATGCCTCGGCCCGATCGAGGGTGCCTGGGTGTGTCTTGAGCGCTAGATGGTTTTGCTTCGCTAGCCATAGGGGCACGGCAATCGAATTTCCCCTCATGCGCTGGGGTACAGGGTTCCCGTTCTCGTTGGACGTGCGGGGCAGAACAGCATGCCCAGGCGTACGAGTACGAGTCGAGAGCATGGTCTGAAAGGTCGCGCTTATCTCCGTACTCTCTCGTGGCCTTGTATTTAGGGGGATTACGGGGTGAAGAGTCACCACCAGCCCACGCGCAACGAGGTTTGAGAGAGGCGGTAGCGGTGGGCAGTAGGCTCTCGCGGCCAGTATGTCGCCCTAAATCCACTTCGCATCAGAGGCCAACTCGTTTAGGTCACGATAATGGGCGCTCCGCAGGTAAGCGGCGAAGGTTGCGTAGGCTTGACGAATGGCCCGCTCTACCTTCTCGGCATCAGATGCCAAAGGGTCAGCAAGAAGATAGAGCTCCTGCATAGCCCTGACATACTCGAGCAGGGATTCGTCGGGGTGTTTAGTTCGGACATAACACCCCGATGAATCACTGCTCGAGTATGTCAGGCTCTAGCTCGCAACGCATGCGGTGCTCATAGACAGGAAGGAGGAATTCGCTGCAGAAAAGCGTCGAAACTCCTCCATCGAACGAGCTTGATGGCCGACAAGTCGGTAGCACCATGCTGCGTTGGCTGTTAACAAGACGGGCAATACAGTGCCTAGCATCGCACTGTTGTCCAGCCGCATTGCCTGTTGATAGCGGTGCAGTGCCTTGAGGTACTCTGTAGCACTTGTGCAGTCCGAATAACCGCCGTACTCGGGGAGAGGTACCTGTAGGCTGCTCGGCACACCTGGCTGAGGGGACTGAAGGTCTCCCTTTAGAGCACTAGGCTGCGAGCGCACCGCTTCCATCAGGACTTCAAGAAGCTGAGCTGCTGCGGTGTGCAGCGGCGTTTTCTCTGTGCCAGGTGTGGCGGTCTGAGAAGGGCCAACCTGCGCCAGATCTCCAAAATGCACACCCGACCCTAAGGGGCCACTAAACGGCATGGAGGAGAGCTGGATTGCCGCTCCAACAGGTGCATGAGGCTTCACGCGACCGGCGAACGGTTCGACAGTGGAGCGGGGTGGCTAGTCGGAAAGCGCGGTGACTGTCAGCTGAGCGGGGTGGCTCGCGCTCCACATTGCTTCTCAGCTGCGCTCGGGACAAGGAGACGCCAGCGAGCGGTTTTACACCAACAGCGAGGCAGGGAGGCTCAGCTGTGGCATACGGGACACCAAACTGCGCTCGGGACAAAGGAAGGCCAGCGAGCAAGCTCACGCCTATGGCAGAGCGGGAAGGCTGCACCGGGACGTATTCGTTCGAGAAAGGCGCTCGAGAGAAAGGTAGGCCAGCGAGAGTATGTGTACCAGTATATAAGCGGGGCGGCTCCGATGCGGCACTTTGGGCACTAAACTGTGCTCAGTACAAAGCAAGGCCAGCGAGCGAGTTTGTGCCAGTACCTAAGCAGTGTGGCTCCGATGCGACACCAGCCTTTGCTCGGGGCAGGGAAAGGCCCGCAAACGCACCGGGAGGGCGGTGTGGCTCCGACGTTCACGGCGCACGACGCTTGCGTCAAAGGGAGGCCAGCGAGCGTATTCGTGCCGGCATCTAAGTGGGGTGGCTCCGATGCGACACATGAGGTACTCTGCTGCGCTCGGGACAAATAGGGGTCAGTGAGCGGATACAGCACGTAGGAGGGGCTAGTAGGCACCTGCTCCGCACGTGTCTCAAACAGCTGAGGAAACCCGAAACTGGCATGGCTAGGACTAGCATATACACATCCGAGCGGTCGTCACCAAAAGGCTGTCCAAAGAAAGGATCGCCCCCGGTGGCCGAAAGCAGAGGGTCACCGAGGCGAACGTACCTCATGCTGTCGGTGTCGTCCGCGTCGAAGGACATTAAGTCCATACCCAGGGGGTCAAGCAGGAACGAGGGCCATAAAGGGGCCTGCTCTGACACCATGCCGAAACCGCGTTGGGCGCCAGTTATGTGGAGATGGGTTTGCACAGGGCTTACCCTACGAGTGACGGTCAGGAAAGGGCACGATGCTCCTCCACTCCGCAACGCACAAAGGCGCTACGGCAGGGTTCGTTGACTCTCCGACACAGCGCAGAGAAGGCTCCGGAGTCAGATCGCCAACAAACACGGGTTTATTCACCCAAGATACAGCACAGTGCGACTGTGATGTTTTTTTTTTCACCGATCTCGGGGGCGTGCGGGTGGTAAAAGAGATGAAGAAGGAAGACGGATGGCAACACAGCAAACAGATTTTTAATAGCACACATACTTAAAACCAAAAACCTCAAACTGAAAATCAAGCACACTAAAACATAGGGAACAAATACAAGAACAACTTGAAGCTTCATGCACTAAACAAATTCTAATCTGCGCCAAGTGTAGGCGCAGATTTGAAGGATTAGGTGCTGTGGCACCTAATCCTTCAAAGTCAGGCAACCCTATCCTATCGCTCTGAAACGCACGCCTGAAACGCTACAGAGAGTCACCTTGCTGCACCCGTCATTGCACATCTGTTCGGACTTGTCGGCTCCTTTCCCAAGCAGTTGTCGCTCTCGTTGATGACGTAGTCGTCGTCGCGTCATCTCTTTTCTCGGTGGTGAGCTCGTCGGTACTTCGTCAGTAAGTCTTCAGTGACGGCGCTCGGCGTTGCTTAGGCCGACCTGGATAGGCTTAGCGTCGGGATGCGTCGCAACTTCATGAGTGCCGACGTGGCGTCCCGCGGAGAATCGAACGTGCCGGTCTGCCGCAGAAGGGGGATCCTCTCTGGGGTGCCCGGTCCTGCCGTGAGAGGCTGCAGCCAGTCCAGGAGCCTCGTTCGAACTTGCCAAGGTCGACGGCCACACCTTGGACGGCCAACGTCACAGACTCAGCCAGACCCCCAAGTCTCCCGTCGCCAGAGCGGAGCTGGCGAAGCGACCTTCCTGGCCCGGAGCCACGTCGATAATCCCCCGACAGCACCGTTCATCCCCCGATTACGCCTTGGCTCACGCGCCTCGAGAGCTCGTCCCGTTTCGAACACTGTGCTTCCCGTGCTCCTCTTTTTCGCGCCGCAGGCGGCCTCTTACATATGACAGCGACAGTCACGGCGCTTACGGGCCAAGGCTCACCGCACGACCGATCGAGTACGCGTGCCTGCTGCGCTAGGACTAACCGGGTAGCGGTCCGCCAAGCGTGAGAACGAGGAGTCGCGAGAACAAAGGTTTCATGTAACCACCTAACCACCTCGTTGCGGGCCTGTGAGCATCTGCCGCGGTGAGGAAGCGCTCAGCATACGAGAGCTCGGGTGGACAGGGTGCCCGGGAGCCACCACGTGGCGCAGGAGGCCAATCAGGGGCGCGTCCCGGTGACGTGTTCTCGCGGGGCAAGTCCAATTCCGGGGGGAGAAGCATGGTTTGCGTGGGAAAGTAGGTCCGGCGCGCTAGCCATGACTGACATGTCGTTACGGCGGCGGTTCGCGGAGATCGAGCTAAGCACCACACGTGAGCTGGGGGCTCGCGTGTGGTGCTTTCCCCATACACTGGAAAAAGAATATTAAAAAAACATGTTGCATTATTTTGTTTGTAGTGACAATATACCCCCGCAGGGGCGTCTGCGTCAGCAGGCGTTTGGTGTGTTGCGACACCACGGACCCGAGCACATGGGGGTTGGCCCCTCCCGCGTGTAACCGTGCGCGGCTTAGCCGTGTCCGGGGAAAAGAGGATCCTGGGGGTTGAGCCGATGCCGGGTGTTCGGACCTTTATGGCCCCTCGGCGGAGGCAACACGCCTCTTTGGCCTCCGCTTCACGTAGACGGCACCCCCGGACTGACCCACCCGGGGGAAATCGGTAGTTGCCCTTTCCTGTCTCTCTCTCCCTCCAACCTTCACCTTTCTCTCTCCCTTTCAATCTTTCCTGTCCTCTCTTCATTTTCTATCACTTCCGACTTCGCGGGCAGCAAGGGTTAACCTTGTGCATTATATCCTGCCTTGGGTATATGTATTTGGTTATAGCGGTGGCGTACAGTTGGCGTTTGCAGGACCTGTTCCTTACAGATTCTGCAGCGTCCCCTTGTTGGGCTCCATGGTGGGTGGCTGGCGCCACCGCCGAAACACATTCCACATATATGGATAACTCCTTTCCTGCACCTGCTGATCGCCGGCCGAAACGGGGGCGCACCGAAGTATTTCAATTTTTTGGTCACAAGACAGAGATTTTTCCACGATTTCACGTGATCCATAGTGAGAAGCCAGAGAAGAACGCAAGAGCTGCATCACCTTTTCTCGTTGCGAAATGCTTGACTGAAACCATAGGACCAGGCTACAAGGCTACAAAGTTGGCAAGTGGAGATCTCCTGCTGGAACTCCGCGACAAAAAACAACATGACAAGTTACATACCCTAGTGTCTTTTGGCGAAATACCAATTACAGTAACCCCGCACCGCACGATGAACACCACTCGTGGTGTCGTCTCAGATGATGATCTCATGAACCTAACCGAAGCTGAACTTCTAGAAGGCTGGAAAGATGAAAACGTGATCAATGTAAAACGAATTAAGATGAGGCGAGATGGCAAAGAGATCCAAACGAAACACATTATTCTCACATTCGGTACAAGTGTTCTGCCCGAGACCATAGAGACAGGATACATAAAGATCAGAGTGAGGCCCTACATTCCGAACCCTCTCCGTTGCTTTAAGTGTCAAAGATTTGGCCACAGTTCGCAGAACTGCCGTGGCCGTCTCACCTGTGCGAAATGTGCCCACGAACATGCATCCGAATCCTGTGAAAACAAACTGCAATGTGTCAACTGCGATGGCGAGCATGCCGCCTACTCGCGGTCGTGCCCGGCGTGGAAGAAAGAGAAGGAAATAGTCACAGTAAAAGTCAAACAAAACATTTCGTTTAAAGAGGCACGAAGGCAGGTGTCCTACCTGTCAAAAACCAGCTTTGCCGATGTGACGCGCCAGGGGGCAGCGCCGCAGCGGCTTCCGGCTGCTGTCCGGCCCGCGCGTAGTGAGCCGGCGGTGAAGCCATCTGCCCCCTCGGCGGCTGCAGCTAGCCCTGCTCCGCCATCCCAGAAGGGGCCATCGACCTCCGGGCTGGTGGCCTCCAAGGTCTCGCCCCTCGAGACGAGGCCTTCACCGCGAACAAACCGCTCCCAAGAGCGGGTGTCCAGCGTGCCGCATGAGCCGTGGACACATCTTCAGGCCAGACGGCGCAGCCAGCGCCTAAGGAGCGGCGAGAATCTCTCGACCGCTCCAAAAAAGAAAAAGCCCGCATCACAGGGCCCGACAAGGGCTCTGTAGGTTAAGTTAGTGTTTTTACACGAGACACACAGCACAAACATTATCTACAACATGACCACACAGATACTACAGTGGAACGTCAGAGGACTACTTCGTAACCTCGACGACATCACAGAACTCATGCATAAATTTAATCCGAAGGTGCTGTGTGTCCAAGAAACATACCTAAAACCTACACAGTCCAACTTTCTAAAACAATATGCCATTTTCCGTAAAGATCGTGACAACGCTTCTGCCTTGTCCGGAGGTGTAGCCATAGTTGTAAATAAGTCTGTTGCTTGCCAACAGTTTGCCCTTCACACGCCTCTCGAGGCTGTATCTGTGCGAGCAATTTTATTCAACAAGCTTATAACGATTTGCTCCATCTACATACCACCCAACCATCACCTCACTAAAACGGAATTTTACGGCCTCATCGACCAGCTCCCAGAGCCATACATTATCACTGGTGATTTTAATGCTCATCATACCCTTTGGGGAGACTCGCGATGCGACGCGAGAGGTCGACTCATTGAAAACTTCCTTGTTAACTCCGGTGCGTGCCTCTACAATAAGAAGGAACCAACATATTACAATATCCATCATAGTTCATATTCATCAATAGACTTGTCAATTGGCTCTGCCTCACTTTTCCCTGACTTAGAATGGCATGTAATTAAAAACCCATTCGGAAGTGATCATTTCCCAGTAACCCTAAACTTAGTAACCGAACATGACTCGCTTCCCCATGTCCCTCGCTGGAAACTGGCCTCAGCTGACTGGGAATGCTTTAGGGAATCCACGTACTTATCACGAGATTTTATAAAGAATTTTACTATAGATCATGCCGTATCATATTTTACTGCTTTTATCATTGACGCCGCTGAGAAGTTCATTCCTCAAACAAGTGGCACTTCATTCAAACGACGGGTCCCCTGGTGGAATAACGATTGTAGACAGGCACGAAGGAGACAAAATAAAGCTTGGGGCAACCTACGTGAATGTCCTACGGCTGAAAATCTAATAGAATTTAAACATGTTAAATCACAGGGAAGAAGGACGCGAAGACAGGCTAAGAGAGCAAGTTGGGAGAGGTTTCTCTCAGGTATCAATTCGTATACTCAAGAGGCAAAAGTATGGGACCGGCTACTGAGGCTAAAGGGAAAAGAAACTCATCCGTTGCCGCTAGTGAATGACGAAGCGAACAGCTTGGAAGACCAAGCTGACGCTCTTGGAGAACACTTCGAGCGCGTGTCTAGTTCAAATAATTATTCCGAGGCATTCCTAAAATACAAACAAATCGCAGAACGCAAGGCTATTGACCACAAATGCAGACAGAACGAACCCTATAACATGCCTTTTAACATCGCCGAATCGAGAGCCTCCCTGACTGCATGTCGGAGCTCTGCACCAGGACCCGACAGGATCATGTACGACATGATTAAACACATTCACAGTGACACTCAAATAACGCTTCTCGCACTTTTCAATGTTATATGGGCTACCGGATACCTACCTACTACATGGAAAGAATCCCTTGTCGTTCCGATTTTGAAACAAGGTAAAGACCCCACATTAGTAACAAGTTACCGCCCAATAGCCCTCACAAGCTGTATCTGCAAACTCTTTGAAAAAATGATAAACCGTCGCCTTTTACACTTCCTTGAGTCAAACAAAATTCTTGATCCATATCAGTGCGGCTTCAGAGAAGGACGGTCTACAACTGACCATCTCGTGCGCATCGAAGCAAACATTCGTGATGCCTTCATACACAAACAATACTTCTTGTCCGTGTTTCTCGATATGGAAAAGGCGTACGATACGACCTGGCGTTACGGAATCCTGCGCGATCTGTCGGCAATGGGCATCCGTGGTAATATGTTAACCATTATTGAAAGCTACCTACACAACCGCACATTCCGGGTTAAAATAGGTAATGCACTGTCGCATTCATTTATACAAGAAACTGGTGTGCCCCAGGGAGGCGTGCTCAGTTGCACACTCTTTATCGTGAAGATGAACACACTTCGTGCCTCATTACCACCGGCTATTTTTTATTGTGTCTATGTGGACGATATACAAATGGGCTTCAAGTCCTGTAACCTGGCCGTGTGCGAAAGACAGGTACAGCAGGGGTTGAACAAAGTGTCTAAGTGGGCAGACGAAAACGGGTTCAAAGTTAACCCCCACAAAAGTTCTTGTGTTCTTTTCACAAGAAAGAGAGGCCTGATCCCAGATCCTTGTGTAGAACTGTGTGGACAGCAAATACCTGTGAAGAAAGACCACAAGTTTTTAGGCATCATACTTGACTCTAAGCTAACTTTCATTCCGCACATCAAATATCTCAAAACGAAATGCCTAAAAACAATGAACCTAATGAAGATTATATCTCACACAACATGGGGCAGCGACAGGAAGTGTCTATTGAACCTTTATAAGAGTCTGAGTCGTTCACGACTAGATTATGGGGCTGTAGTATATCACTCTGCCGCCCCAAGCGCACTAAAGATGCTAGATCCCGTTCACCATCTAGGTATCCGCCTGGCCACCGGTGCTTTCAGAACAAGCCCTATTGAAAGCTTATATGTAGAATCGAATGAATGGTCACTCCATCTGCAGAGATCATACACCAGTTTCACATATTTCCTCAAAGTACACTCTAATCACGAACATCCGTGTTTTAAGACCATTAACGATTTGACGTGTGCTACACTTTTTCGTAATCGACCCTCTGTGAGACAGCCTTTTTCACTGCGTGTGAGGGAGCTTAGCGTTGTAATGGATGTCCCACTCCTCGAACATCGCATAATGCCTCCAGCTAAACTGCCACCTCCTTGGGAGTGGCAGCCGATACAGTGCGATATATCTTTTGTAAAAGTTACAAAGTACGCAGCAGACCTCGAAATTCAAATGCATTTCCGTGAACTCCAATCCAAGTATTCGTGTACAGAATTCTACACCGACGCATCAAAGTCGCACGCTGGCGTATCTTACGCGGCAATTGGCCCCTCTTTCTCTGAATCGGACGTATTGAACCCTTATACAAGTATCTTTACCGCAGAAGCCTATGCAATGCTGTCTGCGGTTAAACACATTAAGAAATTAAAACAACAGACTGCAATAATATTCACGGACTCCTTAAGTGTCGTAAAGGCACTAATGTCTATAAGAATACACAAAAATCCTGTTTTTATCGAGCTTTACACATACCTGTGCAATATTTATTCATCTGGTAGACATGTGACAATATGCTGGGTTCCTGGCCATAGAGGCATTGAGGGTAATGAACTGGCAGACAAAGTGGCCACATCAATTACATCTCAGCCTATTAATCTTACCGCTGCTATTCCTGCCACAGATCTCAAGCCTTTTTTGCGAACGAAACTGCGAAACCACTGGCAACGCTTGTGGGACGCCGAAACAAATAATAAGCTCCACTTTATTAAACCACAGTTAGGTTTCTGGCCCTGTGCTACAAAAACACGACGAACTGATGTCCTATTCTGTCGTCTCAGAATAGGACACACATATGGCACTCACAATTTTCTGTTGACTGGTAACGAGCCTCCAACATGTGGTCGATGTGGTGAGAGGCTGACCGTCCTTCATGTCCTCCTGGAGTGTCGGGAAGCCGAAACCGAGAGAAGAAAACATTTTCCTCTTGCATACAGCTATTGTGTCCCGCTCCATCCCTCCATGTTTCTCGGCAAAGAACCACTTTTTACAACTAAAGCAGTCCTCGCATTCTTGAACGATGTTGTCCTACATGTCATAAGCCCAATAAATTCGTAGCGCATCCTCTCTCCAGAGGATGCCGCTGTGACAGTAGTTCAGTATAGCACCTGCCTCCAGGCCCTTGTGGTTCAAGGGCTCTGTTTAGGCAGCAGTGCTTTTGTCAACTACTACATGTGAAATCACTTGAATATCTTATCACCCTTTTTCAATGCATTCTTCATTTGCATAGTAAACGTCATTATTGTCATACCCTTATTACATGTAGATTTTACGCTCTTTACAGCGACTATTTTTAGGCCCCTTTACAGCCACCCTCATCCACGCCTCATAATTCACTGTTCATGTACCAATGACACGCCATCATCATCGCCTTGGCGCTCTTTGGCCAGATCTGGCCCTTGCGCCAATAAACCCCACTAATCATCATCAGTGACAATATAGGCGGTCAAAATCTAAGCTTCGCCAGGATGCAGCTAGGCGCTAACAACGGCAATCGGGCTGAAAACAATGTGCATAAGCCTCTGACTTGCCTAAACTTGATGATTGTGACAGAAAGGCAATTTTATTATACTATAATTATGATTTCAAGCGTGTCTTTCTAGATTGTCTAGCTTTCTGACA
This sequence comes from Dermacentor silvarum, assembly GCF_013339745.2. NCBI lineage: Eukaryota > Metazoa > Arthropoda > Arachnida > Ixodida > Ixodidae > Dermacentor > Dermacentor silvarum. The sequence goes on along the minus strand of NC_051163.1, from coordinate 100,958,861 downwards.
TAAGCTCGTTCACTGATGCCTCTACCCGGCCATCATTCGTACCCATATTTTGTTCGCGCTTACAGATGAGGCTGTTGTAAAAGTCGTCTCTTTTGATCGAGTTGGTAGAGTGTAGTAAAATGGGGAGTGGGTCCATGGGAGGTGGTGGCAGGTGGAGCAAGTGGAGTGAAATAAGTTGAAATTTTCTGGCAGTGTGGCCGCCACCTTAACCAGTAGAAGGTACGTACACTCCGGCGGTTGGGGTGTGCTGTCATGTGTCGTCTGCTCAACAGCTGTCTTCTGTTTGACAACTCCGAGATTGGGCGCCGCGATCCCCATCTCGGAGGCGATGCTTTAGATTACGGTGTTTCAAGTATAGGTTGTGTCCGAATTAATGCCCCAGCGATAGCTCTCTCTGGGTAACACAATCTAATCTCGCATGTCATGCTTTTGCTGATTGCATGCGCTGGAAGCAATTGCAGAGCAGTTAATACGTCATAGATACCATCGACACCACCTATGGGCGGTGGTACCTTACATTTTTTTTATAAGAACCTGAGGGCAGAGCTCGCTCTGGATCTGATGTGGATTAACTACAGAGTCAGTCTAGTACACCCTAATTTTTGCCTCCACTTCATGCTGGTAGGTGCTCTCAGGTTTACATCTGCTAGTATGAGGTGTGAACGACCTCAAAACAGATGACAGGCCACTTTTGGGATGAGGGTTGAGCGTACACCACACAGTCGTTCATTATGGACAAGCGCCAACAGTGCTCGCAGTGATTTGAGCTGTGAGTAGAGCTGTGATGGCTAACTGTTACAGCCGTGACAGAGTTTCTTGTGCAGATTACTTGATGGTGCACAAAAAAAAAATACCGTTTCAAAGAAATTTCCTCAAGGTTGGAGACGTCGGTCTATCAGCACTGCGGAAGCTATTGCCGCAAGCTGCCTGCCGCAGCACATGACGACCAGATGTGCCAGAATTGCTTCAGATGACTAAGGGAAATGCTGTATCGTTTATTTATTTATTTATTTATACATACTGTCAATCCCAATAGGGATTATAACAGGAGGGCAAAAGGAGACAGGGATTTAGTACAAGGCAAAAAGAAAAAAAAAACAACAACAAGCAAACATGGTGCAACTAGACGTCGTCCAGTCTATAGGTGCAAGTTATACCGCAAGTTCTACAAAGGTAAATTGTACAGACAAAAAGACACTGGCACTTGAGGTAAATGAGAACAAAGGCAAAACTATAAAACTGTTTTAAAATTGTGACGCTAGCAAATCGCTTTCGATTTGTTTAGAAAAATGGGCTAAGGATGTGCTACTGGTAATGGAGGGGGTCAGGTTATTCCATTCTCTGATCGCCAGGGGAAAAAACGAGAATTTGAGGGCATCTGTGTGGAATCTGTAAGGAGCAAGTGTATGAAAGTGTTTCTGGTGGGTAGTTCTTGCTTCGGATTGCTTAATATAACGGGACTTGTCTATATTTATGTGGTTGTGTAAGAGTTGGTACATTACCTTTAAGCGTGCCAATTTCGCTCGGTTTTTTATGGTTAGCAATCCGGCCTTCTTAAGTAGTTCTGTAGGCGAATCTGTTCGGTTAAATTTGTTAAAGATGACCCTAAGTGCTTTTCTTTGAACTCCTTCGAGCTTGTTGGTTAGTTTTTTTGTGTATGGAAACCAAGCAGTGTTTGCGTATTCCAGGATGGGTCTGATAAGTGTATTGTAGGCCAGTAACTTTGTGTCGGGTGGTGCTAGCTGCAATCGTCTTTTTAGAAAAAGCAGTCTTTTTAGTGCAGATGATGTGATGTATTGAATATGAGAATCCCATCGTAGGTCTTGCGACAATATGACACCTAGGTATTTATGCTCCTTAACCTTGGACAGGGTGGTTGAATTAATGGTATAATTAAATTCGGATGAATGTTTTTTTCTAGTTATGGATAACAGTGCGGACTTTTTTTCATTGATATGCATTTGCCAATCTCTGCACCACATTGAAACTGTCTCTAACGCGGTGTTTAAGGTGATGTGGTCATCATGAGTATTGATTTCTTTGTACAGAATGCAGTCATCCGCAAACAACCTGCATCCAACATTAACGTATGTAGGCAGATCGTTCACAAAGAGTAAGAACAATACCGGCGCCAAGACACTACCCTGTGGTACACCTGAGGTCACCGGTACGACTAAGGATTTCACATGATTAAGTTCTACGTATTGATATCTGTTTGTGAAGAAGTTAGTGATCCAGTCAAGAATTTGTCCCTTGCCGAGGGTAAATTGGAGTTTAAGAATAAGTTTGTTATGCGAGACCCGATCAAAAGCTTTAGAAAAATCCAGGAGAATGAGATCAATTTGTTTTTGGTGATCGATGCTTGAGGAGATGTCATGGACCAATTCGATAAGTTCAGTTACCGTAGACATGCCCTGGCGGAAACCGTGTTGAAAAGGAGATAAAATATTATATTCTTCAAGGTGGTTCGTTATGTGTTTTAGGATTATGTGCTCGAGCAGTTTACCAACTGTACAAGTTAATGAGTTTGGTCTATAATTGGAAGGTTCGCTCTTATTTCCGGACTTATATATAGGAATTACTTTTGCTATTTTCCAATCTTTTGGGATGGTGCGCAACGACAGTGATCGATTAAAGAGCAAGCACAGGTATTTTGATAACCACTCCGCATACCTCTTTAAAAACGCATTAGGTATGCTATCCGGTCCGGAGCTTTTTTTTTCATCCAAGTTCAAAAGCAGATTAAGGACACCCACTTCTGAAACAACTAATGGTTTGATCCCGTTCTTCTCCCTAATTTCTACGTTAGGCTGCTTTCTGTCATCAATGGTAAAAACAGACTGAAAGTAGTTATTTAATACGTTTGCGGAATTAGCACTTTCCTCACGCGTTTCGTGGGCTGTTTTTCGGACCTTGGGACTCATATATTGCCAAAATTTTGTGGGGGAGCTCTCTAGGAATTTCGGTAGGGTTCTCGCGAAATAAATAGACTTGGCTTCCTTAATTTTAATTTTCATATCAGTTATGCCTGCGCTCAGGCTCTGTCTGCTACTAATATTTGGTTTGTTTTTTAGAAGTTTCCTCAAACGCTTCACCTTTCTTTTGGCATGTATGACGTCACGTGTGATCCATGGGTTTGCCTTTCTCGTCTTCTTTTTGGACAGAATGTGGTTTTTCAAGCAATAAAGGAGAATTTCTTTAAACCTATCCCACAATATTTCAATGGTAACAGTGGAGCTTGAGGCTATTTCTTGAAATGACGGGAATTCGTAGAACAGCAAGTCAAGAATTGCGACATCATCAGCTTTACTAAAGTCTGGAAATGTTTCTTCTGCGCGAGTAGACGTTATACTGTCATTTATTGGTACTATACAGTAAGCTATTTTATGATCTGATATGCCATCCAGTATTTCTATCTTTGCATCATATATCGGGAAGTTATCAGTGAGAAATATTAAATCAAGCACACTCGAGTGGCGTCCCTGTACACGTGTAGGCTGCGTCACTATTTGCGTAAAGTTAAAGAAAAGCATTAGGTCGTAAATGATTTCTGAGCAGGCGCTGTGGTACTGCATCGATTCCCAGTTGAAATCAGGCAGATTAAAATCCCCCACCAGGATAACTCTGGCACCAGATGCGTGACGCCGCATATACGTGTACAGTGCTTCCATACAATCAGGGCTCGATGAAGGGGCGCGGTACACACACCCAAGAACGATAACGTGGTTTGTGAACTGTAATTTGCAGAATATCGCCTCTACACTGTCGACATCAGGTAGCAATGTGAAAGGGATTTTATTGTTTATGAATATAGCCACACCGCCGCCACGTGTTTGTCTATCCTTGCGAATGATCGTATAGTTCGGGGGTGTTAGTTCAATATCTTCAATATCGCTTGTTAGCCAAGTTTCAGTAACGGCCAAAAAGTCGGGTTTAAGGCTGATAAGTAGCGATTCTAAATCATCTAGTTTGTTCACAATACTGCGTGCATTCACGTTTGCAAAAGTTATTTCGTGCGATGATTTTGTCGACGAAACCTTAACTACCGGAGTTCCGGTTGAGCGTTTGTGGTTGCGTTTTCTGAGGATACTTCCGCTGTTAGTGTAAGGAAAAGAAAGAACACGTTCCTGGTCATGTACATTCGATGATAATGCGTCTGATTCAGATGGATGATTAGAAAAGACAGGAGGATGGACGTTCGATTTGCGTCAAGCGATGTTGCGCCGTGACAGTTTTGTCGCGGTGTTAGATTCAGTGTCCCACATGTAAGCATCATCGTTAATAAACAACTTATTGAAAACAAGACGAACGCGGTCGCCGTCCTTCCTTAAACCCCTGGAATATTGCAGCAGTTTACGCCTTTTGTCACGCACGGCCTCAGAGTAATCCCGTGAGACGCTTATTGTTGTGTTCTTCAATTTGTAGCCCTTGCTAAGTATGGATTCGACTTCTTTCTCGTTATAAAATTTAGCAATGATTGGGCGCTTCTTATCCGAAGAAAAGCGTCCCAAACGGTGAGCCCTAGTAACAGAGGAAACAGATATGCCAAGATTGTTGGAACAAATTTCTTTTACAATTCGCTCGGAAGCCTCCCACGACTCGGAACCGTCAGTATCGGTAACACCGTAAAACAGTAAGTTGGACCGGCGTGAGCGGTTTTCCAAGTCATCTAATTTGTCCTCAATTTTGGCAAGATAATTTTCATGCCTGACGACGGCCCCGAAACTGCTCTTCGACACTTTAGATTGCAAGTCGTCAATTATTAATTGCATCTTAGAAATGTTCTGCGTATTCTCGGAAGAGTGCTGCGTCGAAATCGATTCAAGTTTGTGTTCAAGCTCGCCGACTCTTTTCGTCAGAGATTCAAAATCTTTCTTCAAGGTGGCATGAAGGAGCAAAACCTGGTTGACAGATTCTAGAAGGCTCACATTGTTAGCTTCAATGCGTTGCACGCTGTCAAAAACTGAATTAAGCTTCTCCTCCTGAGGTTTAGTCATAGGACCAGGATTGGCTTCAATGTCACCTCCAAGAAGCAGAAGGCGCCGAAGGTGTAACGTACACTCGCGAACTGCTTCAGGGCACGGAAGCACGACAAGAAAAGGATCGTCTGATCGGAAGCTGCGACAAGGTAATTTGGAAAGGTAACCAACCTGTAGGACGAAGAAAGAGGTGCGTAAGCCTTTGGTTCTTTCATTCATCGTGCCTCCGTGCCCACTGAAGAGATAGTGCTGAATGCTTGGTCTTAATGCTTGCAGGGTTGATGACGTTGACGCCGCAGCTGCGCAGTGGTGGCATTCCAGGGGGCGTTCGATGCGCTCGGTCAGGTCCACGCAAGCTGTTGCCAGCAGGCGTGGGTCCAGGGCAGGGGCTGCATCGCAAATTCCGTCCAAGGGCGGAAGGTCGTCCCATAGGCCAACCACCGACAAGCCAGCAACGACGACGATGAACTGTAGGACGAAGAAAGAGGTGCGTAAGCCTTTGGTTCTTTCATTCATCGTGCCTCCGTGCCCACTGCCTCCCCTGCATCTTGCCTCCCCTGCTGAAACAACTGATGAATTCATACCGCAAGAAGAACTTGCAGGTAGAGAGGGGTGCATGCACCCACTCGAAACTATGCCTCTCGCGTGCGTCTGCTGAAATCCTGGCGCAGAAACCTTCGCCTGGTGCAAAAGGAAACTCAAATCGATGGCACTGCAAGGGCCAACTCTCACTTCGTAGGGTACAGCCGCCATTTGGACCCTTTAGGTACCAAATGCGGCTTGTGCACCGAATGGTGGAGCAACTTTAAAGAAGCCTATGAGACATGTTCTTCCTACCAAGAGTGAATGTGCTTGTTGACTTTGCTACCAAGCCAACTAGAGCGCCGAAAAATTCAAGCTCTCATTCCAAGTTTTCAGCCTATATGATATACAAATCCGGACGCTGGCGTGCGAATCATGGAATATGGTCAGCACCAGACATCTTGAGAGACAACAGTTGAACCCAACAGACATCCAGCCCGCTTTGGAATATCATACCAAAGACGAGCATGGTTGTTCTCGGCAGAGTCCTAACAAAAAAGATGTATCTGTTTTGATTGACGGGAACAAAGAGTATGCTGCCAAGAAATTCATGACCCACTCAGTACGAGAGACTTTTCGTCTCTTTAAAGAAGCCAATCCGGGTACATTTATTGGGCTCTCAAAGTTTTATTCCCGCCGGCCAAACTGGGTTCTTCTTGCCCCACAACAAGTGTGCCTTTGCATGTATTGCGCCAACACCTCACAGTGTGTTTCCGTGCTAAAAGAGCTCACTGATGGTGTCTACACAATGACCACCTCAAGGAACTCTGTCTGTGCACCTCACCCACGACTGATTGTTTCCTGGGTGACTGTGATTATTGTGCAAAAGAAGACGCTTTAACTACTAGAACTTTAGGAATCCTACAGGAGACAGAGGTAAACTATGCAGTATGGGAAAATGGCGACCTCATCGAAAAGACAACACAGGCTACTGTCTTTCTGCAGCAGCTTGGTGTGTGGGTAGTCGGGTAGATCACCCATGACTACATAAGGGGCATACGAGTCTGTTAGAAAAGTATCCGACCTTACTTTTTTGCGGGTACCTGATGGATATGAAACAAGTGTGCTTGCATTAGCCGACCTTGAACCTTCATGCGCATGCGTGAAATTTTTCTCAGTCGCTGAGACGCAGCGTTTGAGTGAGGTAGTGCGCAGTGCTCTCGTCGGTTTTTATTGCAAAGAAAATGGGGCAGCGACTGGAGCACCGCTACTGCATCAAATTTTCCAGAAACTGGGCGACAGCCAAGTGGAAACCATTCGGAAGATTCACTTTTCGGGCAGCAGTGGCAGCAGACGGTTCATCGGAGCGCTGTCTTAACTATCTTCTCGCCTATGCGCAGAAACCCCGCAAAGTGGACGCCATCCACGCATCCATGCCAGCCTGCATTGCCCCGGAACCGACCAACTGAAACCAAGGAAGTTGGCGTCATCTGTATATTCACCGCAGCCCTGCACTGACACGTGACGGACCAGCTGGTGATACGCCCCCCGCCCGTTATATACTCGGACGCATCGTGGAACTGAACCACTTTTCGGGCAGCAGCGGCAGCAGACGGTTCATCGGAGCGCCGTCTTAACTACCTTCTCGCCTATGCGCAGAAGCCCCGCAAAGTGGACGCCATCCACGCATCTATGCCAGCCTGCATTGCCCCGGAACCGACCAACTGAAACCAAGGAAAGTTGGCGTCATCTGTATATTCACCGCAGCCCTGCACTGACACGTGAGGAACCAGCTGGTGATACGCCCCCCGCCCGTTATATACTCGGACGCATCGTGGAACTCAACCACTTTTCGGTCAGCAGTGGCAGCAGACGGTTCATCGGAGCGCCGTCTTAACTATCTTCTCGCCTATGCGCAGGTTGGTTACAGTTCTTTGTACGATAGTTATCGCTTTATAGCTGCTCCTGCTGCTACTGCTGCCCTCGTGTCTTGTACTTTGTGACTAGACGAGTGCTAGAATGAGTGACATATGTGAATCCTGTAAACAATACTTTTCTGAAGATGAGGATGTTATAACATGTACAGAATGCCGGCGATGCTATCACATCGGAGAATGTATCGGTATAAGTGAGCGCATCTATAAAAAGAAAGGGAAAGAGGCAAAGAAAGCCTTAAAATGTCAGACCTGCCGTATGCCTTCATCTCGGTACAGTCAGATGAATAATAACCCAGATCAATCAGCTTTAACGGAAGCCTTAAGCCAGCAACTTGCGGAAATTAACAAATGCTTGGCGCATTTGACAACCAAGGTCGATGACCTTGCAGAATTAAAGCAAACAGTGACCAGCATTGAACAACCCATTCAACACATGTCAGATACGCATGATAGGCTTCTCGAAATCAGCACAAGGCATGATAAAGAGATAGAAAGCCTCCGCAACAGAGTGGAAGCTGTTGAACAAAATTTCGACAAAAAAGAAATTCGCAAGCTAAATATAGAGCTAAATGACCTTCAGCAATACAGTCGCCGCCAGAATCTGGAAATACATGGCATGCCATTTATTGAAAAAGAGGATACCCTGTCACGAGTTAACGACCTAGCAAAGCAGCTTGACCTGCAAACACTATCTGATCATGACGTTGAAAGCACGCATCGCTTGCCACCACATAACGGGAAACCCCCAGTTATACTTATAAGATTTGCTCGACTGAGCTTGAAGGCAGCATGGCTTGCAAAACGCGCCGAACTAAGAGAAAAAAACAGTAATATTCAACTATTTGATAACCTGACTCCTCTAAATAAGAAGCTCCTTTGGATGGCAAAGACTAGAGCCACCGAGATGAACTATCGATTCACTTGGTCTTCACAGGGAAGGATTTTTGTCAGAAAGAATTACGAAGCACATACAATCCGAATTGCCTCTGAAGATGACCTAATCAAGATTGTTTAAACGCTTACTATACCTATTGCCTTTTCTAGCTTTTTTCCCTATTTTGATGAACACGTCGATGCATCACAATGCTGTCTCTTTCAAGAATTTGATTAAGGACTCAGACTTTCTTTCTGAACGTGGTCTTTCCCTTTATCATATTAATGCACAGAGTATGAGGAACAAGGGTGAAGAAATTGAAAGTGAATTGGTACACCTCGACTATGACTTTGATATCATGGGCTTCTCCGAGACATGGTTTTCCTCACAATCAGACGTGGTCAGCTTGGGAAATTACAATACGGAATCAATATTTCGAATTCGAAAACGCGGTGGCGGTGTATCTTTGTATATTAAACAAAATTTGCTTTATGAGGCGTGGCCCGACTATTGTATTGTGTGTAATGATTTCGAAACGGTTACTGTAATACACAACAAGGTTGTAATAGTACTGATCTACCGCCCCCCAGACGGTAACCCTGACGCACTTCTTGAGTTTTTAGAGAAGCTTCAACATCATGCTAATTCCAATCGATGGTTCATGATATCATTTGGTGACTATTGATGTATCAAAAGATGGTCCTACTAAACTAAAACTAATGGAATTAATGTTGTCCCATGGCTGTGAAAACATCATTAACACCCCTACCAGAATAACAAGCAAATCAGAAACGATCATTGATCTCTGTTTCACTAATTTATCCCCTGACAATGCATTAGCCGGAGTATTCAGCTCCGGTATAAGCGACCACTTACCTTTTTTTGCACTATTAACAATGCCAGAACTGCAGAATTGTCCAAAATACATGCGTAGAGATATAAACGATACAAATATTCTCCGTTTTCGCTCTCTAATGCTTAACTGCAATTGGGATGACCTGTACCGAGAACCCGATCCATCTAAGGGATACAACCTGTTTATGGCGAAAATTGTTAGTAATTATAATACTGCTTTTCCGTACGTTGTTGTAAAAAAACACAAGAGAGCAAGAAAGGAGTGGATTACGCCAGCACTTCTAAAGCGGATAAATGAAAAAAACACTTTTCCTGCATTTTTTGAAAACAAAAGAACAAACTGACCTCATTGATTTCAAAAATTTCAGAAACAAATTAAACAGGGACCTAAAGAAGGCGAAAATAGATTTCTATGCCTACAAGTTTTCTACAATGATTCACAACTTAAAAATGGTTTGGAGTGCAGTTAATAAATTGACAGGAAGAAAACAGGCCACTGTCCCTAGCGACATACAGATAAACGATGTCCATTTCAGTGGCAAGTCACTGGCAGACAAATTTAACCTTCACTTCCTTGAGGCAGGATCGTCAAGTAATATAACGCAAGCGGCTGACCTTAAACCGGCTGAATGCTATATTGAAAGCTCTTTCACTAATTCTTTGTTTTTATCACCTGTAACCGAGGAGGAAGTAGCCACTGCCATATGCTCACTAAAGAACAGTTCACCAGGCGAAGATGGCATCACCGCAGTACCTATCAAGGTGGTTGTTGATTTGATTGTTGCCCCATTCACTTACATATGCAACAGACTCTTCTTGACGGGAATTTTTCCATGTGCCATGAAAATAGCTCGCGTAACAATAATTTTTAAAGGAGGTAATAAAAATGAACTACAAAATTATCGACCAATATCTATATTGCCGCTCTTCTCTAAGGTCGCGGAACGCCTGATATATAAGAGGGTATACTCTTTTATAGCAAACAGAAATATCATTTGTTAAGAACAGTGTGGATTTCAACCAGGTAGATCAACTCAGACTGCTCTACTCCGTATTAAGGATAGCCTACTTCATAACTTTGAAAAAAAGTTTTACACTGTGGGAATATTTCTCGATTTCCGTAAGGCTTTTGATTCGATAAAGCATGACGTATTAATTAGGAAGCTACAAATGTATGGAATACGCGGGATTGCGCTTGATCTAATGAAAAGCTATCTTTGGGCCAGGAAACAATATGTACAGCTTCATAATTTTAAATCTGATTTGGGCTTAATTAAGTATGGGGTTCCTCAAGGATCGATACTTGGCCCCTTACTTTTTATACTTTATATCAACGACATAGTAAGCATTCCTTTCACACCAAACATACTCATGTACGCCGACGATACCAATGTATTCTTTTCTGGTTTAGATCTCCGCGACATTGAGATAACCGCAAATTCCTGGTTGGATAAACTAAAATTATGGCTTACAGTCAACCAGCTAGAACTAAACATAAGAAAAACCAAATTTATGCTCTTCAAGCAAAAAAATAGGCCTATAGATCATGCTATCTCTTTTATTTTTAATGGAGAAAATATTGCGCAGGTAAATAAAATTCAATTTCTAGGTGTATGCTTTCAAAGTGACCTTAGTTGGTCTGACCATGTGGACAACCTTCGAATAAAAATATCAAGGTCAATCGGTCTAATTCGATGCTTGCAGCATCTCCTTCCAGGGAGAGTTAAACGGCAGCTTTACTTTTCTTTTATGTACTCGCAAATCATGTATTGCATTTTAGTCTGGGGTACGTGTAACAAAACAAATACAGAAAGTATAATTCTTCTTCAAAACGCGCACTAGGTTTGATAACTACATCGGTCCCCAGAAACATGTCTCTTTTTCGTGTGTATAATGTGCTCCCATTCCCAGAGTGCTATAGGATGCAACTAGCCATGTTAATCTTCAAAAAAATTTAAGAAAATTTTCTGATTTTTTCTGACACATATTTAAGCAGAGATCTTACGTATAATCTGCGTACTGTGGTGTTGGTCGGGCCAATGTGCCGGACTAACTATGGTGTACAGACATTTGATAACCAAATTGTTCTATTGTGTAATAAGATTCCTAAAATAATTGAATACGCTAGGGAGGCTAGAAACATTAGACAATTTAGGAAGCGAATTATGGATGTAATAAATAGAACACAATTCTAAGATGCATGTGCTGAAAATATTTATTGTATGTAATATGTTTCATGTATTCATTGTTTCTCACATCACATTTCAACTTGTAAATGGTGCTGATCATAGTGCATTCTGCATTTAAGCTGAGGAACAGCTTTTTTTTTGCATCTCTATCTTATATTTCTCAAATTGCTATAGTATTCCTCGTTTCTTCATTGGTTGTATGTAAATTACTGTATATGCTGTACTGTCCTGCTGTACCTGCCCGAAGTGCTTCACGGAGAGTGGGCCTAGTCAGGAGACACACTCTCCTTTTGCCCCCTTCGTGGGTATTTTGTGAAAATGCCCAAATAAAATGAAATGAAAGATTCAGACGGCTTTTGGTGACCATGCTATGAGCAGAACACAGATTAAGGAGTGCTACAACCGGTTTAAAGACTGCCGCACATTGGTGGAGAGCGAGCCACGCTCCGGTCGGCCATCAACATGCCGAAATGACCAGGTCATTGCCGAAGTGAATGCTGTGGTGATGCAGGACTGTCATGTGACTATATATATCCTAGGAAATGCGGGAGAGGTGGGAATCAGCACTTTTTCTGCACATTCCATTATGAACGAATATTTGGCCATGAAGAGAGTTGCGGTGAAATTTGTGCGGAAGGTGCTCACGATGGAGCAAGAGCAACTTCATGTTGAAATTTCTCAGGACATGTTGGATTCCACGAACAGTGGCATGAACACCATAATCATGACTTCATGAACACCATAATCACTGGTGACGAGTCTTGGGTGTGTGGGTATGACCCGAAAACCAAATCCTAGTCGTCACAGCGGAAGCATTCCACGTAACCAAGACCAAAGATGTCCCGCCAAGTGCGCAGCAACGTAAAAGTGATGCTGACTGCTTTCTTTGACTCCCGCCGTATGGTACACCACAAGTACGCACCACAGGGTCGAACAATCACCAAAGAGTACTACAGGGATGTCCTCCGTCGCCTACGTGATGCTGTGTGGTGCAAGAGACCAGAGTTGTGGTCAACAGGAAATTGACGCATCCATCGCGACAATGCTCCTGCACATTCCTTGCACTTGATTCAGACTTTTTTGGCGAAAAAGCAGACTTCTGTAGTTCAACAGCCCCCCTGCGACTTCTGCCTGTTTCCCAAAATCAAGAGGCCATTGAAAGGAGCACGATTTCAGACAATTAAGAGAGGACGTTCATTCTCGGAATGCATTCTCGGAATGCTTCCTACAATGGCAGCATCGCTGGGAAAAGTGTGTGGAGTCTCAAGGAGACTACTTTGAGGGTGATTAGGTTTCCAACGCTCCAGTTATGGCAGTTTTTTTTCTTCAGCAAAAGGTCGGATACTTTTCTAACAGACGTACAAGCATCAGCAATACACGATGCCAAGCAGAATCAACTGCACGAATCCTGTCTTCCACTTTGACTTTGCAGAGAGAGAATTGGACAGCTGTTGTACCGAACGAGGTACAGTCGTACCATTGGCACAAAAAACAGGTCTCTATATTTACGTGCGTCGTCACAAGTAGACGATCTACTCTAAGTTTTGCTGTCATCAGTGATGACGTATGCCATGATGCTGCACACGCTTGCTGAAATGTTTGAGTGCATGAAGGAAGAAGTTCAACCTGATGCACATGTTACATACGTGTCTGACTGTGCCAGAAGCTATTTCAAGAACAAGTATCAGCTTTACGAGCTGTTACAGAAGGAGCATGTGTCAACGAAGTGGCTTTTTTTGGCCACAGGGCATGGTAAGAACGCTTGTGATGGTGTTGGTGGCTTAGTAAAGCACCAAGCCTCGCTCTACAATCTAAGAGCAGCCAGCACAGCAGTCATTAAGTAAGCCTCTGAAATGGTGGCGCAGATCGATGACCGCAACGCTAAAACTAAAACTGCTCTATGCAGATGATGTAGAGAACTTTCGCTGCCTCAAAAAGAACCATATCCATTGGTTCTTTTTGAGATACGGTGGATACGTTTTCCAGGCATACCGTCTTGGCAGATTTGGTTAAGCACGCCTGACGCCAACGATTTTGATCACGTTTTGTTAGTGTCTTGCACTGCTGCAGGTCAGTGGAAAAGGATCAAGCCTTTCTGAGTGCTGCCATCGGCTATGCTAGTGAAAAAGTTTTTACTTCCAGCTGGATTATGGAACCAGAAATTTTATCCAGCTAGAGACTTTTCTAGCTGGGAAGGCAGCTGGAAAAAATCCAGCTGGAGGAAATTTCCGGTTCCATAATCCAGCTGGTGGAATGCCTGCCAACTGGAACGTCTCCCAGCTGGATCCAGCTGCAAGAACTGCCAGGTGGAATTTGGCTGGAAGAGGTTCCAGCTAGATCCACAGTCCAGGGTGGTACACAGCACTGGTCACTGCAGCTGAAAAATAAGCCCTTTTTTTGCCTCTAGAGAAAGTGATCCTAGCTTTAATGCTGCAGTCCCCCAGATTTATCGCGGACGACAGCTGACGTCAGCTACTTTCAACTTGCTGGAACCTAGAAAAAAAATGCATTGTGGCACGTGGTTTTCACCAGTAGCTCATGTGCAAATAAAGAAAGACTGTGGTGTAAGATCTAATATGTATGACTCAAAAATATCCCTTCGTATAGGCGCAGCTTTGCATTGTTAATTTATGTGCAGCTTTTTGCAGTCTTGAGCTTTTTCAGTCAAAGTACGCATGACATTGTGATGGGCCAGCGTAGTGCATTGTTCACACTGCCCCAGTGGGCCAGGCATCCTGCAGGAAAATATAATGAAAAATTTTGGAAAAGCATTAAGTTCATTCAAAATATAGCACAATATTGTGACGAAAAAAAAAGTCTAACTGTAAATAACCTCCACTTTTTCTGGTGTCAGCTGTTTGGATGGCTCCAGCCCACTGTTAGCTTTTGTGGGTGCCAACCGACTGCTAACGCTCCTCTGTGCAAGCGTGTGGAAACCCCACACAACTTGCACAGCATCCCTAACCAATATGGTAGCTTTCTTGTTTTTTAACAGCTTAGTTGCTTGTTCTTGCATAGTGAAAATTTTCTTAGAAATATGGTACTGAAAGAAGAGAAATGCATGGACGAAGAAAACCTCATTTTAAGTGGTAAAAGAGCCTGTGCATTTCAACTTAAGCTAAACTTTTGTTTCACTCCCACCATTAAAAGAAATGCATAGGAAAACAGTTTTAGAGTTGCGTGCACTTACCAGCCCACCGTCACACAAGGAAAATTATGCAGGCACCGTCTGCTGAGCTGCTTGGTTTGCTGAAATGTTGAAAAGTACCATTCACGAAACATTAGTATATTGAATTGTGTATATTCATGTTATCACTGTAACAAAAGTTCACATCCTGAAGTTCTTACAGCAAGCAACCTCTTCGACTGCTTTTTTAGTGTTATCGTTTTCTGGTGCAGTCGATACAGCTGGTGGTGTAGCTGTGGCCACTTGCACACTGTCTCCTGCACAATTTTTCTTATGGTATCTTCGACTGGTCGCCTCGGAGCGCTCTAGAGCGCTCTCGCGAGCGGCGTTGTCTTTGGCTGGTTGAAAGGGGGTGCGCGCCTTGCGTTCGGCTGGTTCATTTCGATCGCTCTCCTCCCGCGTCGAGCGCTCTGAGATGCTCCGAGCCCTGTCGTCGGAGCAGTCGCCGAGATGAGCGTTTCCAGCAACGTCATCACAGCACAGCGTCGCCGTTCTTGGCGACGGTACTCCGTAGCCTAGGCAACCTAGGCCACAGCATGCTGGCGTCTCAACGAATGGTCGTCCCACCGGTGCATCCGCCGGTTTATCTTTGGATAGGCGAAACACCAGACGATAGCAGTAGTCACGTGGTTTCGCATCTGCCATTTCCTCCTCCGAGAGCGAGTCACACGTTCGGCTTGCGCGCTTGTCCTCTACCTCTGAGTTCGGAGAGCGCCGGATCTGCATCACTCTGCTTCGGGGGATGGATGCGACCAGTCGAAGATACCATTACTTGCAAAACACTCACAGCTTTAGACAGAGCAATGACAGGACAACACACAAAAACAACATGTACACAAGCTCAAGTTACACAATGTAAATATCTGTTTTGTTACCACAGGGTTTCTTGTTGCACCTAGCACTTTCAGGTGCTGGCTCTGATGCAGCTTTTGGCAACTCATCCGCTGCCATTCTTCTTCGGAGATTAATGCCTGCAAGAAAGTCTGATTAATGCATCTGCAACCCTAGCAAAAATTCTAATACAAAAACTAATAGCCTATTAGGTTATTGACACTAATACAGTGTATTGGTATTAGACTAATAGCCTGTATTAGGCTAATAGGCTGACACTAATAGGACTAGCCTAATAGCCTGTATTAGACTAATAGGCCTATCCTAATAGCCTGTATCAGGCTAATAGGTTGACACTAATAGGCCTAGCCTAATATCCTGTATTAGACTAATAGGATGAGACCAATAGGGCTAGACTAATAGACTGTATTAGACTAATAGGCCCATGAGTGCTGGTCTTAATAGGTGTATTACGGCGCTCTATTCTGCATACAGGCACACCGGGCAGTTAGATCTTTCTCATGGCATGCCACAGTGGCATGCATGTGTGCAACACTATGACAACTGTAATACACAAAAAAGATCTTTATTTTGCTTGTCTAGCTATACAGTGCTCAACGACTGTTGGCATTTTCTTCATTGCTGTCCTGCTGATTTGACTTTCACAATGTCAGAAATCTTGATGGCAAGGATTTTATTCATCAGCTTTTTTTTTCTTTTTTCCATTTGGATATTGGATATCGCTGCAGCAAGAGGTTGCTGAAGAAATCTGGGAACCAAACACACATAATAAATTTCAAGGCCCACACACACACAAAACATGAAATGCACACAGCAAGACAAAAATAATTGCAGCCATGTGTTCTTGATCAAGCTGTGAAAAAAAATTGGCCAACATTGTCATCCTTGTGTTTATAACCTGCTAACTACACAATAAAGTAAATAAATTGTGTAGGCTAAGCATATGGTCAAGACAATCGGGCACATACTATAATGGGTATTACCCACTTGATTTGACCATCTCTCTCAGTGAAGTTAGCACATGGAAGACAACTATAAATACTTAGATTAAACATACCACTCAGACTGAATACTTGGTCTTGTCCAACGCTGGCTTTGCACCAGTTTTTGTCTGGTTGGACATTGCCCCTGTGACACTGTGGCCAGCCAAGCCTGCTGTTGAGAAAATGGCCACAGCAGCTTCCTGGACAAATCGGCTGTCAGTCTTGGCAGCCATGAGGCGGTTATAAAGAGCCTCCACGACGTAGACGTCCTTTACCAATTAAGTGTACCTGGAACAAGTCACATGCTAAATGCTCTATTGATCTTCTTTATGCAGCAAAAAGTAATCAAAAAGACTGATCATTTAGTAATTAATGTGACAAAATTGTCACAGCATGATGACAAAGTATCCATGGTGTTGTCCCATGTTTATCAACAAACACAAAGTTGACGCGTTCACCTATCAGAGAAGTGTATGTGAAAACAAATACTTACTCGTCCTTCAGCACTTTCATATAGGGAAGCTGCCAAATTTTTAGAATTTGGCTCGCCACCTTTATCGTTACTGAACGATATTGCTTCTGAGGTCCGCTCACTTCATCCACTCTTCTAGAGGGTAGGAATGGTTCAGCAAGACTCCTTAACGGCTGCTGGGCCGGTTTCGGTCCATTGGGACTTCCGGTGGGCTGCTGCGCCTTTTTAACTATTGTGGGCGGAGCTTTCTGACCACTTTCCGAGCTCTTATGTTTCTCTGGACAGCGTTTCTATGGAATATAGGTTACGAAGAATTGTCTTATGTGCAATACACAAATATTAATGACAGAACACATTTTCCCACTGCAAGCGTCAGCTGAAGACAATAACACTATATCAAGCACGCACAGGCCCGTCTACTACTTTCATGGTGAACAGGCAAGCATGTGGAGTGCCATTGCAGTGGCACATGGAAGCAAACCTGCATACATATGCAGTGGTGCCTGGAGGCATCGCTTTTGCATCATCTACTGCATTTTGAGGGGCTTGCCAGGCCTGTGTTGTATAAAGGCTAATTTCACTTTCAGTTTTGCTGTTGTAGTGGGACCAGTACTCTGCTTGTCCCCCGCATGGCATATACATGTACCTAAATATATTCAGAGGGCCTGCGTGGTTGGGGATGATTTTCTCAGCCGCTGATGCCGGATTTTCTGCAACGCTATCGCTATCACGTTAAAATGCATGGCCAACTTAACGGCAATGCAGACCTAATTGGTGTGTATTAGATGATGCAAAGCCATGCCTCCAGGTGTCACTGCACCAGTGCAGGTTCGCGTGTATATGGCCAACTGGCTGCATAACCACTACATGTGCAGTCACATGCTCACAAGTTCACCTAAGGTATGGGTGAGCCTGTGCACTATAAGCTTACAAACAAGACAGATATCACATGAAGGCGGAAAATCAATACTAAAATGAATCAGAAATTAAAGTTTTAAATAGCTGTACTAGCAGAGAACTATGTCTGGCAATGAAGAGAAAACTAGAAGGGTAGAATTTCTCACTTCAGAACACTTTCATATTTTTGTAATTGATGCTGAACCAGCGTAGCTTCCACGTGCAATGGTTTTGCTTTTCCCCAAGTGCAAAATAGAAAAGCAGCAAAATAAATAAAAATTAGGACCAATAAAGTTTTTTTCTTCTTTTTTCATTTCGCCTGTACAAACCTTTCTACTCCCACCAGCTGAAATTATCGTACATGAGAATGTGAAACTTTCAATGTTCAAAAGTGCAGACATATAGGGAAAGAACTTGCACGTTAGCAAAGGAACTTGACAGATAATTGAAGAAGTTCAGGGCAATGCAGGGGAAGATGGACAACAAAAATGAAATTAGACATTGGGAAGAAAGCAAGCAGCAGATATTGGAAATAAGGAAATGAGAAGATAAGCACTGTGAAGGGCAGCTGATCGAAGATCCGACACTCATGCAGGACTGGGGAGATCTCTGCAAAACGCTCAATGTGATAAAATTGGATCTCAAACCTGCATCGAAGATATTGCTGCACAGAGCTTTCTCCAGCATCTCTGTTCTTGCAGAGAGTTTTGCATTTTCTGACTTCAGCTTCAACACTTCCTGCTCCAGCTCGTTCGTCTTGGAGTCCTGTTCCTCAGGAAAGAAAATTTCCATGTTCTTTTTTCTAAATGCTGCCTCGATCAACGTTCTTTTGGCGAGACTTGGCCTTTTGTTTGTTCTTCTCCTGCGCTTGAACAAAAGAAGAAAAAAAAACATGGAGTACCACAGATGTGCATGCAGGCACATCTACTCGTTAAATATCCAATAGCAGACTACAATAGTGTCGCCTAGAAATAACTGCAGGTTATGGTGCCAACTCCATAAGGTCACATGTGGACATGCTGCATTCAAAACTCCTGGCTTGCGCTGTTGAGCGTGGAAATGTCATTTCTGGATGATAAGGTGCCTTAAATTTCGATAAATACTGTGTGTGTGGGGGGGGGGGTTACTATGCATGGTCATTGTACGTGCTTACACACTTACACAATGTCACGTTACATCGCGTAACGCCAAAGAAGTCAATAATTACCAATCGGTAATCTGCGCTCAATTTTGTTTTTTTCGCATTCCTCCTTGTGTACTTCCCAGGTCGCATAATTAATGACCAATCGTTAAAATTAACCAACTAACCTGACGTTCTACTCAATGGGCCTAACCATGCAGCTAGCCGAGTTGCCGTAAACTGCCCTTCGCCCATTTACCGGGAACCATTAGTAATGCCACAGGGAAAATAGACAGTGAAAGCACTGAATTCGGGCTGCTCAATGGCCGCATTTTGTTACCATGCACACGTGCCAGGTGCAAGCTACCCGACCATGCAGGCCACCAATGAATCAGCACCGCTGAAATGCATTTTTACGCCACCAAATAACTTAATGATGTTATATAGAGATATTTATAGGTCTCACCTCTCGGTAGGATTCCTTGCTGGTGAAAGAATCTTCTGAATCACTGTAGAGGGGCATTTTTGGGCACGAAAAGCGCTTGTCCACACCTTCCGTGCAAGCATCGGCCTCCTCCTTGGTTACTGGAAATCACATGAAATTTGCACTTGTCGACATCATAACAATCGCGTCATGAAACATTGCAAAGAAAAGCATACTTACCAAACAGCTCCATAATCTGGGCCTGGAAATATCCGCTGTTTTCTTCATCTTCCCAGCACACTCCATACCATTTTGTGGAGTTAAAGTCCCTGAGATTTTTTGACAAAAATTGTTTATGCGTTCGACGGCCACAGCTACCTTCATGCCATCATCCCTGAAGCACACAAAGGCATACATTGTGTCGGGATGTCACGATCGGTGTCAAAAACACATGCTAATTGCTGCTCACAACACAACTGTGACCCCACAACACAAAAACTGTCGGCGAGACATGAGCGAGACTCCACGTGGTGATCGATGGCGATGACGGTGGGTTGGGGTGTATAAAAAGATAACACGAAAACAATATTGTTTCATTTATAATAAATAGTAATAATTGCGTTCACTATACTTTAAATTAGAGTGGTAGTTGCATACAATTTTTGTAAAAGCACAAATTATGTATTAAAAATTCAACATGATGCGTCAGCTGTCAGCTTTTGCACACTTTAGCAGAAAGCCAACCTGTATGGCTGTAGGTTCCAAACCATGATGCGTGCAATCGCAACGAGACGTCCAGTTTGTATGGGTGTTCTGTGACGTCCATTCATGAATCTTTTGCCGTGCCGTCGTTGTCTGTCCGTCAGGATTCACAGCTCAGTTCTTTATTCGTTCAGTCTTACTGAGCCATTTTGTTATTTCTTCAGTTTTACCGTGCTGTGTCCGATGCCGTGAATAGACATTTTCATGGTGGAGAGTCGAAAGACATCTTGGAATTCTACATCATGGACCAGACGCGAAGCACCTGCAACGGCGGCACGTCGCAACCTCCAAAGTGTAGGAAATGTTATTTAGAGCCAGAGGAAGCCTATTCCTTGCCATGGACATCTTTGCGGTACCAGGAGAGGGTCCAGTACAGCCAGTCATCTTCGTAGACACCTCAGCAGCAGTCTCTCAGAAGCTCTGGCGCTGGAAGTGCAAATGCCGGCATGTTTAATAACAATCTGCCCTACTAGATTTCTGATGATGATTTCGATGCCAGTGATCAAAACCTTTACCATGCGGAAAGCGACGAGGGAGATACCTACAAACAGTATGACAGTGAATCCAGCTCTCTGAAGACTGCAGTGGTGCAGAAGAGTGCGAAGGTGATGGAGATGAATTTTGTCACCTGTTCTCAAGCGAATGCCTTCCGAACTCTGACATGAGTGTCAGAGATGCCATGCTGACACTGATGGCATATACTGCATCAGTAGGCTTAAACTGGACTGACATGGAGAAGCTTGTGGATGTTATAAACCTTTTTCTAGGCAAGCCTGTCCTTCCTACTTCGAGCTACATGCTTCGAAAAGTGTGGCGGCAGTGCATGGGCGGCCTTGTCGAACGGCACTACTTTTGTGAGGCATGCAAAGCTGTGATATAACGAATCCTCGTCGAAAGGAATTTTCATGCCTACACTGCAATACCACCAACTCGGGACAAAATTTTTTTGTTACGTTGGACCTCAAGAAACAAATTGAAATCATGCTTATTGACAGGTCAGTGTCAAAGGGCATGGAATCCCTCAAGAAAAGGCAACTTCAATCTGATTAAGGCACTGGGAAAGACATCAGTGATGGGCGGCTTTACAAAGAACAGATGAAAAACTCGTCATGGTGCGACATCTCTCTGACATTCAACACAGATGGTGCAAAAGTTTTCAAATGCAACAAAGCTTCAATATGGCCAATTCAGGGTGTAGTGAATGAGCTGCCATTATCATTGCGGTGGAGTAATGTACTACTATGTGGACTGTATTTTGGAAAAGGCCACCCAAGAATGAGTCCATTTCTTGGAACTTTTGTTAAAAGCCTCAAAGAACTGAACTCTGTCAAGTGCAAGTGTGATGAACAGGCGCTGTCCTCGAAGGTACACATCACATGTTGTGTTGATGCCCAAGCACATGCAGCAGTGCTCAATATGAAACAATACAACGGCTACTTTGGCTGCAGCTTCTGCCTTCACAGAGGTGTCCATATCCGTGGTAAGTACTTTCAATTACAAGCTAGTTTATGGCCTTTTAAGTACTTATCTGTTCCCATATATATAAAACAGCATAGCTTGAGTTAAATTAGTCAGAATTGCATGCACACGCACTTCAGTACATAATTCAATATGTAACATGTCTTGAATGTCATCAATGATAGCACTCATGCCAGTGGCATTTTACCATTTAGTGGACAACACAAACCATACAAGAAAACTGGAATGAGTATTTCCTAGTTTATTCATGCCACCTTATGCTACATAGAACAGCTGTGTTTGATATGCATTTTGTCAACCCAACAGAACTAGTGCAAGAAGCATAAAAGTAAGGGTGGGATATGTGATTTATGTTCCCAGGGGCCCTGAGATATCCAGTACCAGAGGGATGATGCTACCCAGACCTGAGGACCAACAGAAGTTTCAGGGAAGACATGTGGGTATCTCTGCAGTCTGGAGAACCATCCCACGGCATAAAGGGACCTTCAGCACTTGCCCACATGCCGAACTTTGACGTAGTTTGGGCTGTTTGTCTAGACTACATGCATTGCGTGCTGGAAGGAGTTGCAAGACAGCTGGCCGACATATGGTTTGGGTCGGTAGATTCACCATCATATATTGGAAAGCCAGCTCAAATCAAGAGAGTGGACAAAAGACTGCTCAGTATCAAACCACCGCAGTGGTTCATCTGACTCCCCCGCACTGTGCAGGAAAGAGCGATGTGGAAGGCAAGCGAACGGAAATAGTGGGTTTTGTTTTATGGGCTGTCCATGCTCAATGGCATCCTGCAATCAAACTACCACAGCCATTTCTGCTTGCTGGTGTCAGCAGTACACCTTCTACTCAACTCCAGCATTAGCAAAGAAGACACTAGTGATGCAATGGGAAAGCCTTCTAGTTTTGTCTTAAAAATGCAGAAGCTCTATGGGGAGACATCAATGACTTTCAATGTGCATCAGCTTTTGCACCTGCCAAAGAGTGTGGTGGAACTTAGCCCTTGTGAGCTCACTCCACATTTGTTTTTGAGTCCAGAAATGGGGTACTGTTGAAATTAATAAGCAGTGCAAATGGTGTGCCAATCCAAGTTATGGAACGCTTTGTGATGCAGATACAGTTTGTAATGCTCAAGAATACTCTTGCTTTGCAGCCTCAGGTGAAAGAAATTTGTGATCAATTAACAGCTCCAGCAGCTTGCAAAACTAATGAAACAAAAACTTTGGGAAGAGGGGTTGTGTGTGGCATTGTGGACAATGAGCGAAAGAATGCGTTTGTTGCAGAGCTTGGCTACATACCAGATAAGGTTACCAGCTTCCAGTGCATTTTAGTTTGAGACTATCTGGTTCACGTGAGTGCATACCAGTGTGCAAAAAAAAAACAGGAACTGTACCTTCAAATGCACAATTTATTTATTTATTTACACAATACTGCAGGCAGCAATGCTGCCCAAGCAGGAGAGGGTTTACAAAAGAACATTTTTAGTAGTTTTTCAAATGAAACATAAGATGTGCATTCAACAACAAATTCCAGTAAATGATTCCATTCTTCGCTCATAAGTGGAAAAATTGATTTCTGAAAGATATTAGTGCGGGCAAAGTATGACTGGACTACTTTAGAATGAAAAATACGTGCCGACCTGTGTGGAGCAGGAGTAATATATGTGGCATTTGCTAAACCAGTTTGATTATGAAACAATGAGTAAAAAAATTGCAGCCTGGTGATTTTACGGTGCACATGGAGCGGATCTAGTCCAAGTTGGCCTAACATACCAGAAACTGATGAAGTTTTGTAGTCGGAGCAAATGAGCCGTGCAGCCAGGCGCTGAATTCTTTCAAGTTTATCAATTTCCTTATTACAGTATGGGTCCCACACTATCTATGGAAGCATACTCTAGGACTGGGCGAACGAGGGAAAGATAAGCTTGCAGCTTAACAGATGAAGGTGACTTCTTTAGCTTTCTACGTAGAAAGCAAAGTTTTTTTAATGCTTTGTTGCATATGTTGTCAATATGGGTGTTCCATTTGAGGTTACTGTTAATTGTTATGCCTAAGTATTTCACAGAGGTAATAGATTCGAGGTTCCGATTGCCAATGTGGTAAGTATAAAGTAGCGGTTTTCGTTTCAATGTTATTGTCATTGACACTGTTTTGGAAAAGTTTATTTGCATTCCTCTGTTGTCGCACCAGTCCGCGAGTTTACAAAGACTACGGTGAAGTGTATCCTGGCATGAAGAACTCCTGACAGCAGAATAAATGACACAATCATCAGCAAACAATTTCACCTGGACATTAGGATCCACATATTTAGCAATATCATTTACATAGATAAGAAACAGCAGGGGTCCCAGCACTGACCCCTGTGGTACACCGGATAAGACAGGCAGGCTATTAGATTTCACACCATCAATTTCCACAAACTGAACACGATTTTCTAAGTAAACCTGAATCTAATGAACTATATTTTCTGGTAGCCGAAGTGAATTAAGAATTTCAATTAAATTTGCATGTGGCACACCGTCAAATGACTTTGACAAGTCTAGAAATATTGCGTCAATCTGCAGGCGGTCATCTATGGCACTGGCAAAGTCGTGTACAATAGATAACAATTGAGTTGAGGTTGAAAACTTCCTACGAAAGCCATGCTGAAAATCTACAAAAAAGTTATTCGCTTCCAAGTGGTTGGATATGTGATTAGCGATAATATGCTCCAAGAGCTTACAACATGTGCTTATGAGGGATATAGGTCTTTAGTTGTTAGGAATAAAATTATCACCTGATTTAAACACCGGTATTACCTTGGCCGTGAGCCAGTCTTTTGGTACCGAGCTCTGTTTAAGGGATGCATTAAAAATAATGTATAAGAATTCAAAAGTCAGTTCGGAGTAGCGCCGAAGAAAGTTGTTAGGCAAACCATCCGCTCCAGGCGATTTTTTTACGTCAATATCAAGCAGCATGGAAAGAATGCCTTCGCGACTAATTGAAATGTCAGGAATTGATTGAGATGCAGATGGTGTATATGATTTATCATGGGCGCTGAGAACTGAAGGTATAGCGAATGCTTTATAAAATGTGTCATTTAATTCATTGACGATATCATTAAGATTAGAATTCACGCTATTGTTTATTCTTAGCTGCTGAACACTTCGATTAGAGTCTGACAAGAAACGCCAAAACTTGTCTGGGGAGTTTTTTAAGAATGTAATCATAGTCTGGTTATGGAATTTGTCACGGGAGTTACGTAGTTTGATGAGTAAAGCATCTCTTAAGGAGCGGAGTTCGGTATTCTGAGCTAGCTTATACTTGCGTTTGCGCTTTATTCTACGTTCGAGATGAATGATTTCACGGGTGATCCATGGGTTATGACGTTTCGTTTTCTTTCTATGCTTTGGTACGAATTTATCAATACAATACTTAACAGCAGAGTTAAACTTGTCCCAGAGAAGCGTGACGTCGTCATCGCGTTTCAATTCATCAAGGGAAAGGTGTAAGCAATCCAAGATGGATTCGTCATCAGCCGATGAAAAATCCAAAAAGGACTGCATGATAGGCGTAACTTGGAAGCATTTTTGTATTTCCAAGTCCACATGTACAAGCTTGTGGTCAGCTATTCCTTCAGTTAAGATAACAATAGGATTTTCCGACAAGCCTTTCATAAATACAAGATCAAGAATCGATTGGGTCATGTTTGTGACACGTGTGGGATGTAGTACAACCTGTTTAAGATCATGAGAGAACATAGAATCAAGAAGGACGTGTGCACTGTCAGCATCATGAGAGCCAGAGATTGATAGCTGTTCCCAATCAACACTAGGTAGATTGAAGTCACCGGCCATCAAAAATTTATGATTAGGTCGGAGCACGCGCTCTAGGTAGACGGCAAGAGATTCCACGAATGACACTGGGCTTTTGGGAGGCCTGTACATGACACCGACTAAAATTGGAAACTCATGATATTTAACTTCACACCAGATGCTTTCGTGCTGGGGTATGTTTGGAAGCTGGACACAATTTATTTCCCTTTTTACGATCAAGGCAACGCCCCCTCCTCGCCCAGTGCGGTCGCGTCTAATTATCTTGTGGGATGGTGGAATTATTTCGGAATCATTTATCTCTGGTGTCAGCCAAGTTTCTAGTGACTGCTAAAATGTGTGGGTCATAGCGGATGAGGATATCTTCTAATTCGTTTGACTTATTGGCAAGACTTCTTGCATTAAGCAAGATAAAACGGAGCGTATCTGTTTGCAATCAAGGACCAGCTCTAGGCAAGTTGGTCTGAGGTAGCATAACAGGCTGCGAGGTGGCCTCATCCCAAACGTAAACGGTATCATCTACCCGAAGCCGCTCATAGTCAAGGGAAACTTTATGGCGTTTGGCTTTAAACTGTTTGCCATGTTGCCATAGTTTAGAACGTTTCTTTAAAGTAGCAGCACAAAAGTCGTGGCTAATAGAAATAGTTGAGCCTTTCAGTTTGAATGAATTATGAAGGACACGCAATTTCTCATTGTAATCAAAGAAGTTCATTATGACTGGTCTAGGTTTATTAGGCCGTTTTTTTCCTATTCGATGCACCCTTTCAACGGTACTGACCGATAATCCCAGCTTTACGCGGTTTAGGTCTTCAGTAATTGCGTGCTTTAATTAATCTGATAGGACTCTCGCGATCAGACTCAGGAAGGCCAAAAACAACTAAATTGCGGTGCCGACTTCTGTCTTTGAAATCATCTAATTTATTTTGTTGCGCAGTGATCACTTTCTTTAGAGAAGTAACTTCAGTTTTTAATTGGCTGATTGCTTCGGTATGCTGCGCGAGCACTTTTAGCGTATCATTTAGTTCCGTGAAATGGGCGCTCATAGATTTTTCAAGAGAAAAATGCGACGTAGCTAGTTTATCAATAGATGCTTGTAAGGATGAGGACATATCGGAAAGAAGAAGCTTAATCTCATCCCTAGAAGGTCCGGAATTTTGTTCAATATCACCAGCAAGCAACAGCAAAAGCACACCCCATGCGTCATCAAGTAAAGAAAGGCACTGTTCAGGGCACGGCAATATGATAATACACCTATTATTACTACAAAAGCAGCGATAGGAATAATATAAGAACGAACCTGTACAAAGAACATAAGGCGGTTCATGGCTGCATCTGCGGTGGTCCCGCCATGCCCTCTGAAGGTGTGCTTGAGTTGCCCAGGTATTTGTACTGTGAGCCGTGGCGCTGAAGGTCGGGGCTGATGAGCAGATTGCGTCACCAAGCCTCGGTTGATATCAGCAGCCACGTGGTCGACGAGAAGAATTCTGTCATCGGAACTGCAAGATGAATTGAGCGATGGTGCGCACAGGATTGAAGTGGACAGCGTGACCTGTACAAAGAACATAAGGCGGTTCATGGCTGCATCTGCGGTGGTCCCGCTGTGCCCTCAATTCTATATTCTATACCTTGCACAATGTGTATGAACTTTGTGATAGTTCTTGCATGTTGATGTGCACACAGTTGGCCTGTGAAAGGTATTGTAACATTGCGCACATCAGCTCCTGCGTGCCAAAGAGCGAAAAATTGTTAATGTCTTGTGGAGTGCCGTCAAGACGAAGTAGAAGTGGCGCGAGTACTGGAGGAGAAGAAGAAGAAGTAGTTCAATAAAATGGAGGAACGGCTTTATCCGTCTCCGTTGAGTTCTTTACATTTTGGCGCAGTCGCAGAGGATTAAAACTAGTGCGCGTTGAGAAGACTCGCCGAACGGGAAGATGGACACGCCGGGTAGCTACCGTCCCAGGGACAAGAGCGACGCTGACTCGGGCAGGTCTTCTACATCGATCGAGCTGCTCATCGACGTCACCAGCAAGGCAAGCTCACGCGAGTGTCCCTTGACAGAGAGCGGTACGGCTGAATTTCGCAGTTTGATGCACCATGACGAGAACTACTGTCAGACACCGTCCAATGAGTCACCTTCTGGACAGAATACCATATCTATTATGATTGGCTTACTGCAGATGCAGTCAAAGCAGGTTGAGCAACAGTCACAGCTCTTGAATATATTGAGCCAGGCGGCATTACACAGAGCCGTTCCAAAAGGTGATGCCATTAAGCCGGACCATTTTGATGGTATATCAATGGCTGCCACTACGTGGATTGGCTTTTATGAATATGCCTGCCAACAAAATCGATGGGATTCGGACGATGACAAGATAAGAAACCTCAGGCCATTTTTGTCGGGAATTGCTAAAAAGTGGTTCGACATGAGAATCTTAGACCACCTTAGTGACATTTGGAGTCAATGGAAACAGAGCTTCCTGACATCGTTTGAAATTAACCGGTTAGAATGGTGGAACAATGCCATTTTGTTTAGACACAAAGTCGGAAGCCTTCAAGAATACTTTTATGAAAAGCGAAGGCTACTCCTGCTCGCTGACGCAAACCTTCCTGAGACATCAATTGTGCCACTGATTATGCTAGGCATGAACAAAGACTGTCAGAAACAGCTGCTGGCCAGATCTCCTAAGACCGTCGAGGATCTCTTGCTCGCCCTGAATAACGTTGTTGTACACTCCCTTTCGCATGCCGACCGACATGTAACTACGCGGAAGAAAGTAGAAAATGTTGGTCAAGTGGACGCCAACAGCATAGTAACCCGAGAGCAGATGAGTGCAGAAGCGAAAGAGATATCACTTGGGAGTGAAAGGGTGGAAAGTCAACTACAGTGTAGGGACAGTGCATCTGTGTCATACAACGACAGAGCTGTTGTATATTTATTGAAGACAAACATTCTTCATGCCGAAATGAAAATTAATGGCAGAGGCACGCATGTGCTAGTGGACACAGGAGCGTCTGTGAGTCTCATAAATGAGGTCCTGGCAGACAAAAGGGAAATCCGACAAGATAAAGCAGTGGAGGTGCAAAGTTACGACGGCAGCAGAAGAATTCTGCATTACTGGACAACAGTGATTGTTAAATACCAGAATCGGACAATCGAGGTTAAGGCACTTGTAATGAATGACGTGAATTTTTCTTTCATACTGTCAAGGCCGGACATGAGGCGCCTTAAGTTAAACATACCTTGGAAAGATGAATTAACTATCGACTCAAATTTAGAAGAAAACTGCTTGGCACAAGAAACGCAGGTTAGGACGGTGAGAAACGCAGACGAGATACTGACAACGTATCCTGAGCTCATCTGCGTTGGAGCGTACCCTCCTGCTATTCCTTTCCTAGAAGTTCCATTCAAGCTGCGAGACACAAATGTAGTCCGCAAGAAGCCCTATCCGCTATCTCACGAGAAGAAAGTATGGCTCAAAAATGAACTGCAACAAATGCTAGATGCTAACATCATCAGGCCCTCGACATCCCCGTTTGCATCACCTATAACAATTGTGCCTAAGGAGGACGGTACTTTCAGGTTGTGCACGGACTACCGATTGATAAACCGACAGACAGACTTGTTTCCATTTCCTATGCCACGGATCGATGACATAATTAATGAAACTGGAGGATGTGAGTGGTTTTCGCGAATCGATCTCTGCAAAGGTTATTGGCAAGTTCCTCTACAAGAAGAATACGAGTTTACAGCTTTTGTTACACCTTTCGATGTGTACGAATACAACAGGCTCCCATTTGGCTGGAAGAACTCGGGCGCCTGGTTTCAAAAAATGATGAACAATGTTCTATCTGCTTGTACCGAACAATTTTGTAACGTCTACGTGGACGACATAATTGTGTACTCTAAAACAGAGGACCAGCACGCAAAGCATTTATCACAGGTTTTGGAAGCACTGAGTAAAGCCAAGTTGAAGATAAATGTCAGAAAAAGCGAGTTTTTCAAGCGGTCTGTGGTATTTCTGGGCAGAGTATTTGACAGCCACACGAAAAGCACCAAAGCAGAGTCTGTCGAGAGGATAAAGACATTGCCTCGGCCGTACGATTTGCATTCATTGCGAGTTTTTCTAGGTCTGTCTGGACATTTTCGAGCCTTCATACCACACTATGCCACCATGACGAAATGCTTGACATCTCTCACAGAAAGGTGCACCGTTTGTTAGGAGTGAACATTGCGAACAAACATATCAAGCACTTCTCAACATCATATCTTCAGATCCGGTCTTGATACTTCCGGACTTCGAAAAACCTTTCGAGCTCTGCACGGACGCATCACTTTATGGAACTGGGGCTGTACTCTACCAACGGGATGACTCACAGCCACCAGCGCGCCAACTCAAGGCTGTGGGTTATTACTCATACACATTTACGAAAGCGCAAGAAAACTACCCTACTACGGAAAAAGAAGCACTTGCAGTGGTAATGGCTGTAAGGTACTTCCGAACCTATCTTGAAGGTCGACAGTTCAAGCTGTTTACGGACAACAAAGCACTTACCTATCTTCTCAATCTCTCAACCGAAAGGCAGAATTGCAAGGTGGATTAACGAACTGCAGCAATTCACATTTGAAGTGACCC
Organism: Dermacentor silvarum; assembly: GCF_013339745.2. Taxonomy (NCBI): domain Eukaryota; kingdom Metazoa; phylum Arthropoda; class Arachnida; order Ixodida; family Ixodidae; genus Dermacentor; species Dermacentor silvarum. The sequence goes on along the minus strand of NC_051163.1, from coordinate 100,928,890 downwards.
ACAGACCAGGGGACAAGCTACCAGAAGCTGATGCATTATCGAGGCTGCATATTCCATCAGCAGCAAATACGGAAAAAGTGTGCGCCATCGGCATCTGGGAGGGAACAGAGGAAATTCGACCACAGGGCGAGAAGTTTTACGTGCCAGAAACATGCCGGCCAAGAATCTTGCGACTTTACCACGACAGCGCCGAATCGGGTGGGCATGACGGATTCTCAAAGACGTTCAGAAAGATAAACCAGCGCTTTACCTGGGAAAGTATGAAAGAAGAAGTACATGAATATGTCCGAACTTGCCACCTGTGTCAAATGGCTAAAGCCAAATACAAACCTAGAGGAAACGAAATGGTCATTCCCAAGTATTCGAGCGTACCCTTTGAAGTTGTCCACCTCGACTTCGCTGAAGTCAAAAAGAAGGGGGAAGGCGTGCGGAGGACGCAGGCTTTCCTTGTCGCCATTGACGAATGTACAAGAATGGCAGCAGCTAAATGTGGAAAGGAGGATGCCAACTCTGTAATCGCCCTAATGGAACGCGTCATCTTCAAGACAACTAAAATATTGGTCTCTGATAATGGACCTGCTTTCCGTAGCGAAAAGCTCAGAAGATGGGCCGAACAGAGAGGCATCACTCTAAGGTTTTCGACTCCGTACCATCCGGAAGGCAACGCACTCGCAGAAAGGTTAATTCGCGACCTCAAGAAGTATTTGGATCTATACCCTACCTTCCCTTGCTCACCTACCTTAAAAGAAGCGAAACCATTAACTTAATCTAGGCACCTCACCGGAAAAACCACTGGGGTTGCCTTTTCATACAAGTACAATTTTCTATTTTTTTATGACTGAATAAACGTATTTCTCTCTCTCTCTCTCCCTGGTGGATGGAAATGTGCCTTGGAAGCTGCAGTGACTCACCACAATAACACCTACACGGAGGGGTTGGGCTGCAGTCCATACTTTTGTGCAAATGGAACAAGTCCTTGGCTTCCTGCAGATCATCAGTTAGGAATCGCCGGCCGCGTTATTCTTCTAGAGACCCCCAAGACAGCCGAACAGCAAATGAAATATAAATTTGGAATGAAGAGAAACTTCGACAATAGGCACTATCATAAGTTGCCTGTGGTTGAACCTGGAAGTTTTATACTCGTCAAGAAAGGACTGAGCGGCTCCAAGTGCCAATTTAGTGGTCCATACATGGTCACCAAAACGGCAAGCCAGCAAGGAATCCTCAAGTCAGTGTACTACGAGACTCCGGCGAAGACGATCGAAGTTAGCTCCGTTGGGAACATCATCCCGTACCATCCCAGGAGGGATGGAGTCAGAGGCCCCGGATAATGTGGAGTGCCGTCAAGACGAAGTAGAAGTGGCGCGAGTACTGGAGGAGAAGAAGAAGAAGAAGTTCAATAAAATGGAGGAACGGCTTTATCCGTCTCCGTTGAGTTCTTTACATGTCTCTTGCCACAGTAGGTAGCATTTCTGTTTTAATGTCTCTGGGCAGCTCCTGCTATGCTGCAGACCTACCCAACTTGCTTGAGAAACCCTAAAACAAATGGTAGTCAATTTAATAAAGGCAATTCAACAGCGGTTGACATCGAATAAAGTTTACCAATTCAAATTAGTGTATCATGTGGTTTGTTATTCTATATTTCCTTTTATTATTATTATTCATTGGGAGGGGAGAAAAGCTCCCCTAGAAGACCTTGGCTTTCTTCGATGTCAACCACTGCTGAGTTGCCTTAACTTCACCTATACCACCGTACCCTGCTTTAGAACCATCTTACTCCTACATAGAGCTTAATTTGCTTAACCTTTACTTTTCTTTACTTTCATTTTAGACTGCACTACTTTCAGGTTTACCCCACATGTTTCACTGAGTAATACCACACTTCTGGGGGGCTATTCTGTAAGAGTCCACCTACTGGAGTGTCCATTTCGGCCACTGCTGATTGGCTGGAGCTGCACGAGTGAGGAGGGGACAGGTGCCCCCAGCCAGTCTTCTCACTCGTGCAGCTAATCAGCGACAGCCAAAATGGACAGTCCACTAGGTGGACTCTTACAGAGTACCCCAACTGGATCTAGTTTTAGGCATATGCAGTTTGAGTGAGCACATATGGGTTTAATCTGGGCCTTTCTTCACAAATTACGCATTATTAATGCTTTGTACGTAGCTCTACACTAACTTTGTGTAACTTTTCATTCCAAGCTTCATTTAGACAGCTTTCTCTTTGTCCTCTGTGCACTAGAAGCCCTAAAATCCTCTAATTTACGAGACAAAGGAGGTTATATACCCTGATCCCACCAACCTCAAATCGATCTTAACTTGCCAAGGAAGACATCTTCAAAACATCACTGTCGGCCACTTCTGTGGCACTAATTAGGAACAACTTTTATTTAGCCTAACTGTGTAATCTTTACACTGCATGCATTTTATTATTTATTTATTTTATTTATTTATTTATATGACAATGGTGCAGGCTGCCTTATAGAAGGTCAGTTACATAATAGGACCAGAATGCATACTTTCCCTTCAAAGGAGTGTGAAGAAAAGCACAATTGACAGAATAAACATTTCCAAATACACATGCTGTGCATAGTAGTAACAGCAAAGTGTTGACGCTGCTACATTTTTTGTCGGAAAGATAGGTGCAAAAAATGACTCGGTACACAAATGCATGAAATTACAAATGCACCTGGACTGCAAATAAAAAGGACTAGGGAGTGCTAGAGTAGACCACATTTTGTGAAAGAGCGTTCCCTTTGCTTATTGCTTTAGGAATGAACTATAAACCTTTTATGATTCTTGTCTGTGGCACTAAAATGGTTTTAATGTGTAAAGGTTGTTATATCTATTGTGCTTCTGTCACAGTTTATTAGAATTCAGCAAGAGTGAAATCTTATTTCAGCGCAGTTAATGCTCAACGTCTGCAAGCGGTCGAATTTGCATCAAGCTTCCCAAGTAACGCAAAATGTTGCCATAACGTTCTCTGAATGTGCACAAATGTCGGCGTATAACGTTGCTTACATGCTGCTAATGTCTTCTTTTTTGATCGCCACACAACGTTGGGTCGTAACGTTGTGGCAGCGTTGAGCAGCACATTCACGACGTTAACATAACGTTAACAGAACTTCCTGGCAACGTAATGTGGATGTTGCCTTTGTCACTTGAGCTTTCAGGCAACGTACGTATGTGACGTTCAAGCAACACTCAACTGACATTGCAGAATATTTGTAGACATGCATAACAGCAGTGCTGTCAGCATGACACGGCTGACAGCACCGCAAACCCTTAAATTTATATTTGCTTGACAGATAATTTACTCTAGTAGTTTTCACGTTGCATATGCATGAAAATGTGAAACAAGAATTAGTGAAAAACAGCGTTTATTACGTATATATCTTGTGTAGTTTACCAAGATATCTGTGTACCTTACCTTGTGGTAAGGTACACTATACACGTAAAATAATGCTGTTTTCACCAGTTCTTGTTTACATTTTCATGCATATACGACATGAAAACTACTAGAATGCATTATCTGTCAAACAAATATAAATTTAAGGATTTGCGGTTCTGTCAGCCGTGTAATGCTGACAGCGCTGCTGTACGGGCAGCTCATCTGTCTTGCACTATATATAGTACCAACGCGCCCTAAGCCAGATTCTTTAAAGTGTTTCACATGGTGGTTTGCCTGACTTGTCTTGCTGTTGTCCATAGCACAGCATATAAATGCTAACTGCAAGTAAAAGTGCACAATGCAAAGCTGCGAAGTGGTTCATAAGAACAATTTTTCATTTTGGCTATAACAGCAAGAGAAGCAGCATGCACGTCCAATGTGCAGAGGTTCTCGTATAAAGGTTCTCGCAGCAGGAAAGTAAATATATTCCACAAATGTTCATTTCCTTAAACATATCATTTAAGCTTAGACCACAGAAAAAAATCAGTCTTTGCTTCCGACTTACTGCTCTAAAAATCATGTGTCCATAGCTGCATGTGCTTTCAAGAAATTGTATAATAGCCAACAGCAGCTGCTAAGACCAAATGCTAGTATGTAGGAATTGTTTGTGCAGGAGGAATGTGGTGGTTGAATATGCACCCATGAATATGCATTGGTCCACCTTAAATAATAGTGAATGCCATAGACAAACCTGGTTATAATCTCAAACCATGCATTTATTTACTGTCTGCTTACATCATCCTGGCAAACAAATGACACATAACAGTAACTTAAACACTGATAACACACTTAAATATATTTTCTATTAAACATCAAGGTCTTCTATCGCATATTAAGACTCTACTAACAGCTACAACTACAACACAATATATTTTGCTTTCCCATGTAGGTCAGACTTAGAAATCTTTTGCTTTGTGTCGAGTTCCCTTATTTCAATGGCAGAACACAATTTATACTTCTTAATAACAGCACAAATACTGTCCTCCATCACTTTGTAATGTACAACACAACACAGTAACACTGCGGTTGGATACTATCTCCTGCCAAGCATCCAGCCGGTCTTTTTGCCTAAGCTTGCAGACATGGCAGCAAGTATGAAGTAGTCAACACAGCCCAAGGCGTAGAGTAACAGAAAGTCATCCAAGCACCGACTGCCAGCCATCACTTTTGCAGAGGATGGCCAGCAGCACAAGTGATGCACACATGCCTCCCTCGGTAGCTTAACTTGCATCCAGACCTCACTGGTTTCCAAGTCAATAATGCGGTAACCTGCAGAGACATCAATTACATCAAACTATAAAGTGCCATCTGAAACACTGAAGTAAGCCATGTTTACTGTGAAAACAGGCTATAAAAATGCTTACAAACAACTTAAGCTTCGCATAACTGTGAAACAAACAAGTGACTTTACACAGGAGAATAATGCAAAACATCAAAAAGCAAATTTCAGTAAAACCTAACCATTATAGCTATAAGTTTGGACACAAGAGCAAGGAAAGCACAATAAACAATACCCACAACTTCCTTTATTGCGTTAAGCAGTTAAGACGTTAGTATCAATATATTCCTTTAACATAAAGCTTCCTTGCAATGCCACGGCTGCTTGTTACATCCAGTTCAGTCTTTGAAGAAAACAAAAATTAACAAATGATGTGAATGCTCTACCACGGTACCAAAACCACATTTCATTCGTGATGAAAGAAAGTTCCAATGAGTGAGTGATAAATTTGACTTGTTGGTACAACATATTGGTGAATTGCAGCACAGATACTGACGACAGAAATGACGAGACAATAGACGTGTGCTGACTTCCAACAAAAAGCTTTATTTTCAGCGACCCATGTTTATAGCCGTCACTCATCACATTGCACACGCGCAATTCACACCCTTAGGTAGGTCAACTCTGTCTGATAAGTGTACAGATGCTGACACACATAGAGCCAAGTCGCGCAATCTTTTCAGCTTCAATAATTTCACGTGTTAGTTCACCGCTACTGCTGACAACAGTACACCGAACAAACAATGGTTCACTGGCACATGAACTGCAACAACATGCAAGCCAACTGTCATGCACGTTTTTCTTGACATTATAGAGTGTTCTCTCAGCTGGTCATTGATACAGCGTCCTGTTTGGCCTATGTACTGTTTACCACAAGAAAGAGGGGTACAGTAATTCATGTTGCTAATATAGGTGACGAACGGATTTTTGTGCTTTTTGTTACACTTGTGTGCTGCCCTGAAACATTTCCTTTGATTACACAACTTTATAAGCTTCTGAGGTGCAAAGAAGACAACTTTAACTTTGGAACGATCTGCAGTTTTCACGATATTGTGAGACAGCTTATGAATGTATGGTATGACAGCCACTTTAAGTCGGTCAGATACTGGAGTGATCACATGGCAACCACTCGGTGCATGTGCTTTTCAGAGTAGAGGTCATGTGGTCACTGCATCTGACAGACATAAAACTGGCCGTCATACCCTACATTCATAAGCTCTCACAATATCAAGAAAATTGCATATCATTCTAAAGTTGTGGAATCAAAGGCAATGTCACAGCACGCCACACATATGCAACAAAACACCAAATTCCGTTTGTCACCTGTGTTAGCAATGTGGTTTATTGTATCCCCCTTGTGGTAAACAGTATATAGGTCAAATGGGACACTGCATCAATCACCGGCTGAGAGAACACTCATACAATGTCAAGAAAAATGTGCGTGACAGTAGGCTTGAATGTCATTGCAGTTCGCGTGACTGTGAACCGTCGTTTGCTCAGTGTACCGTTTCCAGCAGAAGCGGTGATCAACTAACACGTAAAATAATTGAGGCTGAAAAGATTTCGCGACTTGGCTCTGTGTGTATCAGCACACCTTCTGTACACTTGTCAGACAGTTTACTTTCTTCCTAAGGGTGCGAATTGCGCATGTGCAATGCAGTGACTGACAGCTATAAACATGGGCTAGCAAAAATAAAGCTTTTTGTTAAAGAGTTGCCGCATGTCTCTCGTCTTAACTCTTGTGTTGTTGCCTACATCTGCACAGCAATTCAGTGCCTGAACGACCAGCTACAACTACGCTACAGGTGTTGCATATCGGGAGAAGGGTTGAATATTGCTCTACACTGCAAAAGTTGCCGTTGCTATCCGCGGATGACGAATACGGAAGTTCTGGCCTTGAAAAAACCAAATTAGAACGCGAGCTTTTGGAAGCGGTGTTAATCGAAAATTCTGGACCTGATAAGTAGGTTAGCGCCACTTCACAGGCACTTTTAAACAAAGAAATGCAACTCATGAGTAGCCACAAATAAGCTGGTTTGTTAATTCTGCTTTTGTTTCTTCTTAGACTACCTAAACGCGAAAAACTTTGTCACTCGATTCAACCGCTCGGCCAAAACCAAGCATGAGAAGATTTTTTTTTTCTCCTCAGGGGTACCACATTTCGAAAGATATGCATCAAATGCATCTGAAAAGTTAATCATTTCGGTGCAATACATGCATTGTTACAAACATTACAAAAACTTGAAAAAATGTGAATGATACTTACTACCCACAGCTTCTAATTTATCGGGGCTCAATGTCGGCTTCTCAACAGCATTGCCGTCCTTCAAGCACCGACAAGGAGACCCTGTGATACTCCTACACCGAGCGCCAGGGCTCCCCACATCAGTTATGTCAGTTTTTTGCAGAACAGGGAATCCCGGCGATGGCACTGGAGCAGGCCCCAGTTATCGTTGCCAATGTATACACCATTTCCTAGGTGTACCTGCAATAAAAGATGGCAGAGACACATTAAGACAGCTTGCGTGTGGGAACGTGAAAGCACCTTTAGTCAACCAAATGGCTGCAATGTGACGTGCACAGTGTGACACGCACTAGGCACACCTTAAATCAGCCAGAACCAAAGAGCTGCCGTGGCGTAAGGGAAGCGTGCTCCTTTCACACTCCAGGTTCTATTCCTACCCAGTCTGCACAACTTTCTTATTAAAGCAATTAATTTGCTTTGTTTACATGAACCTACCTAAATTTCACATTACTCCAAGCGTTTTGATGTGCTTTTATTGCTTGTGCAATAGGCCATCGGTTTTATGTCAATAAGTGCTGGTAGCAAAAAGAAATATGTCTAACCGTGCGATAAATGTAACCGGAAATGGCAGGTACGTCCAGTGGCATTAGTGTGGGGGCTGCACACAAAATTATATAGCTTACCCTGTTTCAAATTTATTTTAAAGAGCAGTTTCAGTGAGCCCAAGTAGAGTCTTTCAGCTTTTTGCAGTGCAGAAACAGGTACAGTTTGTGCCAGCCAACCAGATGAGCTCTCCTAGTAACTGTCTCTAATCACCCTCTCAGCAATTAGTGGTAGCCAAAGTATAGCTTGTATCTCTACAACTGACACATGTCCCATTTCCTTAATGTGGTATTCGTCACTGATTTTGATGGTCAATTGGTTGCCATAGAGGAACAATCGAAATTTGGCGCGCAGCACCAGTCGTGTCAGTGCATTGTCAAGTGGCACGAACATATTTCTCCCTTGAGTGAATTATGGTGCTCTCCTGGGCACATGTTGAGGCACCAGCCAGTCTGCCCCATGTACATTTGACTGAATATATACATGATCAAAGGAACAGACTATGCTACCCCTGACGAACACAAGACAAATTGGGTTGCATCTTTACCTCAGCAAGCCTCAATTCTCATGTGGACTGCTATGCACGCACATTTCCAGCGAAAAATAAAGTAGGCAGGATATGCACGACAGTTCACAAGTGAATTCAGAAAGGTGAGCAGGCAAGGGAGGTTTGCTTGGTTAAAGATACCACCAAATTTGTCTAGTGTGTATGAGAGGCAGCTCACTGTATTTTTTTCACAACTGGTCAAATGTACACAGAGCAGTCTGGCCGGTAACTAAATGTGCCAAATAAGTTCCCATATTTCACTCAAGAGACCAGCTTGCTCATCCAGTTTGGCCGTGCATTGCCGCGATAGGACTTCAGGCTGAATTAAGATCATCTGTTTTCACCTACGCTGAAAAATTGACACGAGATCAGTGAGGCATACCACATAAACAAGACATGCGAGCCAGACCCCATGATCAATTCATGAAATAAAAGGCGTCCTTTCTAGATGACAAGTGATTGAAGTTAGTCTGCGCCCATATTTACTTTCCTTTTTACACAAATATCATTTATTGTGATTTTATGCCTTTATATTACAACTTACGCCTTCCCTCTGAACGAAATTGTGCACAACATAAGCACACATCCAGTGTTGCTATTTTTAATCCTTCCATCAAAATAAATGGTCAGTTAGCAGCAGTCATGTTGTATGGTACCCTTTTCCTCCCCATGTAAATTCTATCCTGAAAAGTTACATGAACTGACCGGCAAACTCATACGTACACTACAAATTTCACCTAGCAAACACGGCTGGTTTTTAGAAAATGCACAAATACGGTGATAGGTATCTGTTGGCATACTGTAGCAATAGTAAGTACCAGTTAGCTTCAACACTAGACAGTTTTAGTATAGCATATGCAATAGCGTACGCCTATACGCTATAGTACAGCGTACGCTAAACAGCACACATTTATTAGTTTTAGTTGGCCTGCGAGATCTTCCGATCTCAGAGGCCATATGCCATCGTCGCACCTATCTCTCGACTTCACTGACAGGTGGCGCTGATATATGTCGGTTTCCCTCGTTAGGCTTCGTGTCGTTCGAAATGAGAAGCGATCTCGAAAACTCCACAAGGTTAACCATATTACACTGTTGTCAAAGCGGCCTGACGGTAAGCGAAAGTTGCTTACACAGTCATTTTCTACGAACGAAGCGAATTCTGCAAAAGCCACGCCAAATTCAATTCGAAGTGGGCAGCGGGGACCACCGCCATGTTTAACGTAAACTACGCAAACCACGCACAGACGGTAATGCTAAATCTGAGAAATAGCATGCATACGCTAGAGGTCGGATAGCGTTCTGCACATGCGCAGTGATGACCCACTATTTTATATCGTACGCAATGACATAGCGTACGCTAAACTAAAACTGTCTACTGCTGCAATACTTCAGCTGTCAGGCATCTACAGTGCTTGACACCACAGAAGTGTAAGAGCACAACAAAAACAAGTGGCGCATCAACCATAAATTTGACTTGAGAGTAGTGACAACATAGACCGTTTCGTGTAGCTAAAACACTAGCCAATATGTAGAAAGTATATGCACAAGTATACATACCTATAGATATTTGCCTACCTAACTTAAAACTATAAGAGTTGCAGTGCATATGATGCTTATTCTAGACACTGGTATTTTTGACAAAAATACTCTTAGAATCAGATATAATGCTTTTTCAATTCATCCAGCCAGTAAATGAAGTCGTACACATATCATTATAATTTGGACTTGCAGGTTGAACATATTCTGACCTGAGCAGCGCCAAGCAGAATGAATAGACCGAATGCCCACTGTGCTGACCAAATACACAGGATGAAACAGAAAATATGGAAAGGGACCCCAAAGTATTAGAAATACTTCTTGACAGCTGTAGAATTAGGGCTTGTTGGTTGATTGTCACTATTAAAATTACACTAAAGCCAATAAGACTGTTCTGTATGGTGTAGTTGAAATCAAATTCATTTGACGAGCAACATTGCAATAACCAGCAAACATGGCAAGAGCAAGCAGACATGTGCGAAATAGTGTGCTTTTTTAATAATAGAGCATCAATACAATGAACTACCTACCAGTTAGCTATGTGTTCTATGCTGTATTGACTTGAAAAAAAGAGAAAAATAATGTAACTGGACATAGACTCGCAACTCCTACAATGCCTACTTGCATGAATAGGGATAGCTTGCCAAGAATATTAAAAAATGGGAGAGAAAAAAGCAGGCTTACTAGAAAACACTTCAGAACTGTAGTAACTGCAGCACAGTGAATACTGGCCTTAATGTATCATTTCAAGAAGTTTGAGCTCATCAAATGTGTATTTTCCAGTGGCAGTTATTCTTGGAACAAGACAGAAATAATCGTGTATGTGTGTGTGTAAACTTTATTTAAAGAGGTCCGGAGGCTCGACTTAAGCCGAGGTGGGCCGCTCCCACGTTGGCACTGTCAGGCCAAGCCCTTCAGCGACATCATGGGCCCTCTGGACAGCCCTTAGTTGGTCTTGAAGCAATAGGCTTTGCATTCTTTTTTGCCATCGAGTCCATTCTTCCAGGAGGCTGGGAAGAGTTGCGGGGCACCCCGCGAGCATATGTTTGATTTCAATGATGCCATGACAATCATTACATTCCATCCTCATCTCCCTCTCTGGATATATTTTGTTAATGAGGTACGGCGTGGGGTATGTACCCGTTTGCAATAAGCGCAGCCAGACTGCCTGAGCCCTGTTTAGCTTTGAGTGTGGCAATGGGAATTGCCTGCGTCCTAGATAGTAGTGTTTGGTTATCTCATTATAAGTTAATAAATGATCTCTATATTCCCCGGCCTGATGGTGAACGGCTCGGTTATGACTGTCACGGTTAGCAAGTCCTCGTGCCAAGTCATGCGCAACCTCGTTGAGGTTTACCCGAGTCTCGTCCACTTTCCCCATATGTGCAGGAAACCATCGGATTTCTGTTCTCCTAATACTAATGTTTTCAAATAGTTTAGCTGCAACTCCAGCTACGTAGAGTTTATCAAAACTTTTTATAGCGGCTTTTGAATCACTGTAAATGAAGGCCCACTTATTACTCCTGATGGCTAGAGCAATTGCCACTTGTTCTGCCACCATGGGTTCCTTCGTAAAAATAGTGATAGCGTCTTGCACCGTGAATATGAATGTTAAACAATGGTAAGCACACTGTGTGCTTACACCTATGACATATCTGGCCCATTACACTTTGAATTCTTATATGCGCAGAAGCTGCACAAGAGTGTAGTGTAAACACTAAAAATTCGGAAATAAAATCCTACAGCATAGGAAACAGTTTCAAAACAAGAAAACGAAAATGAAAAGTAATAAATAGTGTGTACTAAGCAAAATTAAAATGTAACTTGCAGCCAAGCGATTGATGCAAGAAAAAATACTTATCAGGACATGTTAGGTCTACTTTTATATAGAACACAATAAACTTAAGGTGTGCATAACAGCTATGAACACAAATAAACAGCAAGTTGCATAAATATTTGGCCTATTTAGTAAGCTGTGTTGACTAATGTCGATTAACTTATCCACAAATGATACCAAGATGCTACTTTTTGGAACACGTACACTAAATACATACCTGACCCGACCATCCAGATTATACGTTGCACTACGGCAGGCATAGCCAAGGGGTCTGGTGGCTCCGCCGTTATGTAGGCACTGTTATGGGTCACAGCCTCGCCACTATAAAATAAGTTCTGTGTTAACTTATAGCAGTGGCACACAGCTTTATAAAGCTGTCAAATTGTCTAGACATGCATGGAGCATCTAAATATAGTCACAAAAACAATGTTTGCATTATTGCAGGGTGGCAACAGAGCACAAAGTAGAAGTCACTGATGAATGTCTTGATAATGGGGACCCTTTGATCACAGTAAAATTATTAACACGCAGCAGCACATAGCAAAGAAATGTTTGTTTACAAAACAATTCATTTTTTTTTCATGACTCAGTTTAACTTTCCCCTGTCATGTTTAGTTACGTATAAGGTATTTCAAAACATCTTGTCTTAAAAGTAAGTTGGACTAGTAGCAAGCTGTGATTGCTTAAATTTTTTTTCTCTAAAGCTGCCGTAAACCGAAAACTTCGTAAGCAGATATTATTTACAACGTTAAGGCAAGGAAACATGGCAAGGAAACAAGTTTTCTTGGACAAGTAGATATGAAACAAGTTTCCTTGGACAAGTAGATATGAAACAAGTTTCCTTGCCATGTAAGCAAGGAAACGTCATTGCAATAAGAATCGGTAAAGAGGCAAATGAGTCATTATGCAACTTCAGGAGAAAAGCGGGAGCTCACGCGCCGCACGCACATGATGAACACGATTATTTTCGAACGTTATATTTCTCATCGGAAGAAAACGTTTATCAAGATTTTCAATTTCGCATCGAAGCAATAAACTTGCGTAACTAAGCGCTGACAACCAGCGTTCAGCAAGCATCAGCACAGGTATCACTGTTGTCGCGGGACTTCTATTTCATACGCTCGCGCACGCTATGCACACACGAGAAGCTCACACAACACGCGCGTAGTTAGCCAGCACGATTACTTACCTTTTGAATGGTACGACGCGGTCGCGAAGCACTCTCCAAGTTGTCGGTGCTGCGTCGACGATGTTACTCCCCGCATACATGCCGCTGCGTAGTGGACGAGCTGAGGCGCGCTAACACACATTCTTTGCAACGTCCACCCAACTTTCCAGAACGAGAACAAAGAAACCGCACTCCACGGCATAAAATCGTTGGGCCACATTTGCCTGGCGCGCCACGCATACGGCGAGTTTGCAGCGTGACACAAGGTATCTTCAGGCACTTCTGTGCACGCTAACTGCGACCTACTTCATAACCGCACACACAAAAACACACGATCAAGCAAACGCGACGCTCGTAGCACCCCGCACATACGACCGCCATCACAGAACACGGAAGAAAAACAATAGCGCCACCTGCATACTTGTGAGAATGTTGTGGCCTCTGTGATGACAAAAATATTAACCAGTACACTCGCATACTAAAATTTTGTGCCGGGTTACACACAACTACGTATAGATGTTGCGAGACAAAATAACTGTAGAACAATCTATATTTTACACTATAGTTTGGCGTAGAAAGAAATTCTAAAACGTATTTTACCTTTGAATTGCTTCCGCCATCTGCAGACAGCATAAGCATGGCCTTCGAGATCAGCTTCGGTTATCCTTATCAAGCCGTCGCTGTGGCCTGATTTGAACGGTTTGGGCTGTCTCGAAGCTGTCTCGAAGCCAATCCATGACGTTTAGCGATGCTGCCTACTTTTCCTACGCCGTCACTTAGTTTTAGATAACTTTCTGATGTCGTGAACATGAATTGTTGCCTCAGGAATTGTTGACACGATATCGGAGGTACAGATGTGCAGTGTTCGATGTTTTCGTGTGCGTTGTAACTGTTTCAGGTGGAAAGGATCAAATCATCCACGAGGGTTGATAGCTCGTGTGGCGCAGGTTACACCCGTATCGTCCGCATTTCCTTTCGTGTCGGTGTGTTGAATGTGCGCGGGTTTTACTCCTGTCGTCCGTACCTTCTGTGTTTATCGTGCGGCTCGCGAAGATTCCTCCTAAAAAAACATGTCTGCTGCGTGCATGTGTCCTGTGTGGTGTGTGAAACAAATGTGCGCTGGTGTACGGTGTGTTTGCAGCCCTATTGGTGGCTTATAGTCCTTTGCTCTAGTGCCGTTTCTATGATGTAAACTATACTTGAACTGAAAAAAATGCACTGTTTTTTATATGGACAAGTAGATATGATCTGTGTGTATCCACTGTGCAGTGTGCATGTGTTCGTCATTTTTATGCAGCTCGTATCATGGGGCTTGTGCCTATTCATGATGGCCCTTGCTTAATGTTTCCACTTTTAGGGGCATGTGGCGTGCAAGCAGTCACAAAGTCTTGTGCATTTGGTGTGGTAGAAGGGAATACTTTTATGCGTAACTTTGTCTACTATAGGTGAACCGTTGCAACAATTAGCATTTTTTCCATGTGAATGCTTCTGCCATTTGATATAATTTGTAGCAGATCTTATCTGTGGAGAAGCATAATAAACATAATTTAACATGGTGTTCCTTAGAAGATATTAAGTACTGCATAACCACTATACATCTCCATACCTCACTGTATGATAAAGATGAATGTTCAGTTGAAAATTACAATATCTTATAGTTGCATGAACGTATACATGCGAAATGCTACAGCAGCCTGGCATCACATTAATGTCAATATTGGTGACATCCGGCAACGTTCTGGGAACGTGCTGTTTTGTAACGTTGCTACATTGATACCATTTACACGTTAAATTGATGTTTACACGCAACGTTGACACAACGTGGGTGTCAGGACGTTGCTGTGACATTTATTTATGACATCACTTGAACGTACAGCTGGCAACGTACATTCAACGTTGAGGTTGGCTGTTTAACGTTGCCTGACATTTGTTACAATCAGGCAACGTTTACGCTACGTTCTGTGTTACTTGGGTTATAGTGTCTGGTATCTGTGGCTGAGATATGCATATTGTATGCATTACAAGTAAACCTAAGTGCTTTCTTTGTATGCGTACGATGATACTCATTTCTGTCTGTGTGCTGCTCCGGACAGCATCCATGTATTTTAACTGATGATTGTCTTGTCTTAGCTTGGTACACTGGTGCAGTGTTTCAAGCAGTGTTTAGTAACCAGAACTTTTTTATTTCCGCCGAGAAAATATACTAGCTATGTGCATTATATCCCATTGTAGAATCAATAGTTATTTCAAGGTATTGCAAGTTCATAAACTTGTCACATTTTTATATTGCTTATATTGTACTTTCAAACTAGCTACTTTGTCTAATGTGTAATTACTGTGTGTGGACATTTTTTGATGTTTAGAGTAATTAGCTGTTTATTGCTACAAAGAACTTGCTTAAAATTGATTGGTCATCCACAGACTGAGTACTTGAGTATGAGATAGCAA
This sequence comes from Dermacentor silvarum, assembly GCF_013339745.2. Classification (NCBI taxonomy): domain Eukaryota; kingdom Metazoa; phylum Arthropoda; class Arachnida; order Ixodida; family Ixodidae; genus Dermacentor; species Dermacentor silvarum. The sequence continues at coordinate 100,913,779 of NC_051163.1, read as the reverse complement.
TTTTCAAAAAAAGAAAGAAAACATGCTGTAGATTCAAGAGAAATATTGTTCTGATCAATAAGAAAGAAAAGCAGCATTTGATCACATACTTTACTTGTGACCTTCCTTTTTTCAATTCATCGTGTGTGTGAAAATAAAAGATTTGGAAAATTAATTTTCTTAGTGATGAAATGTCTTTTTAATGCCACCACAACTAAACTGACATTGAATGTCTTGCAATTTTTCTTTTTCAGCAACTTCATTTTGAAGCTTATTCTTATGTCATATCAAAACCTCCTAAATACACGTTGGCTCAAAATTCTGCCGATTGCTAAATATCCTCATAAATATCTCCAAGTTTCATTTCCTGCTGTAGCAGTCTACTTTTGCAGTGATTTATCTGCACTGAATAATAGGATTCTTTGCTGGGGTAGTTGGTGAACAGATTATATAGCAGTAGCACAAAAATTCGTTGCCTTTGTGTTTCTTCCAAATCTTTGGGCTACTTTCTTGAGGTCGTCTATTGGGTATAAAAAAACAAAAACAAGTGCAGCAAAATACACGATGTCACAACAAAACCTCGTATAATAAGAAGCAGTATTAGAAAAGTAAGAAAATAATTTGGTAATATTTGCACAGTATATATTAAGATTAATTAACAACAATACTTTGTATAAAAACAGTATTATAAATGTAAGAAAAATTATTTGGTAGCATCTGCAGTGTATATATTTGGATTAATCAAAAACATATACCAAAAACATATATCTTAACGGTTACTAGGAACCTGCTAACTACCTTTATAATTGCATTAGGGGCCATATAACAGAGAACTTCATGCTAGGCGATATGTGCAACATGCCTCTTTGATGAACATTGCATAGGTCACTGGCGCTTTGTAATGTTTATACTTCCAAATGTGGGGCAAATTTTATTCGTGTCTTGATATCTCCCCCCATAAAACCATTTTTTATACAAAGTGGGAAAACATACTGGCACCACCAACTCATCTTTCTGTGCTATTACTGAACCTATAACTAGTCACAGGGTGTCTACCATATTATCACACTCAAATCCTTGCTGGCTTCAACTTTGCTATTACATAATGCCACCAAAGGCTGGAAATTATTAAGTTTATATGAAGTTTTTTTAACTAAGTAACTTATCAGTAATATCGTGATACATGCCTGACTGCTGCAGCCACGAATATATGTTACCAAAAAATCATCCCTCTTCATAGCTCAAATTCCACAATTTTGATATTTACTTAAAGCCCTCTTTAAAAAACTTCGTATAAAGATCTCAAGTGTTTTTCTATAATGTAATAGGTGCCACATCAAAACTAATACGACACCTATTAGGCTAATAAAAGTTTCAACAAGACTAACACAGCAGACTAATACAACCTAATAAAACCGATAGAACACGTATTAGGATAATGCAAGTGTCAACAAGACTAATACAACCTAATAAGATGGATAGAACATATCTGTTAGGATAATATGAATTTTCCCAAGACTAATACAGCGGACTAATACAAACTAATAAAACTGATAGAAAAATGTATTAGACTAATACAAATAGTAGTAATAGGTGCTGCAATAAAACTGATACAAAACCTATTAGACTAATACAGATTTCTACAAGACCAATACAACACTAATAGGACTAATAGAAAAATGTGTTAGACTAATACAAATCTATTTGAATTTTCGCTGGGGAAATTTCCACATAACCAAAGATATGAAACCGTTCTTCAGACTTCTTACTCTGTGTAAATGAAAGCAAGAAGTTTTCTGGGCCTTAGAATAAAACTTTCTCATAACGTATGTGAGGGATGTCAGAACCATGTTCAATATGCCAAACAAGGTAATGATCAAGAAAACGTGCAAGGAAGGCAAATTATTGTCAAATGAGACATAAAGCTTTTGCACGATGTACACAAAACTTGTTCAACATGAACATTGTCAGGTACAAGTGCCCTGAAACTCCTTCACTTTTCACATATGAAGATGAATGAAATCAGCCTATTACATTTCACACAAATAACTGATTAGGAGAAGCAGCATAGCAGTCGTCACCAGAATGCCTACAGCTAGAGTTAAAAGTATGTTTGCCATTCCATTTGCAGAAATATAACTGTGAGCTTGCCATTTCTACACTGACAGGGCTGGCTCAAGTTTTCCAGTGTCTGCTGAACTGGGGAAAGGTAGAAAAGTAACTTGGTCAGCCCAGTTAATATATATTACCATCTCACAAAATATTTTATAATTTGATCAATTTACACAAAGCCATCTGTTGCTCGACTTTCTTTTCTAGAAAGTCTATGTTCCTTTTCAAGGAGGCTGAATGCTGACACTCCAATTTGTACCTGCTCTTCCAAAACTTAGCCTCCGTCTCAGAATTTCTAAGTTCCGATAATGCGATGACACTGTCGTTATTACTAGAGTCCGAGCAGTCCTCCGAAGTCTTAATCCTCTTTCTCTGCTTAAACAAGTTGCAAATAAAATTAAAACAGGTTATGTGTGCACAGCTAGTCAATAAATAGACAGCTTTTATTAACTACTGGGAGACTAGCTTTATACTTCCAGGTGCTTTTCTAGCCTTAACGACAGCAGTTGCCCTAAATTCACACATGAAGGTGGTTTTCAACATCAATTTCCTTATCCAATTACTACTGCACTGATTCAATGGTAGCACCACGCCTGATCTGGCTGTAGGCCAAGCTAGTGCACATTTCAGAAACTTTCGAGGGCTTATTTTAGTACATGCAGGAGATAGCAAGCTGCATTATATTTATGACAATCTATAGACTAAGGGCAATGTAAACTAAAAGCCAGTTCATCTATTTCAGTAATTGTGACATGCCAGCACTGAGGCAAATGAGGCTTGATTCAACACGAAATATCTGAAGTCATTTTGCACATCGCTCTTACCCTTGGAGCTGCAACAGTTTTGCCAGCAGCCGCAGCATTATTTAGCAGTGCATGCTTGGTGTGCTGCTCGAGCACTGCTGCGAGCTGTTGCTTTTTGGTGCACAGCTGATTTTGTTGCTTTCTCCTCGACTCCTGCAAGAGACAACTTTAATGTAGAACCCAGTTATGCTGTCTACCACTGGCGTCAATTTAACCAAATTACACAGTAGCTTGAATTTATCTAAAAGATACATCACTTTTACATGTTTTCCCCCAACCATTTTGATATTGCAACATGTCTCCATAAAATTTTGGGCATCTGCCTATGCTAAGCATGCATCGGCAATCCCCAGGGTGCGTACAGGTCCTTGAAATCCTTGAAAACCCTTGAAATTGAAAAGTGCGTTTTCAAGGCCCTTGAATGTGCTGGAATTTTTTCCTTCCTTGAAAATCCTTGAATTTTGTGAGCACTGCACTCTGATAGCACTGCACGCTGGGAGTTTGTCAGATTGGCGTCGATCTGACAAACTCCCTATTTCAGAAACAATACGCCGGCGCAAGCACACATGGTTCCGTTTAGCAGAACTGCACGGAAAAAATAAAAGGCTTCACCGCGTCAAACCGCGAATGCAGTGAGAGACCCGTGCCGCGCTTCGGTGCTGGCAGTGTTTACGCTTTCCTCACCCTATCGTTCGTTTCACTCCTCGCCCGTTGGTCTGTCTTGTCCCACTTTCACTCTTGCGCGCGAGGTGAAGCTAAAGAGAGCTATAGTGGAGCAACTTTACCGCTGATGCTCAGTGCCTTTAAATGGAGGTTTATATTGTCACCCAGCTAGTACAGCTAGAATAGTTCACCAGCAACAGATAGGCAAAAAACACGTCAGCCTTTAATAATGGCTGGACCTCGGAGAGCGCGCGCGCAACCATGAACTTCGTCGTTCTCGCCTCAAGGGGCCAGTGTCACCACGTGCCAACTTATTTCGCGTCATTGCTCCCCTCTCAAAAGCGACCGACCCGGTCGCTTCAAGGGCATGGGGCGAGCAATATGGGCAAGAGTGCCAACATGGAAAGAAAAAAAACAGGAATGTACACAGTGCTGAAGCGGTTTGTGAGGGTTGCTTATCTCTCGCGTGCGTAGTACGGCTTCATCCGTACTACGTGGACGACTTCAGCACGGGGACGGCGTCGGTTCGAACTAGGATCAAAGCTTTGAGGCACCACCTCATAGTTTACATCACTGAGGCGGCGTACAACTTCATAGGGGCCGAAATAGCGGCGCAACAATTTCTCCGAGAGCCCACGGTGTCGGATAGGTGTCCACACCCACACGCGGTCGCCTGGTGAGTACTGGACGTTCCGTCGGGTCCGGTTGTAACGGCAGGCGTCGGTATTCTGCTGGGTGCGGATGCGATTCCGAGCAAGCTGGCGAGCTTCCTCCGCTTTCTCGACGAACTCTTCAGTGGTGTCATTACTTGTGGTTCCGTGGTCTACCGGGAGCATGATGTCTAAGGGGGTTGTAACGCGACGTCCGTAAACGAGCTCGAATGGTGTAAACTCAGTGGTCTCCTGCACAGCGGTATTGTAAGCAAACGTCACGTATGGCAAAATTTCATCCCATGTCTTGTGTTCCACATCATTGTACATGGATAGCATGTCGGCCAATGCTCTGTTCAGGCGCTCTGTTAAGCCGTTAGTCTGGGGATTATAGGCTGTGGTCCTTCAGTGGTCAGTATGCGTCAGCGTGACGACTTGTTGCAACAACTTCGCTGTAAACGCTGCACCGCGATCAGTAATGAGCACAGCGGGTGCACCGTGACGAAGCACGATGTTGTGGACGAAGAAGCTTGCGACTTCAGCAGCAGTTCCCCGCGGCACAGCTTTTGTCTCCGCATAGCGAGTTAAATAATCGGTTGCCACGATTATCCACTTGTTTTGCAAGGAAGACGTGGGGAACGGACCAAGAAGGTCCTTTCCCACTTGCTGGAACGGCGTCGGAGGCGGATCCAAAGGCTGAAGGAGGCCGGCAGGCTTGACGGGTGGGACTTTACGCCTCTGACAGTCATGGCACGTTCGCACATAGCGCTGAACCGACGAAAATAGGTGTGGCCAATAGTATTTCCGCCGTATGCGCGCTAATGTCCTTGCGAAGCCTAAGTGGCTGCCCAGGAAGCAAAAGTCGGCTACAAGCCTTCCTGACTCGGCTTGACCCAGCTTGACAAGGCTAGTGCTAAGTTAAGCTCCAAATTAGACGTCTTCTGTATAGCTTATATGTCTAGTCTTGAAGACTTCTGCTGTAAGACCTGGTGGAGACGTACAGGCTCTGGTACACGTTTTTAAAGTCAATCTCCAAGTCTTGCAAGCAAAACTTGCGCACATTTTTACTACCAGCTTGCAACGATTCCTTCGACAGCACCATCAGTGGAATGATTACATCGTTTTGGTATCGTCATATAACAGCTCTCCGCACAAAACAGTGTATTACCAGCGTACTGCAAGGTTTATGCTCGAGTCGATTTCGCATAGGCCGCTAGTTAGACGGTTACAGCGCGCGTACCAAGTATCAGCCATTGAGGAAGGTACCTTCCTCCATGGCCAATTCAAACCTACCGCGTCAGCTCAAACTGAAAGCCGCACCATAGTTTCGTGTGCCCGTGATGGCAATACAACAAAACCTTTCAATAAAATGTGTGCCGTTATTACACAATTCGTAAAAGCTTTAATAAAACATTTTGAACGAAGTTTCACAGGCTAGTATAACATGGTGCGGCACAACAGTTGGTGCGCTACTATGGCTTGGCCGCTTCCAACGCTAGCTCCCGTGCCTGCCATGCTGCCGTTGCCGTGCATTGTCTCCGTTTGCGCTTGCAGTGTCGCGCATGGCCGCGCGCCCGCACTTTGCAAAGGATTCAACGGGTCGCTTTCGTGCGCACATCGCATTCTCTGTGTGTTCCTGCGTTGATGGCTCAGCTTCGTTTTGGTAAGTGGTTATTAAAGTTTTTCTCTCTTTAGAAAGCTCTGTCACACGATTGTAGCACCATGACCCTCTTGGTTGATTGTTTCTCATGCAACGGCTGTTGTTTCGAATTTCCTCGCGGCACGTCCGATGTCACGGGCACTATATAAGCTCGTCAGGTTGGGATTACATTTTGGTTGGTGTGGGATCATTCACTGCCGTTAGCATCGACTGACCGTGCTAAAATTGTTACATCGGGAACCACTTCTCGCGGAATCGCCGCCTAGTTTCCTCGTGGTCGAAAGTTGCGAATGTTTTAAGCTGGTGCTGTAATTATATAAACGCGAGCTATGCCGCTTATTGACTTATATTACTTCGTTGATGGTCTTAGAACTGCATCACTATGCGAATAATATATCTGCGTCCCCGACTGATTGCATCGAGACGTAAGCACGTGCGTTTATGTACGTCCGCTGTATTCAGTTTGTGAAGAACAAATGCAAAGCAACAACAGCTTGATTTGGGCGAGTTGGTACATACTGAATAACGTAGGTACAGCGCAACAACTTTTGTAAGGAAACGGATACGCTGTACCAGCGTTTTCCTGTCTAATTGTTTCCTTCCAAAAATTGTTGCGCTGTACCTACGTTATCCAAAAGCAAAGCGGCGTACAAAAACAAAATGAGACTTTGTGCGAACTCCCTTGTTGCCCGTTGTATAAGATACGCTTTGATTCATTTTTTGTAGTACCCAAGGCCTTGAACAGCAAACGTATGACAGCCTGCCCAATGCAAGCACTTTTATGGATGAATGCTACCCGTAGTGCAGTGAGGCCATGATTTCAGCGAAGAATACCAACCATAGTGACATAATCTTGAGCCAGGTTGCACCTCAGATAGGGAATGATGGCACTAGTTCCCAAAAGCTTGGATGGGACTTGAAGTACTTACAACGAGCAGAGCAGGATCGAACATGTGCAGCTATATAGGAGTATACTCATGCATGTAGAAGTTGCGTCGTGCAACATGTTATTAGCTACCGTCCAAGCTGTCAAAGTGTGCATGGCTCTTGTCTATCTTTTCTAGGTGCTTTCAGACATTCACGTACTAATCGCAGACATGGGAAGACTATAAGTTGTCAAGATGAAAGGCTCCTAGCAGCTCTCAGTGTTCCCAACGAAACTGGCAGAATGGCAGTGGCTGATTGCAAGCTGCCTTTGGTGAACAAAAAAAACGTGACCACATTAGAATCCGAGCAGAGCTCCAATCCTGCATTCTGATGACACCTTGTAAGTAAAAGCTTTATTAATTGACTACATGAGCACATTTTTATAATAACTCGTGCCAGGTGTAACTAATGCCTTTTATATGCATGCTAAATTGACTTCATTGTTTTATTGAAATTGTGTGGCTTCATGTTTTTGAGTTGTATACGCAGTAGTTTCAGTTAATACTTTTTTATACTATGGCTGTTTACATCTTGGCAGTTTTTGTGTGTAAATATTGCTGCAGTAATTTCTATGGAATGCATAATCATCTAGTGTCATCTGCCTTACCTTTTCTGCGGATTTAATACCCGCCTTCATGCAGCCACTGTAATATCCACAGTGTGTATATTTGGTGTTTTCGGCTTTGAATCCCTTTTGTTCTCTTCCAAATTTTTTTTTCAGACACAACGGCTCTCTGTTATGGGGGGCTGGTACTTAAGACGCTTTACTGCGGGCATCCTACCCACTATTTTCAGACTGTTTTGGTGGAAACTTAAGCTAGACTCTAGGCCAGCGGCGGAAAAAGCTTCAGGGACATGCATGTCTACAGTGTCATGGAAGGTAAGATTAGAGGGCTGCTGTTTGACTGGGCCTAGAGATAAAGTGCAGTGACTCTTACTCACAAAATACATGCTATTTTGAATGAAAAAAATAAATAAAAACATGAACACATTTGAAAAAAAATATCCATCCAGTGTAGCTAAGTCGGGTGGACATCTTTTTCTTTTATAAGCCTTCCTCCCCCTTGCAGTTCCATAGAACTGATGTTCCACAAATTTTATTTACGAGTTGCAAATCTGTTCGTATGTAGCAATGGTTCGGATATCAGCCACAACTGCTGATACCGTGTACACGTGCTACTTGCACTGTTTGACTAGATGGTTTGGTATTCCAGAAGCTATTCATAGCAATACCACGTGGGAAAATGTGATGACCGATGCCATTCGCCAAGCAGCAACTGCCTGGTTGAAGAATTGCAGTTTGCGAGCGGATAAAAAGCCAGCACGTTACGTTAAGCTTAGTGTTCAGGTAATTTCATATAAAAATTTAAGATATACTTACGTTTTTAACTGAGTCAGCATCATGTAGCATGTTTACATCTCATTAAAATCGACTGTTGGTTCTAGATCAGAAGTGCATGGTATGGGATTAACATTTTGTCTTGGCGTTCTAAACTCTACTTATATCAGTCTGTTCTCAATCGCCAGATAATTTCCAATGACCATCTATGCATGATGTTGTGACATCATGCTTTAGTGTGGCCATAGGGAAACTTGTATACATTCTGAAGAATTTTACTTTAGACAATAAATTATGGGAACCCCAAGTAGAGTTGGCGTTCAGGGCCACTTGCTTACATGAAGCAGTGTAAAAGAAAGAAATAAATATTTACTTCCAGGCAGCAAAAGGACATGGGAGATGCTTTAGGTGAACGTGAAAAGGCATTTTAAATTATAGAATGAATTATACCTGTCTTCTGGCACTATGCTTATGCCTGCGGATTTTAAGCAGTTTTTTATGTGTTGTATTTTTTTCTTTTATGCCATTGTTCAGTCTTGTGGGGACAGCCACTGAAAGGCCAGGCTTAAAACAAGTATAACTATGCATCATGAGTGCATCAGTTCTATAATGTTTGAAAGTGGTGTGCGCATTACATGCCCTTAACAGTAGTCACCGAGAGAAAACAAAGTGTATTCGCTAATTTTTCTAATATGTAGAGATTATTTCTTAGTCATGTTTATGCTAAGCATTTGGCTTTTACTGGCCTTGCTATAAGTGAGTCTGGTCTTTTTTCCCTTTTTTCGACTGGCGCAGATGCATCAAAGGATACTGGGCCTGCCGCCAGCTGACATGCCTTTCTTCCTCCTTAGTTCTGTTAAGGTATGGGTTCAGTTTTTCTAGACATGCAATCCATAATATATGCAGTCTAGTCAATCAGTGCACGGCATTACATGCCATTCATTTCCTATGTATATATTTAGTCAGAATCAAAGCAGGACAAGCACATGTACATAATTTGCAAGAATAAAATTTTGTTTTTTGCTAATTTTGCTGCCTCTTAAACATTGTTATGAAATGCTAGCTACAGAAGAGGCATTTTACAAGATGTCTTTTCAATGTGCCTCATTCAACACCCTTGTGTTCTGCATGAATTTTGCTTGTGTTAGCAGTATACCCAAATTAATTGTGCGCTAATGCAGATCACTGGTACTGCTATTGTTTTCTTGGAAAAAATTAAAAAAATTTTTTTCCAAGAAAACAATATTTTTTAATTTTTTCCAAGAAAACAATAGCAGTACCAGTGATCTGCATTAGCGCACAATTAATTGTTTTCTTGGAACCAGTGGTGCGATTCAGGGTTTCTAGGAAATGTACATATATTGAATGCGACTGGCTTTAACTTCAAAATAAAAACACGCAAAGCTACTAAGCTGAAAAAAGTTCAGTATTATGTGCTAAATGCATGCTTTTCCAAAGGCAAATATTAAAGGCTGCATAGATTCCATAGTTTGGTAATGAAATCTGTCAAGGTATAATAGTGAGAGCCCATCTGTGACATGCAAACATGTATACATACATATGCCAACAATGTCATTTATGCACTGAAATAACATTCTTCCGAAGTGAATAGACTCGCAAGAACATTAATACACTTTGCAAGTGAACAGCACTGTAGAAATTGCATGTCGCACACGGCCTCTCAACATTATACCTTCACAGATTTTATTAAAACTGAAATCTATGTGGCTCCTTTTAATATTTATGCCTTTGCAAAAGCATGCATTTAGACAATTATACTGAACTTTTTCAGCTTAGTAGCTTTGGTGTGTTTTAGTTTTGAAGTTAAAGCCAGTCACATTCAATATATCTACATTCGTTAGAAATCCTGAATCACAAGACTGGTTAGAAGAAAAGCATATCAGCACCAGCGATCTGCATTAGTGCATGGTTAACATATGCATTATTTAACCTTTTTTTTTGCAAGGTGGATTGCATAATTTCTCCGGCAAGCAAAATAATCCTTTATACGAAAGTTCTACAGATAGTCTAACGAACAGCTTGCCAAGACTTCCCCAAGACGAATACGGAGGGAGCATTAGCTTGGCTTCAGGAGTGCTTGTGGAGTTCTAAGGCTACTACTCGGCTTGTAGAAGCCGGATAGTAGACAACCTCTTGGCTTGAACAAGCCCAAATGTAGACGTCTTCTAGATGGGTTTGTGCTACCTGGGTGGCACAGGGATCGTCGTGACACACCTGTAAAACTTCCTCGCGCAGTGCCGTCGGAACGACGAGAAGGAACGTTTCTTGGCTGTTCTCGAAATTTTTCTTGTACAGGACATCGTTCCGCAGGCAGTAGGATGTCAATCCTCGTGAAAGTGGGCGTGGGACAACAATGTCGGCTCCCTCGAGATATCGGATGACTGGAAGCAGTTCAGAGTCTGCACGTCACTCTTCCTAGTTCTTGCTTCAGCGATGTGCGGTGTGCTGCGAGGCCTGAAGCTAACGTCCAATTGCTGAGCGGGGTGTACCATGCTATACGCGCTTGAGGGTGGTGGACGGCGTACTGCTTCTGCGTAACTCATTTCAGGACGTGGTCTCTGCTGTGGTGCCTCGTACTGTTCAGGAACATGGACGGCCTGTCTGACCTCGGCGCGCACCATTTCTGCAATGGAAAGTTGTCCCATAGAGGCAGCGGTCGTCTGCATCTTCTGCAGTTCCTCCTTGATGACAGCCCTGATGAGTTCTCGCAAGGTGCCGATGTCGTTGCCGAGGGTAACGGCAGAGAGCTCCCTTGAAATCACGGCGTCGTGGTTGTATTGCCTGGCCCGCTGTTGAAGGGCCTTTTCCATGGTGGTGGCTTCGTCGTGGAACTCTGCCACTGTCGTCGGCGGATTTCGAATGAGGCCAGCGAAGATTTCCTCTTTGACGCCGCGCATTAGGTGATGCACCTTCTTTGCTTCAGTCATAGAGGGGTCCGCACGTCTGAAGAGCCGATTCATGTCTTCTACGTACGCCGTCACTCGCTCATTCGGGCCTTGAATTCTCGACTCCAGTGCTAACTCCGCCCTCTCCTTCCTGTCCGCCCTGGCGAAGGCATTGAGGAACTGCCGACGAAATTCTTCCCATGACGTCAGTGTCGCCTCGTGGTTCTCAAACCATATTTTAGCAGAATCTTCAAGAGCGAAGTACACGTAGCGAAGCTTACGCTCGTGGGTCCAGTCGTTGACGTTGGCGACCCGGTCAAAATGGTCAAGCCAGTCGTCGGCGTCCTCTGAAGCACTCCCATGGAAATGATTCGGCGTCAGGATCTGATTGACGACCACGTGCGATGCTGCAGTAGCGGCAGGAGGTGGTTGGTTCGTCATTCTACTTCGTTCAGGTAGCAGACCGTGCTGTGGCTGGAGTCCCTGGAGACGCCGGCTGGTACATACGTGCACAGGGGTAAGCTCGTCCGAACTACTCACCGGGCTTAGGTCTGGGGTACGCTCCGGAGATCTTAACATCGACCGTACCCAGCACCTCCACCAGAAATGTCACCCAGCTAGTACAGCTAGAATAGTTCACCAGCAACAGATAGGCAAAAAACACGTCAGCCTTTAATAATGGCTGGACCTCGGAGAGCGCGCACGCAACCACGAACTTCGTCGTTCTCGCCTCAAGGGGCCAGTGTCACCACGTGCCAACTTATTTCGCGTCAATATTATTATGATAATATAAGTGCAATAACATCATATTTTCTGGTGTATAAGTCGCACCTTTGTATAAGACGCACCCCCCTCAAAACGTCAGTTTTTCCGAAAAAAAAGAAAACATAAATCGCACCGATGTATAAGATGCACCTGTTCTTTCCGTAAGCGACTTAAAAAAGTTAGTGATGTTTCACTCCGTGACTTTAAATGGAGCACGTTGTGTGTGCTTTAAACGGAGCACGTTGTGTGTGCCACTGTTTGCTCTTGGCTCCCAACTTTTCACTTTGATAGTGTCACGGTGGCTAAATGTGTTACAGCTGCAGAATGTGTTACGATGGGTTTACTCCCAGAGCATTGCGTTTCTCCGTTGGTACCTTTCAGAGGACAACCCTAGCAAAAATTCTAATACAAAAACTAATAGCCTAATAGGTTATTGACACTAATACAGTCTATTAGTGTATTAGTCTATAGGCCTATTAGTCTAGTAGGCTTATTAGTGTATTAGTCTATTAGTGTTAGTCTAATAGGTCTATTGCTGTGAAAGAAAATGTTGCAATGCACCAGATGACGAAAAAAAGGTAAAATTGCTAGAACCATTTATTAGCAGAGCATGTCTTTTTACAGATTCCTCTTTCGAGATCTTTGTCAGGTCAGCAATCTTGATTGAGAGCTTTTCGTTGTTTTCGACCAGAGGACGTCCTTTTGAGAAAGTGGTTAAAAAAAACCTGGGCACAAAAATACACACATGTAGAAACAGTTGAAAGCAGGGGTGCTAGTTCTACCACTAAACGTTTAAGCAGGCAATATTTTCTACTAAATTAGAATAATGTGGCTCCGCAATATTTTAGGGCATTTGATATATATATATATATATATATATATGCTAGCTCGAAATGACGCCACCTGACATGACAGGACAATTATAAAGCACACAAAATCAACATGAGATGTGTGTTCTATTGAAACTGTAGACAGATATAAGGATCTTGCACAGCATTGTCGGAAACGGGCATGTTATTGCTGCAACTCACACAGCAATTGGCCCGGCGGCACTGTACTTACGTCCACCGTCAGGATAAAAAAAAGAAAACACTTCATACTGTACTACAGAAGCATAATTAAGAAGTATAATTACCTCAAAATGGTAAATCGGCGCCGGGGAAAATGCTGCACATCGATGCACGCTGATGATCCATAAAGCCGCGAAGGACAGGGGTAAAACAGTTGCCTTGCGTTGTTTTGGAGTATTAACAGCAGCCATAGATAAAACTATCCAAATATACTACTGCACGAATGAGATTGTGCAGGTGTTGACACCACGGGTTCCTTCAAAACACATTGTTCATTCACTAGCACGCACGCCTCGCCTTGATATGGCAGCCGCCATAGCACACAAGCTGTGCACAACTACGGCTGACTATGGTCACAGTTTTATGTCCTTCCCGCCCGTCGTGTTCCCTTCTCTGCGATACTGCTCTTTGATGCCAATAAATATTACGGCCTTTTTATATGCGGTGTCAAGTTAGCGATTTGGGTTAAAAGTGTAACATTTACTTTATGTGCACTTCAACAGAAAATACGACACTGACGAAACTTCAGCTGCAAACAAATATGGTTGCTGCTATTGCACCATCGTTCGTAAGCTGACCAGGCACCGCGATTCTGCTTTGCAGATTACGGTTGGTTGTTTTTTTTTCGTTTTTTTTGTGGGGAAGTATTCGCTGTGCGGTAAACATTATCTGTTTCCTTAAAGACTCATCGCGACGAGGCTCAGTGAAGAAAAATAGGCAAGATTGGCAAGACCATGTAGGCGCACGTCGCTTTTGTGTATGTTGCCAAGAGATGGCCAGTTTCACTAGGTTAGTGTGCTGAAACTAATGCAAACATGCGAACGCAGTCTGCTGCACAATTGTACAGCAGAATTTTTAATTATTCAGTGATTAAATAGAAACACCTCTCCATGCAAGCAAGTGGTCTGCTAGTCTATTTTTTTCATCAACTCACCAGCAAACAAGAGTTGTGGAATCCAGCAATACATGTTGTATCAGACCAGCAACAATCTGATAGGACCTATTAGTCTAATAGCGATACTAGTAGACACGCAACACTGTTTGTATAAGACTAAAAAGTCTAATACACAGGGCCTATTGGTCTTATAGGTAAATCAGTGCGACTAATAGAAATTTCTATTGGTCTAATACAAAACGTATACAACTAATACAAAACTGTATTAGACTAATAGAAACTTCTATTAGAATTTTTGCTAGGGAAGCTGCTTCTGTTCATTGTGCAGATGGTCCCTGTGAAAAAAGGAGCTGCCACAGTGTCGGCGGGTGCTTCAGAACAGCCGAGTGCGAGCCAGGCCACGTGCAATGCATTAGTCCAGCGAGTCGTGGGCTACGCCCGGAATCGCCTGCGGAAGCAAAACTACCAGAGCTGGTGGTCATGGAAAAGTGAGTAAGACAGCATGGCTTCTCAAGCATGTGGCCACTATAAACGGCTGTCAAATGCGATCAATTTGCTTTTTAAAGCGAAGCTTTCTTGCTGAGTTCGAGGCACGTTTTCGAAATTTTCTGGGCCTCTAACGCCGAGCGCATTTAACATGTATGCTGGCGCCATCTAGGATTGGTTCAGCGAATAAGTAGTTTACAAGTTTACTCCTTTCAAGCATAAAGTTTCCCCCGCAGGGGCGTCTGCGCAAGCAGGCGTTTGGTGAGTTGCACCACCACGGACCCGAGCACATGAGGGTTGGAGCCTCCCGCGTGTAGCCGTGCGCAGCTTCGCCGTGTCTCGGGAAAGGGGGATCCTGGAGGTTGAGCCGATGCCAGGTGTTTGGACCTTTAAGGCCCCCCGGCGGAGGCAACACACCTCTTCGGCCTCTGCTTCACATAGACGGTACCTCAGCCTGACCCACCTGGAGGAAATCGGCAGTCGCCTTTTCCTGTCCCCCTCTTCAGTCTTTTGTCTATCTCTCTCTTTTCCATCTTTCCCGTCTTCTATTCACTTCTTAAGTTAACTTCCGATTTTCCAGGCGGCACGGGTTAACCTTGTGTGGCTAACCTGTCTTGGTTATGTCGTATTTGGTTATAGCAACGCTGTACAGCTGGCGTTTGCAGGACTTCCCTTGCAGGGACTCCTGTAACGTCCCCTTGTTGGGCTCGGTAGGGGGCGGCTGGCATCGCTGCCGAAATTAATTAAGATCTTATGGCATCTTCTTTCCCCAAGCTACCTGATCGTCCTCTATACAAACGAGGATGCACCGAAGAAAGCTTCAATCCTTTTCTCCAACGCAAAGAAAACTTCCCGCGATACCATGTTATACATACTGAGAACCCTGGAAAGACTGTCAGAACCATCTCACCATTCATTGTTGCCAAATGCCTCACGGACGCACTGGGTAGTGGCTACAAAGTGACAAAAATGCCTAGCGGCGATCACCTGCTTGAGGTACGTGATAAGCTTCAGTATGGAAAGATTTCAAATCTGGTTGCATTTGGTGATGCTCAAATCACAGTGACACTACATCGATCACTGAATACGTGCAAGGGAGGGATATCAGGCGATGACCTAATGAACTTGAGTGAAGAACTTCTTGAGGGCCTGAAAGACCAGAACGTCATCCAAGTACATAGAATAAAAATTAAACGGGAGAACAAAGAAATTCCAACCAAACACCTGATACTGACTTTTGACACTAGTAAACTGCCCGAGATAATTGAGGCTGGATATGTAAAGATACGAGTAAGAGCATACATCCCTAACCCACGCAGATGCTTCAAATGTCAAAGGTATGGTCACGGTTTGCAAAGCTGCCGAGGCCGTTAAACCTGTGCCAAGTGTGATGAACAAGATCATCCCTCAGATAACTGTAACTTTGCACTCCATTGCGTGAACTGCGACGGCGAACACGCCGCATATTCGCGCTCTTGTCCGACATGGAAAAAGTAAAAAGAGATTGTGATAATCAAAGTAAAGGAGAACATTTCCTTCCGAGAAGCGCGCAAGCACGTTTTTTTTTCTTCGTAGTGCAGGGTATGCTGGTGTGGCGCGAAAGGGGGCAACGCTGCAGCAGACTCCGGCATCGGCCGGGCCCACAAAGAGTGTGGCCATGGCTGTGCCACCAGCCCCCCAGGCGACAGCAGCCAGCGCTGCTGCGCCGTCTCTGAAGGAGGGCCCATCGACCTCTGGGTTGGTGGCCTCCAAGGCCCGGCTTTTCGAGGCAAGGCCTGCCCCGAAAACACCCCGCTCAAGTGAGCGGAAGTCCAGCGGCTCCCAGGAGTCGATGGACACAACTCCAAGCCAGACGGCGCAGTCAGCGCTTCAGGAGCGCCGCAATCCTCGTGACCGCTCCAAAAGCAAAATGCGCATCACGGTGCCCGGAAAGGGTCCTGTGAGCTAATCTTTCCTTTCCAGAGCACACAGTACATAACTCTGTCAAAATGGATACACAAATTATACAGTGGAATGTGAGAGGTTTTCTCCACAATTTTGATGACATAACAGAACTCTTACACAAACTTAATCCAAAGGTACTGTGTGCACAGGAAACACATTTAAAAGCTACACAGACAAATTTTCTCCGGTCATATGCTATTTTTCGCAAAGACCGTGACGAGGCTAACACCTCATCCGGTGGTGTAGCTATAGTTGTCGACAAGACTGTTGCTTGCCAACACTTGCCCCTTCGGACGTCCCTCGAGGCAGTTGCAGTGTGAGCAATTCTTTTTAAAAATTGGTTGCCGTCTGCTCCATCTACATACCTCCGAATTATCACCTGAGCAAAACAGAATTCTATGGCCTTATTAAACAACTTCCTGAACCCTTTCTTGTCGTCGGAGACTTTAATGCTCAAACAGTCTTTGGGGGAGATTCCCGGACTGATTTGAGGGGTCGACTTATCGAAAGCTTTCTTGTGACTTCTGGTGTATGCCTATCTAATAAGAAAGCACCTACTTACTACATTGCGCATAATTCATATTCATCGATAGATTTAGCGCTTGGATCTTCCACACTTCTTCCTTACTTAGAATGGAATGTAATACAAAATCCGTTTGGGAGTGGCCACTTCCCGGTTACTCTTAACCTACTAACACAACACGACATTCCACCACGTGTCCCTCGTTGGAAACTTAACTCGACTGATTGGAAGCATTTTAAAGAACCTACTTACTTATCACAAGATTTTATACGCGATTTTAGCATAGATGATGCCGTAGCATATTTTACTGCTTTTATTATTGGTGCAGCGGAAAAGTTTATTCCAAAAACAAACGGCCAATCATGTAAGAGACGTGTTCCTTGGTGGAATGAAGACTGTAGAGATGCACGAAAGAGACAAAATAAGGCATGGGGTAGACTGCGCCGATATCCAACGGCGGAAAATCTCATTGCATTTAAACATATAGTCACAAGGAAGGCGCACGAGACGGCAGGCTAGGAGAGCAAGCTGGGGGAGGTTTCTGTACAACTGTCCATTTATTATTGCCGAGCTTAGAGCTGCCTTGAGCACCTGTATGAGCTCCGCACCAGGATTTGACAGAATCATGTATGAAATGATCAAAAACCTACGCACAGATGACACTTCTGGCACTTTTTAACTCTATTTGGGCTGCCGGATATCTCCCATCCTCATGGAAAGAATCCATCGTAGTCCCGGTCTTGAAACAGGGTAAAGACCATCTGACGTTTCAAGTTATCGTCCAATAGCCCTCACAAGTTGCTTATGCACTCTTCAAGAAAATGATAAACCGTCGTATTTTACATTTCCTTGAATCGAAGAAAATTCTTGACCCTTATCAATGTGGCTTCAGAGAGGGTCGGTCGACTGCTGACCATCTTGTGTGCATTGAGGCAAACATTCGAGACGCCTATGTCCATAAGCAGTTCTTTCTTTCTGTTTTCCTAGACATGGAAAAGGCATATAACACAACATGGCGATATGGGATTTTGCGAGACCTATCGGAAATGGGTGTTTGAGGCAATATGCTTAATGTAATTGAAAGTTACTTATCACACCATACTTTTCGTGTTACCCAGGTGAAAATTTCCAACTGGGATCCAACTGGGATCAGCTGGGATGAACTGGTTCCAGCTGGGATGAACTGGTTCCAGCTGGAAACCAACTGGTCCCAGTTACACACCAATTGGTCCCAGTTGGAAAGCAACTGGGTAGCAACTGGTTCCAGCTGGGATCCAACTGGAACAATTTCCAGTTATACTGGGAGTGACTGGACCCAGTTGGGATCCAACTGGAACTTTGACCAGTTGTACTGGAATCAACTGGTTCCAGTTGGATTCCAACTGGAACATTGACCAGTTGTACTGGTAGCAACTGGTTCCAGTTTGGATCCTAATGAAATGGTGACAGAAGTTTAACTGAAAGCAAGTAACATGCAGTGCTTGCTAAGACAG
The DNA here is from genome assembly GCF_013339745.2 of Dermacentor silvarum. Taxonomy (NCBI): domain Eukaryota; kingdom Metazoa; phylum Arthropoda; class Arachnida; order Ixodida; family Ixodidae; genus Dermacentor; species Dermacentor silvarum. Next base: position 100,895,564 of record NC_051163.1, on the reverse strand, counting down.
CAGCAGCTAGTCTATATACTTATACTGAGTAATTATGTTTGGCAGTTTGAGCAACCCTAGCAACCATTCTAATAGAAGTTTGTAATAATTAGTCTAATACAGTTTTGTATTAGGACGTGTATAAGTTTTGTATTAGACCAATTGACAGAAATGTCTATTAGTCGTACTGATTTACCTGTAAGAACAATGGCCCTGTGTGTGTGTGTGTATATATATATGTGTGTATATATATGTGTATATATAGACATTTTGACTTATAAGTCTTACACAATCAGTGTTGCATGTCTACTAGTTTCTCCATTAGACTAATGGTTCTATTGGCCTTATGCTGATTGTTGCTGGTCTGATACATGTATTGCTGGATTCCGCAGCTCTTGTTTGCTGGTGAAAGTTAATTGATAAAAAATTAGACTAGCGGACCGCTTGCTTGCATGGAGAGGCACGTGTTTCTAATTAATCACATGAATAACTAAAAATTCTGCTGTACAATTGTGCAGCAGATTGCGTTCGTACGTTTGCATTAGTTTCAGCGCACTAAGCTAGAAATGGCCATCTCAGCGACATACAGAAAAGCGACGTGTGCCTACATGGTCTTGCCAATTTCGCTTCACTGAACCTCGTCGCGATGAGCCGTTGAGTTGGGTCGCTAATGTTTACAGTACAGCGAATACCTCCCCACAAAAAAAAGGGGGAAAACCGAACAACCAGTCGTAATCTGCAAGGCAGATCGCGGTGCCCGGTCAGCTTACGAACGACGGTGCAATAGCAGCAACCATATTTGTTTGCGGCTGAAGTTTCATCAGTGTCGTATTTTCTGTTGAAGTGCGCATAAAGTAAATGTTAAACTTTTAATCTAAATTGCTAACTTTATACCGCATATAAAAGGCCGTAATATTTATTAACATCAAAGAGCAGTAGCGCAGAGAAGGGAACACGGCTGGCAGGAAAGACATAAAACTGCGACCGTAGTCAGCCGTAGTTGCGCACAGCACGTGTGCAATGGCGGCTGCCATGTCAAGGCGAGGCGTCACGCGAGGCGTGCGTGCGCGTTTGTGACTGAACGATGTGTTTTTAAGGAACCCGTGGTGTTAGCGCCTGCGCAATCTCATTCGTGCGGTTGTACATTTGGATAGTTTTTATTTGTGGCTGCTCTTGGAACTTCAAAACAACGCAAGGCAACTCTTTTACCCCTGTTCCTCGCGGCTTTGTGGATCTATCAGCAGGCATCGATGTGCAGCGTTTTCCCCGGCGCCGATTTACCATTTCGAGGTAATTATACTTCTTATTTATGATTCTATAGTAGAGTATGAAGTGTTTTCTTCTTTTTTTTTATCCTGATGGTGGACGTAAGTACTTCTGTACAGTGGCGTCGGGCCGATTGCTGTGTGCGTCGCAGCAATGACATGCCTGTTTCCGACAACGCTGTGCAAGATTTCTGTCTAGAGTTCCTTATATCTGCCTACTGTTTCGATGGAACACACATATCATGTTGATTTTGTGTGCTTTATAATCGTCCTGTCGTGTCATGTGGCGTAATTTTTTTTTATGATAGACATTTTGAGCTAGCATATATCGCACTGTCCTAAAATTAGTTTGGTAATTGCGGAGCCACATTATTCTAATGTGGAAGCAAATATTGCCAGGTTAAACGTTTAGTGGTTGAACTAGCACCCCTGTTTTTAACTGCTTCTATATGTGTATTTTTGTGCCCAGGTTTTTTTAACCACTTCCTCAAAAGGACGTCCTTTGGTTGAAGTCAACGAAAAGCTCTCAATCAAGATTGCAGGTGGCTACATCGAATGACACTTTGTAGACTGCATCAAATAAACATTTGATGATGATCCAAGCTTGTCTTTCTTGCACTGGAGCCAAAAAAAATGGCCCCATTGGGTCACATTTTTACTGAACCCAGCTGCAGACCACTAGCAGACCGACCAGTCCCTACTGGGGCCAACAGGCAACTGGTCCCAACTGGGACCCACTAGCAACTGGTCCCAACTGGGACCCACTGGCAACTGGTCCCAACTGGGACCCACTGGCAACTGGTCCCAACTGGCAACTGGTCCCCACTGGGAATTCTGCCATAAGCCACTTTAACTGGTCCCAGTTGTCACCAGTTGCAATATTTTCACCTGGGTAGGGTTGGCAATGCTCTATCCAGGCCATTTACACAAAAAACTGGGGTGCCGCAAGCTGGGGTACTAAGCTGTACCCTTTTTATCGTCAAAATGAATTCCTTGAGCTTATCTATACTGCAAGGTATGTTTTATTCGGCATACGTAGATTATGTGCAGTTAAGTTTCAAGTCATGTAACCTTCCAATTTGTGAGCGGCATGTCCAGCTCGGCTTGAACAAAGTGTGTAAATGGGCAGAAGAAAATGGCTTTAAACTCAATCCCCTTAAAAGCTCCTGTGTCCTTTTCACACAAAAAAGAGGCCTATTTGCAGAGCCCAATGCAGAACTACACAGACAACACATACCAGTTTCGACACAACATAAATTTTTAGGCGTCACATTTGACTCGAAACTAACCTTCATTCCACACATAAAGTGCCTCCAAGAGAAATGCCTATAAACAATGAAGCTGGTTAAAATTTTGTCACATACAACATGGGGCAGTGACAGGAAGTGCCTGATGAACGTGTACAAAAGTCATACGTACACGCTTAGACTATGGGGCCATAGCGTATCTGCCAGCCCAAGCGCCTTGAAGATGCTTGACCCTGTTCACCATCTAGGTATCCGTTTGGCGACCGGTGCCTTCAGGACAAGTCCTGTAGAGAGCCTCTACGTAGAGTCTAATGAATGGTCACTGCATCTCCAAAGGTCGTACACTAGTTTCATGTATTTTCTCAAAACACATGCGAACAAGGAACATCCAAGTTATTTAACAATAAACGATATGACCAGTGCCACCCTTTTCCACAACCGACCTGCAATGAAACGGCCTTTTTCTCTGCACGTAAGGAACCTCAGTGATGAAATGAGTGTCCCACTGCTTGAACATAACTTAATGGCTCCAACAAAGCTATGTATGCTATCGGCTTCTCTTGGCCGCAAACAACATGAAATAAAACTGCTCCAACCCCATAAGGGGATGTGTCGCAAACCAGACCTAGTGGTTTTTTAGGGTCATAGAAGGTTAGTACTGAATCCTGAGTGAGCATTTTCTTGCTTTTCTGAAATGCCTTTTCAGTCTCCTCCGACCATGCCCAAGGTTCCTCTTTCTGAAGAAGTTGGTATAGCGGCCTTAGTTCCGATGACATGTTCGGCATGAACCGGGAATAAAATGTCAACATGCCAAGATAGGCCTTTAGTTCCGTGCAATTTTTCGGCATTGGAGCCCTTCTAATTGCTTCCACCTTTTCAACGCAACGGTGCACACCTGTCTCATCAATGACATGGCCCAGATATCTTACGGACTTCACAAAAAAATTTGCACTTTTCGTGCCTTACTTTGACGCCATGCTTCTCGAAGCGCTGCAGGACTGCTTCTACACGTGCCAGGCATTCGTTGTAGTCGGCACCTGTGATAAGCACATCGTCAAGGTAACAAACTACTCCACTTAATCTCTTCAGCAACTCGTCCATGATTGCTTGGAATACTGCTGGTGCACTGTAAATGCCGTAGGGCATTCGAACATATTGGAATAAGCCCATGTGTGTATTTATAGTCAACAAGGGCCGCGAGTCAGGGTGCAGCGTCCACATCGGACGGAGGCAAGCCCGAGCACAGGTGCTCGCAAGTAAGTATGGAAACCACCCCAATGTCTTGTACGTAGACGCGGCCAGCACCGCAAGCACCGCATTAGAGCACTGCATGGGCCGATTTTTGCGGCCCGGGCCCGGCCCGGGCCCGTTTTTACTTTGGGCGGCCCACCCGAGCCCGATCAAAACTTTTATGGTGAGACCCGGGTCCGGCCCGGGCCCGGAAATAATCTACGTTACCCGCCCGGCCCGGCCCGCCACCCCTTTACCTTAAGCCCGAGCCCGGCTCGAAACCGGCCCGAACACGGCCCGAGACCGAAAAATACATGTTTTTCAGAGTTGAGAAGCCCGAGAATAACTCGCAGAAAGCCCGAGCCCGGCCCGGGCCCGCATCAAAAAACCCAAGCCCGGCCCGGGCCCGGGTCAAAAAGCACACGGCGTGCCCGAGCCCGGTCCGAGCCCGTGAAAAAACTGCTCTACCCGGCCCGGCCCACGGGCCGGGCCGGGCCCGGGCTTTCGGGTAAGCCCGAGCCCGTGCAGTGCTCTACACCGCATTCGTCACCAGCGTAGTCAACAATCACGGGACCAAAATATATGCATCGTCAGTTTCCAGAGTGAGCGCTGCGGAGGCAGAGGAACTAGTGATAGCGTTAGCCATCACGACGAGACTGCACTGGGATTGCGTCATAGTTCTGACGGACTCTCAGACGGCATGCAGAAATTATTCCAGGGCCAAAATTTCCAGGGCTGCACATCGCATTCTGAATGGAGCGCACCAGCTGCCACCATACATACAAATCGTGTGGACTCCGGGGCATGAGTCCTTACGCGGCTATCAGCATGCACACGCCTACACCCGAGCGCATGCACGCCGGGAGCTGCGAGATGACCGCGCCAAGCAGTTCCAAACAGAGCCCATACCATTAACCTACACTCACATCCTACAACACTGTTGCCTTTCACGAAGAACACTACCCCAACCGCATAATGCTCTGACGCGAGAGGAAGCCGTAATATGGCGAAAACTCCAAACAAACACTTATCCACATTTGAGTCTTTACCACGCCATACACCCTGCGCTGTATTCCTATAAATGTCCACACTGTGATCAATGTACAACGCTTTACCACATGCTTTGGGCTTGCGCAAATACACCACAGCTCACACCCATAACACACCCCACCACACGGCAATGGGAGGCAGCGCTGTCCAGCTCCGACTCGACGGACCAGCTCAACCTGGTCAATCAAGCGAGAAGGGCAGCTAAGGCCGCTGCACTCCTGGACTGAGGGGACCACCCACTGCAGAGCGGAGGAGCTGCAGAGCGGAGGAGCTAAAGGTTATTCTCTCTCTCTCTCAGGGTGCGGCTCAACTTGCTGGTACGCTGACGACAAGTCCAAAACAGTAAACACTTTGCCTCCTGCTAGGACCGCAAACATGTCTTCAACCGTTGACAGCGGGTAGTGATCAGTTTTAATGCAGGGATTTACTGTCACTTTATATTCTCCACAAAGACGCACTTTGTTCCCTGGTTTTTCGACTACCACCAACAGTGTGGCCCAGTCACTTTGCGTTACACCCACCAGTACCCCATCAGCTTGTAGGCTATCTAGCTCTTCTTTAACTCGCTCCCTTATGGCATATGGTACTGGACGTGCCTTGCAGAACACTGGCAAGCTACCCTCTTTTAATGAAAGTTTCGCTTGAAAGCCCTTTATCAGTCCTAACCCAGGAGTGAAAACACTGGCATACCTTTTCACAAGGTTGTCCGCCGCAAGCACCGCTTGCACCTTGTGAATACTATTCCAGTCGACGTCCAGGTTCTCAATCCAATCGCGTCCAAGTAGCGCTGGCTTGTTTCCTGGCACCACAACTACTGGTAGAATCTTTTGCTGTCCGTTGTACTCGACCGGAACCTCGGCTTGCCCCTTCACTTCCAGCGAGCTGCGGTAAGACTATATGATGCGTAGGCCTTTATATATCTTTTATTTTAAATCAGTTTTAACTCATAATTTTGCTAAATCAAGACACATATCCTCGCGCTCTTTGGCCTTAGATGCCCTTGCGCCAATAAAATGCAATCATCATCATCTAAAGGTCACTGAAAAAAAATTATTCTGAAAAGCAGTTCAAGAAGGGGGCTTGCGTCAGACAACATGCAGGCATGAGATGGTAGGCATTGGCTCTAATGGCACACGGTCGATGTGTCTAGATGGTATAGTATGAAATGTCTTTATTGATGGAGTTGGCATCCAAATTCGCCATGTTTTTTTGCAGACGGTCTGACCCGAAACCTGAAGCAGTGAGTCAGCAAAAAGAGATAGGGTGTATCGATGCTGCTCTTTCCACTCGGAAGGACCCGATCTGGGTTCGGGTTCGAGTGTGTATCTGTGTGCGCTACTGGGAGGGTGGGGAAAGCAAAGGCCAGTGATGCCGTCCACTTCAAAAGCGCCTCCACACTGGCTTGTGAATAAAAAAGTGGGGAGCCTGCAAATTTCTGGAATCTTACTTGTGGCCGTTGTTCAGGTATCAGCCATCATGGATGCGGCCATCACAATTCCATCCAACAGTCACAATAGTCGCTTTTTCCACTACCGGACGCCGACGTTGTGGGCCTTTTTTTGCATTTACACAAACCTTTTTGCATTTCTCGCGGTCTTCGAGATGCAGCGACCACTTGTTGGGATCGAACCCACGACCTCGAGCAATGTCATAGCCATTAAGCTACCGTAACGGGCACAGTGTGCTTGTTTGCGGGGCGGCCGCTTGCGTAGTGCAGCCTTGACGCGGCGATGCTTTAATGCCCCTTTGCGACTCTACGCCCTGCATCAGTTGTCCGCTAAATAAATTTGCACGAGTTTTATTCTATTACGATAGCAATCATATGGACACTCCAGGTGAATTACCGTCGTCGCCGTGATGTTCCGTATAAAGTCCAAGAGTGATAACATGCGGCCGCGCACCGTAGGTGCGAGCGTGAGCCGAGAAGTATGGTGGCTTAATGCAGTGGTGTCTCGTGGCGAACGCAAGGGAGGAAGGCGGGGAGGGTGCGTGCCGTCTTCTCACACGTGCAAAGGGGAGAGCAGGAGATGTGCCTGGGCTAGGAAGGGGCAGGTTAGTTCGCATCTTCTCTTCTACTTCAGCTGCGGCGGCTGAGTGCGGCCGTGCGCATCCCATCTTAGAGGCAATCTGCGCTGGACTCGAAAGCGAGCCGGCCGGATGTACCTGATGGCTTTGTGTGCGCTGATCTCGCGCGTCTAGTTCGCGTTAAAGCGAGAGGCAGCACAAACGGGAATTCGCTCGCCGCTCATCACGCCAGCATTCTGAGAGCGACCCAGCAAACCACAAATATCCATTGGACGTACCACAAAAAACCAAATATCGAAGACATTTAACGACGTCTAGTTTACATCTATAGTATGTTCGACTAGTATGTGGCAGTCAAGGGTCATCCAAAAGACATCGATATGTCTTTGTGATTTGGACATCTCTTGCACATTCAAAGCTTTCGCACATTGATCGTACATTGTGTGTTGTGAGTAGATGCACACACTATGCGTAGAAATACAAGCAAATTGTTACTGATGCCTAACAATGGGAAGATGGGACAGGCAAAAGTCGCGCTGTTGCCTGTTACAGTCCTGCAGCGGGGCATTTACTTTGTTTTTCGACATTATCATCACTGTGCACGTTCGAGATCCTACGAGAGGGAAGATGTGTACCTGAATTGCAAAATATCCCTCTGTTCATTCTGAAAAGATTCAACTGTAGTAATAAAGCCTAGAATTTCAGTTATGACTGCATTTATTTTGCAATTTAGCACGACCTCTGCACACACTGCTTGTGGTCTAGTACCGTTGCTGCTGGACACCGCGCGCGTTCTTTCGGCATTTTTTCTCTATGCTTTCGGTCTCAGTTACGTCATTTTTTTTTCTCATACAAGAATGCTTTATTTTTCAGTTATATCTGTCGAAAGAGCGCGCAGACTCGAGGAGCGCGCGCAGAAAGGTGCCCTTCGAAACCACACACACGGAGACGCCACGTGCCTAAAACCCTGGTTGTACTGTAGGGAATTGAACAAACTACTTTTCACGAGCCTAAGCGGTGGATCACTCGGTTCTCGGGTCGATGAAGAACGCAGCCAGCTCCGAGACTTGGTGTGAATTGCAGGACACACTGAGCACTGATTCTTTGAACGCACATTGCGGCCTTGGGTCTTCCCTTGGCTTCGTCTGTCTGAGGGTCGGATCACATATCAAGAGAGCCTTCGGCGCACAGGGAACGTGCGTCCGTCGACTCGTTTTGACCGCGTCGGCATCACGGATAGTACGTTGAGTGCTGAAGCCACGCGCCAGCGGCCTCACGTGAGGGGAGGGTGGCGAACTGAACTGTTGTGCCAAAACTTCGCAGAGACCGAAACGAGGCATTGTACTACTGCAGCACGACGAGTGCGCACCTCCGAAGAGACCGCCGCAGGATGGAGTCGGACACCTGCAGGGAAAGCGCGGTCTGAATCGCGAGGCGCAGACGTCTGTTGCGACAGCAGTAGCGCGCACGTTTGCGAGAGAGTCGGAAGCTTGCGTGCACGGACAAATGCGGAAAGCAAACGCCGGCCGATTCCCGCGCCGTGCACTAAGCGAGCGTGATCGCACGTTGCGTTGCTTGCCTTCGGAGTACGTCGAGCTCCTGCAAAAGGTCGCTCGTCCGCGTCACCGCACGGGTGCAGGCGCCCTAGTCCCGGTTTCGTCGCAGGAATAGGAATCGGAAAAGATTCTTGCGCGGAACGGGGAGGACAAGGGTGCGCCCCGAAGCGGTAGTGATGCGGTTACGCGAGTGCGCCGTCTGCGAGCGCGAAGAAAACGGCACGACGGAATAGTCGCCGCGAAGCGGAAAGTGGCTCCCTCGAAAGCGTGGGTTTGCCCGTTGGCGGAGATGAAGCGTTCCGTCGTAGTCCGCCGTCGGTCCAAGTGCTTCGCAGTCTCTGCCCCGAAAAGACTGTGCCACTCCAGTTGGG
>NC_051163.1:100701841-100884341 GCF_013339745.2 Dermacentor silvarum | reverse complement strand
CGGCCCTTGAAAATCCGAGTGAGAGAGTGATTTTCGTGCCGGACCGTACCCACATCCGCAGCAGGTCTCCAAGGTGAACAGCCTCTAGTCGATAGACCAATGTAGGTAAGGGAAGTCGGCAAAACGGATCCGTAACCTTGGGAAAAGGTTTGGCTCTGAGGGCTGAGCCGGTCGGGCTGGGGTCCAAAAGCAGGAACGGCACTGCACCGGGACTGGGCGAGGCTCGCCGCCGTAAAACGCGGTGCGGCCGAGCCCGGACCAGCGTCGGGACCTTCCTGTGGAAAGCCACAGCTGTGCATTTTCCGTGGGCTTCGCGCCTGAGGTTCTTGCTTCGGCCGGCAGAAAACAGCCAACTCAGAACTGGCACGGACCGGGGGAATCCGACTGTCTAATTAAAACAAAGCATTGCGAGGGCCGCTGACGGTGCTGACGCAATGTGATTTCTGCCCAGTGCTCTGAATGTCAACGTGAAGAAATTCAAAAAAGCGCGGGTAATCAGCGGGAGTAATTATGACTCTTTTCCCGGAAGTTGAGCGACCGGAGAATGAGCGTGTGGTGAGCGCTGGTGCCGGAGGACAACCGACTTGCTCCGAACAAGTAGCTTTAAATTCGACTTTGAATCAATGTTCTACATGCACAAGGTCATTCCGAACCAAAAGGGGGCTTCTACAGCACTGCAGGATGCAGAAACACGAAGCATCAAACCCAAGTGTAAACACGGACTCAATAACCTCGAACACGGACTCAGTAACAGTGTTATCTACAGGACATGAGCTTGCTGAGATGACACGAAGAAATGAACAGGATGATGAAGCTGACAATGCCACTTTGTTGACGGATGACTCGTGCCCAATGCGAAAGAGCACAGCACTGAATCAACGTATCTCCCAAGACAAAATTGACAACACATTACCACTGCAGGAGCAAGCTTCTGCAGTGGATAAAACCATGGCTCAAGGAGCCAATGGATCTGAAGGCGGAAAGGTCATCCAAGGAAGGGAAACTCGGGCTGCGGCCCGCTTAGCGAGAGGTAGATTCGCTCCCTCTGAGGAGCGGAGTTCTACTGATGACTCGGATGATGATCCAACGTTCCATGTCAGGGTTTCTCCCAGTTCCTCCAGTGAGAGTATCTCTGCCAAAGACACGTCAGACACCGACCACCCAATCGTACCGCCCGGGGGAGCTCTCAATACCCGTGGTGGACAGAAGGGACGAAGGAGGTCGGTAGTCGATGTCCGGCGGGGAGAAATCACTGAGAGGGCTGGCCGGCTTGCATCAGGCCCACGGGCTGCGAAGGCTGCACTGGGGTTGGGGCTAGGTCCCTCCAGTGGCCATCCTTTGTCAGTCTTGTGCGGTGCTGGCGCAAAGCTGAAGGACAGGCCGCACCTAAGGCTGCAGCCAGGTCATAAGTCCACGGGGGCTAGGCCGAGGGTCTGGTTTTCGGACTCCTCGGACAGTGACAGTACCCCGGTAGCTGCGAACTCCGCTCGAGTCGGGGAGATGGCTGAGTTGCCGTCTGTCTCGGTATCACCGGCTGGCGGCGTGGGCATGGAAGCTGCTGGGGTGACTGTAGCAGCCGGTTCTGTTTTGGGCAGATCTGGCGGCTCTCGGGCGGGACCTTCGGCGGCCCCGGTTGACGTGGTAGGCTCGGTGGCCCCGGCTGACGTGGTAGGCTCGGATCCCACTCGGGAGTTGAGACGCTCAGGTCTGAACAGGGATCCACGGGATGAGACAACAATGTCCGCGAATGTCGCGGCGGGACGCAGCGCTACGGCAACCACAGGGGTAGAATTCATCTGTCCAGAGTGTTCTCGATGCTTCTCTTCAAATACAGGATTAGGTCTCCACAGAAGGCGCAAACATTTCGACGAGTTTAATGCAGAGATTGACACCACAAGAATGAAGGCCAGATGGTCTAAAGAGGAAGACCTCCTTATGGCCCGTATGGAGGTGCAACTAATAAAACAGAATGTTCGGAACATCAATGAGGAGTTGCATAACCGGATCAAAAACCGTACATTCGACTCCATTAAATCTCATCGCCGTAAACCGGCATACAGAACGCAGGTAACACAAATGCTGGAACAGATGACAAGGGGCGAAGGGGGCATGAATTCCGACCAACTGCTTCCATGTGAAGTAGAGCAAAATAGTTTGGTAACCGAGACCGTAGAGGTCAACTCCTCCAACCTAACCACGAACTGGCATTCGGAAACAGTAGAAGAGCTAAGAGCTCTAACACAACACCAACCGCCGCGATCTTTTAACACGACACAATTATGGGAAATAGCCAAGCAATACATAGATGGTCAAAACATACAGATGGACATAAATATCTACATAAGGAATACTTTTCTGATAACAGGCCAAATAGACCACTACACAAGAGAAACGATCCTGATCCTAACACACTAAGCCATAGGAAACGGAGACGGCAGGAGTAAGCCAAAACACAACACTGCTTCAAAAAGCAACAAAGTCGTTGCGCTAGAGATATTGCCACGTGCCTTATGGTCTTTACATCTGTTCCGATGACTTTCGCATGACGATTGCTATCGCGTTTAAGCACTCGCGCAAACATACCGTGATACCAGCTTCGTACCTACGATGGGCCCATCGTATCAGGCAGGGCAACTCGCGCTATCTCTCGCGATAGTACTGCGCATGTTCCTTCGCAGCCTTTAAGTACTGCCCGCACATTGGTGATGCTCTCTGTTTTTGCCGATCGCCGTCCGTGCTCGCACATGTGGCTCTTACTGGGCTACAGTTGGTTTTTGGTTATGCGGGGCACAAGTTCGCCTCAATAAATATTTGTCTTGCCGTACGCTCGCCTACTGTAGTTACCGGTGTCTAGCACCACTCGTGACAACTGGTAGAGGTGCAGGGTATGTCCAGCGCTCGTTCGGGCACTCGCGACACCAGTCTGCATCAACCAGAAGAAGACGACCAACGAAGAAGCCGCCGGAATCTTGGGCTCTCCCCTGAGTACGGCCTCCTGCCAGAGAAGACACGCCCTACGAAAGAAGCCCCGACAGCCAAGATGAGCGAGCCCCTTACTTCTACCGCCGTCGTGTTGCAGCAACCACGCGAGCCACCGACATTCCGTGGAACCCCCTGCGATGATCCTGAGGACCGGCTCGAACAATTCGAGCGCGTGGCGAGCTACAAGTGGGACGACGACGCGAAGTTGCAGCACGTTTACTTCGCGCTGGAGGAGTCGGCACGTACATGGTTTATCAACCAAGAATCCCAGCTCAGGACATGGGAAAACTTCAACGAAGCCTTCTTCTGACATTTACAAGTGTTCTGCGCAAGGAAAGGGCAGAGAGACAACTTCAAACACGTCTCCAGCTCCCTAACGAAAGCGTGGCCGTCTTCGTAGAAGAAATGAAGAATCTTTTTGGTCGAGCAGATCCAGAAATGCCGGAAGAAGCTCGGTTTTCTTATCAGAGGCGTGAAGGAAGAGCTTTTTGCTGGCCTTATGCGGAACCCACCAAAAACTGTCGCCGAATTTTTAACTGAAGCCGCAGCCATCTAAAAAACACTCGACGTTCGAAGTAGACGGTATGGACCCCCTGCTCTAGTCCACGGCACATCTCCCATGGAATTCGACGCTACGAGCATGAGCAACCTTCGAGACACAATCAAGGCTGTAGTACAAGAGGAACTCCGCAAAATGTTCCCTAGCTCCGGTCTTCAAGTCGCAGCGATCAGCGACGTTATCAGACAAGAAATCCAGCAGGCATTGGGAACGGGGCAACCCATTCAGCCGCACCAAGCACCCGAATACACGTCTCGAGCCCCTCAATCATGTCATATGCCTCCGCTGTGCAACGCCAAGTGAGCCCGACCAGACCGACGTACACACCACTGCTATACGCTCGCGACCAAACGATGGCCCGCCTATGGTCGAACAGGCAGCGCCAAGAAAGTCCGACGTCTGGAGGACTCCAGACCAGCGTCCTCTATGTTTCCACTGCGGCGAGCCCGGCCATGTATACCGTCGGTGCTACTATAGGAACCTCAGTATCCGTGGGTTCCCTATCGGTGCTCCACGTCCGCAACTGCCACATGTAAGAGGCCGCCGGTGGCGCGAAAAAGAAGAGGAGCACGCGATGCCTGGTGTTCGGAACGGCGCGAGCGCGCGAGGCGCACGAACCGAGGCTAGTCGAGAGATGAACGGCGCTGTCCGTGGAGTTTCAACGTGGCACCGGGCCAGGAAGGTCGCATCTCCAGCTCCGCTCTGGCGACGGGAGACTTGGGGGTCTGGCCGAGTCCGTGACATTGGCCGTCCAAGGTGTGGCCGTCGACCTCGGCAAGTTCGGGCGAGGCTCCTGGACGGGCTGCAGCTTCTCACGGCAGGACCAGGCACCCCAAAGAGGATCCCCCTTCTGCGGCAGACCGGCACGTTCGAATCTCCTCGGGACGCCACGTCGGCACTCACGAAGAGATTGCGACGGATCCCGACGTTAGGCCTATCCAGGCGGGCCTAAGCAACGCCGAGCGCCATCGCTGACGAGCTGACGAGCTCATCACCGACGAGCTCACCGCCGACAAAAGAGACGACGCGAGGCGTCGGCACCTACGGCATCCTCAACGCTTCGGACAAGCCCGACACGGACGCGACGAGAACTTCAGGACGACGATCTGTAAGAGACGATCCCGTTTCCGATTTACGACGCAGTTAGGCCGGGGTCAAGGTGGCCAGACTTTGGCAAGAAAAGCTAAGACTGATCGAGAGACTTTAAGGCGGAGCTAGGCTCCCGAAATGAGATAGTCGTTTTCTAGTAGTGTTGTATTTAGTTAGAGATTTGGAAGTTCCTTTAAGTAAGCTTTTTCGCTGAGTTATGTCTAGTTTTGCGTGCCTTTAGTTGTTTAGTTGTGGTTTTAGTGTTGTGTGTCGCGTGTGTTCACCGTCTCCTGTATATATTAAATCTTCGTTTGCCGCGCCGCCAGTCGTCTCTCTCCTCCATCGAGAGTAGCGCATGCTCGCAACTCTCCGCACTCCCAAGTAAAGGTGACAGCAACCTGGCCAAAGGCCGCTTGAGATCGAGCACTACCTACAAATGCAGAATGCGCAAATGAGCCGCTACAGGTAGCCGTCGCCCTCATCCCGCCGTTCTGGTTCGCCCCGCCCTGGCTACTTGGGAGCAGAGCGGAGAAGGTCCCCCAGCCCTCGCTTGGGAAACTGAAGACGGCAACCGATGGAGGCACGGTTGCTGCTCGTCGCACTGCTGAAGCCCCTCCCCCGCCGCAACGTTGCAGTGGTGTAACTACGCCTGCCGCATACGAACAAAATGCGTCAACGGCGCGACATAATCTTCATGCCTCCGACGAGACCGAGCGATACGTCAGTAGCAAGTCCCGACAAACCGCGACGTCACACAACGACGCACCTTCAATACCAGAACCAAATCCACGGACCTAGCAGTCAAGGTAGACAACCGTGCTGTGTTTGCGCTGGTTCACACCGGCGCTGATTTCTCCGTCGTGAGCGCCGTGTTCGCCACTCAACTAAGGAAAGTTCCCCGCAGGGCGTCTGCATAAGCAGGCGTTTGGTGTGTTGCGACACCACGTACCCGAGCACACGAGGGTTGGACCCTCCCGCGTCTAACCGTGCGCGGCTTAGCCGTGTCCGGGGAAAAGAGGGTCCTGGGGGTTGAGCCAATGCTGAGTGCTTGGACCTTTATGGCCCCTTGGCGGAGGCAACACACCCCTTTGGCCTCGGCTTCACGTAGACGGCACCCCCGGACTGACCCACCCGGGGGAAATCGGTGGTCGCCTTTTCCTATCTCTCTCTACCCTCATCTTCGTCTTTCCCTTCCACTTTTAATCTTTCCTGCCCTCTCATCTTTCCATTCACTTCGACTTTTCCTGGTGGCAAGGGTTAACCTGGTGTGGCTGTCCTACCTTGGGTATACCATATTAGGTTATAGTAACGGCATACTGCTGGCGCTGTGCAGACTTGTTTATATGTTCTGCCACGTCTCCTTGTTGGGCTCCGTGGTGGGTGGCAGACGCCGTTGCCGAATGAACCACTTCTTTTCATGGGATCCTCAAACCCATTTTCTACCGATCGTGCCTCGAAAAGGGTACGCACCGACGCGACCTCGCTATTCTGTCCAAAAAACCAAGAAACTTTCCCAAAATTCCACGTCCTTCATTGTGAGCAATCATCTACAAAAGCTAGAATAATTTCATCATTTCTTGTTGCCAAGTGCCTAAAAGAGACCATTGGAGCCGATTATAAGGTAACAAAGATGGCAAGCGGAGATTTGCTCCTCGAACTAAAAGAAAAGGAACAGTACAACAAACTCGCACACCTCGTAGCCTTTGGTAACATCCCTGTTTCTGTGAGCGCACATCGAACTATGAACACAGCGAAAGGCGTAGTATCAGATGAAGACTTAATGACATTGAACGAAGAAGAACTACTGGATGGATGGAAAGACCAAGGCGTAATGCACGTGCAGCGCATCAAAATCAGGCGGAATGACATTGAAATCCCAACAAAGCATTTAATACTTACCTTCAACTCAACTACCTTACCTGAGACTCTTGAAACCGGTTACATAAAACTTCATGTTTGACCTTATAAACCCACGACGTTGCTTCAAATGTCAGAGATTTGGTCACGCATCCCAGAGCTGCAGAGGGCAGCTTATGTGCGCAAAGTGCGGCACAACCGGTCACTCTTCTGACGATTGCAATAATGACGAGGTACACTGTGCGAACTGCGACGGCAGTCACCCTGCATACTCCAGAGCTTGTCCAGCCTGGAAGAAAGAAAAACAAATAATTACTGGTAAAAGTGAAGGAGAACATAACATTCCGTGAAGCACGACAACGTATCTCCTCGTTATTCTTGCTCAAAACATCTTTCGCCGAGGTGGTGCAACGGGGGGCGGCACCACAACGGCCTCTGGCGGCAGCCCGGACCACGCCTAGCGTGCCGAGGCTAACGCCACCCGCCCCTAAGGTGGGAGCAGCCAACGCTGCCCTGCCATCTCTCAAATTGTCCACACCAGTGGCCTCTACAAGCTCCGGCAGCAGCCAGGGCACCGCAGAGGCCACAGGGGTCCTGCCGACCTCCAGCCCAGTGGGGACGAAGACTTCATCGCTCGAGATGAAGTCTACGAGACGCACACATCGCTCTCTGGAGCGGGTGTCCAGTGCCTCGCAAGAGGCTATGGACACCAGTCCAAGCCAGACGGTGCAGGTAGCGTCGAAGGAGCGGCGAGGTTCTCTTGACCGCTCCAAAAAAGACAAAACACCAATTACAGGGCCTAACAAAGGCTCTGTAAAGTAAGTCACTCCTCCCTTTTGAGACACGCAGCACATTTTTTTTCTCAACATGGACAACATCATACAGTGGAATACTAGAGGACTATTAGGAAACCTAGATGACGTCGAAGAAATTCTCTGTAAGTGTAACCCTAAAGTGCTGTGTGTGCAAGAAACACACCTAACTTCCAAGCATACCAATTTCCTCCGACAATACATGACTTTCCGAAAAGACCGCGAGGATGCTGTTGCGTCATCTGGCGGTGTAGCTATCATTGCTGATAGAAGTGTGGCGTGTCAGCATTTGAAGCTCCAAACGGCCCTTGAGGCAGTGGCCGTTCGAGCCGTTCTTTTAAATAAACTCATAACCATCTGCTCGTTGTATATACCACCACATTATCAGCTTCATAGACGCGACCTAGAATCATTAATAGATGAGCTCCCAGAGCCATATCTGATTCTTGGTGATTTTAATGCACACAGTAGTTTGTGGGGCGATTCACGCTGTGATGCGCGAGGTCGCGTTATTGAACAGCTCCTTTTTTCCTCTGGAGCACGTCTCTTGAATACGAAGGAGCCCACGTATTTTAACCTGGCTAACAAGTCATACTCTGCCATAGATCTTAGCATTTTATTTTTAAATGGAATGTGCTTAATAACCCGTATGGCAGTGACCACTTCCCGATAACCTGAGTACGTCGAAACAAGATCAGCTTCCCCCGCAGGTCCCTCGGTGGAAGGTTGACTCAGCCGATTGGGAACGGTACCGAACTCTTACTCACATGACGTGGGCTGAGATGTCCGGTCTAACCATAGATGATGCTGTTAAATATTTTACAGCTTTCATACTTGACGCTGCCTGTAAATGTATTACTCAAGAAAGCGGCATGGGCTCCAAGCGGCGTGTTCCCTGGTGGAACGATGCATGTAGGCAAGCACGGAGGAACCAGAACAAAGCGTGGGCGCTGCTTCGCGATTCTCCAACAGCATAAAACCTGGAAAACTTTAAGCTTGTCAAATCGCAGGCAAGGAGAACGCGCCGACAAGCAAGACGAGAGAGTTGGGCAAAGTTTATATCAAGCATCAACTCGTACACAGACGAAAGGAAAGTATGGAATAGAGTGAAGAAAGTTAACGGGCAACAAACGTATTCCCTGCCTTTAGTAAACAGCCACGGAGAAAGCGTGGAAGATCAAGCAAACTTTCTTGGTGCTCATTTTGAACACATATCGAGCTCCTCACACTACTCCGAAACCTTCCTAAATTACAAAACGCGAATAGAACAACAAAAGCTAGAAAGAAAATGTACAGGAAGTGAGGCGTACAACAAACCATTCTGCATAGCAGAACTTCAGGCAACACTGAACTGTTGTAATACATCCGCCCCAGGTCCAGACCGCATAATATATATGTTGAAACAACTACCCTCCGAAACACAAAAAACCATCTTTCCCTTTACAACGTTATATGGTTTTCCGGGGAGATCCCCTCTGTCTGGAAGGAGGCTATCATAATTCCAATTCTGAAGCACGGAAAGGATCCTTCCTCTGTATCAAGTTACAGACCTATAGCGTTAACAAGCTGCCTCTGCAAAGTATTTGAAAAAATGATTAACTGTCGCTTACTACACTTCCTCGAATCAAACAAATTGCTCGACCCATACCAGTACGGATTTCGGGAGGGCCGATCCACCAGTAACCACCTCATACGTATCGAGGTACATATCCGTGAAGCTTTTGTTCATAAGCAGTTTTTCTTATCTGTATTCCTTGATATGGAGAAAGCCTATGATACTACGTGGCGGTTTGGGATATTGAGTGACCTCTCACACTTAGGCATACGCGGTAATATGTTCAATGTTATCGAAAGTTATCTGTCTAATCGCGCATTCCGTGTTCGAGTGGGCAACGTGTTGTCACGGAAATTTGTACAGGAAACTGGAGTGCCGCAGGGCGGGGTGCTCAGCTGCACGCTCTTTATAGTAAAAATGAATTCTCTTCGCCTATACATACCACGTAACATCTTCTATTCAACATATGTTGATGATGTGCAGATCGGATTTCAATCATGTTCTCTCGCAATGTGTGAGCGACAGGTCCAGCTTGGTCTCAACAAGGTCTCCAAATGGGCTGATAGAACGGGTTCAGACTGAACCCACAACAAAGCACCTGTGTAGTTTTCTCTAGAAAAAGAGGCCTGCACCCTGATCCTGAAATTGTGTTGCGTGGTGAGCGTCTGCCTGTGAACAGGGAACATAAATTTTTAGGCTTAATTGTGGACGCAAAATTAACCTTTGTACAGCACATAAAGTATCTTAAAAACAAATGTATGAAAACAATGAATATCTTAAAGGTGCTGTCATGCACAACCTGGGGTAGTGATCGAAAATGTCTGATGAACTTGTACAAAAGCCTCGTACGCACACGACTAGACTATGGAGCCATAGTTTACCAGTCGGCTACTCCAACTGCTCTGAAGATGCTGGACCCTGTCCACCACTTAGGCATTCGCCTGTCCACAGGCGCCTTCAGAACAAGCCCAGTGGAAAGCCTTTACGTTGAATCGGATGAGTGGTCACTTCATCTGCAGAGAACGTATTCGTCTTTCATGTATTTTCTGAGAGTGAACGCAAACAGTCAGCAGCCCGCGTATTCCACCATAAATGATTTGTCCAGTTCTCAACTATTCTGCAACCGGCCCAGAGTGGCACAGCCTTTCTCACTGCGTGTTAGAGACATAGCTGAAGAAACAAGGGTTCCACTGTTTGAATACCACCTTATGCCCCCTGCTATACGGCCCCCGCCGTGGCAGTGGCAACTTATACACTGTGACACATCTTTCGTAGCTATTACAAAGCACGCACCTGTCGCGCATATCCGAATGTACTTCCTCGAACTGCAGCACAAATACTCCTCTCCTGAATTTTTTACAGATGCATCGAAGTGTAATTCCGGCGTGTCTTATGCAGTGGTCGGTCCATCATTTTCGGATGCGGTGTTCTGCACCCTCACACAAGTATTTTCACAGCAGAGGCCCACGCGATATTGGCCGCCGTTAAACACATTAAAGAATTTAATATCCCAAGGGCAGTTATATACACAGACTCTTTGAGCGTCGTAAACGCTTTGAAAACTGTCAAAAAATATAAAAATCCTGTAATTGCATCCCTTTACTCAGTACTATGCACCATGTATGCGTCCAAGCAACATATCGTGGTATGCTGGGTGCCGGGGCACCGAGAGATTGAAGGAAACGTATTGGCTGACCAGCTAGCCACATCCGTCCACGCAAACGTTGTCAACTCTTCCACGAATGTCCCTGTAATGGACCTCAAGCCCGCCCTAAAGAAAAAGCTCAGGGCTTACTGGCAGCGGTTGTGGGATAGAGAAACAGAAAACAAACTACACGTTATCAAACCGTATCTTGGCAACTGGCCGCCGGTATCCAAGAACCGCCGCACAGAAGTAACACTTTGCAGACTTAGGATAGGACACACATACAGTACACACGCTCACCTCTTGTCCGGTGGTGATCCACCCACGTGTGATGAATGTGGTGAGCCACTTACCGTGCTTCACGTCCTCCTGCAATGCACTGAATTAAACGCTAATAGGAAAAAGCACTTTCCATTACCACAACGACAGCAAATTCCACTTCACCCTCAAATGATCTTAGGTATAGAACCTCTCTTTAATTACCAATCTTTGTTCGAATTTTTAAAAGATGTACACGGGTTTCATGTTATAGCCCCAGGAAATCCGTAGCACGGCCTCCTAACAGAGGTTTCTGCTGCGGTAGCTACATTAAAGAAAGCACCTGCCTTCCAGCCTTTGGGCTCAAAGGCCTTAAGGAGGCATACGTCCTATCTACATATTCTTGCATTTTAGCCTCATGATCACTTGTCATTCGTACTGTACCCATAGACCACTGCACATATCACTGTCATAATTTTATACTATATATCATTTTACGCTTCTACGATAGCGATTGATTTTAGGCCACTTTACAGCCATGTTACATCCTATCATCGCAACTAATCAATCAGCGCTTAACACAGCATTATCAGTCATGGCGCTCTTTGGCCATACCTGGCCCTTGCGCCACAAAAAACCACATATCATCAGCTAAGGAAAGTTCTTACCGCTTGGGACGGCGAACAGATACGAACAGCAGGCCGTCACGTAGTAACACCAAAAGGAAGATGTACGGCTCGTGTAGCGGTGAGAGGACACACGTACCCTACCGTTTTCATCGTTCTAGAACAGTGCTGCCGTGACGTCATTCTCGGCGTAGACTTCCTTTCGGAGAACAGCGCGGTCATTAATCTACAAGCACAGACCATAAGTCTTTCACCAGACAACGCCATCGCACAGGATCCAAGTCCTGCGTTATCTGCTTCACTCGCGATCCTCAATGAGCATATCACGTTGCCACCCCGCTCGAGTACTATGATCGCAGTGGGTACCAACAATGGCAGCTGCGTCGAGGGATTGGTCGAAGCGAACCCAAGTTTGCTGTTTGAGCGGGGGTTGTCTGTAGCAAGAGGGATCGTCCACCTGATCGAAGGAACAGCCAACATACTGATAACAAATTTTTGCTCGGAATATCGTCATCTCACCAAAGGCACCACGGTGGCGCTCTTCGAAACTATTCCGGACATAGCCAACATCCTCACTATCGAAAACGAACTCGCACCTCGACCTTCTGACGTTTCATTCGATGTGAACCCTGCGCTGTCGCAAGATAGACAAGAACGGCTGCAGAAACTGCTTCATACCTACCAGGCTTGCTTTGCTACATCGTCGAAGATTCGCCAGACGACGCTTACGAAGCACCGAATCATAACAGATGAAGGTGCACGGCCTATTCATCAGTCGCCGTACCGCGTGTCCATGAAAGAACGCGAAGCAATCCGGAAACAGATCAAAGAAATGCTGCATGACGACGTCATCGAATCCTCTCAAAGCCATTGGGCTTCCCCCGTCGTGCTCGTGAAAAAGAGAGACAACACCCTAAGATTCTGTGTCGATTACCGCCGACTCAACAAGGTCACGAGAAAGGACGTCTACCCGCTCCCTCGAATTGACGACGCCTTCAATGCAAGATACTTCTCGTCTATGGACCTAAAGAGCGGCTATTGACAGGTGGAGGTTGACGAACGGGATCGCGAGAAGACTGCGTTCATTACACCATATGGATTATACCAGTTCAAAGTCATGCCATTTGAACTCTGCACTGCCCCCGCAACCTTCCAAAGAGTAATAGACACCGTGTTGGCTGGGCTGAAATGGCAGACTTGTCTGGTGTATCTTGATGATGTCATAGTGTTCGCTTCTACGTTCGAGGAGCACCTTAGTAGGCTAGAAGTGGTACTGCGTGCTATCAAGTCTTCCGGACTTATGCTGAAATCTGAAAAATGTCGCTTTGCCTACGAACAGCTCAAATTCCTGGGCCACGTTGTCAGCTCCAGGCGCGGATCCAGGGGGGATGTCCGGATGTCCTGACCCCCCCCTCAGATTTCTGTATCGCCCCCTCGCTGATAGGGGGATGGCCCTGTCACAAAAAATATGGCCACCAGCATTCTTCAAAATTATTTTTCGTGAGTACCAGTGGTAATAGCCATGTAGAAGTAAAGTTAGCTCGCTCACAAGCTTAGTTGTACTCCGTGGGGGTGTGGTGTCGCGAAGTGTCCGTAGTTAATTTTTCTCATGAACACCTTGGACCTCCTGGCGCCGGCCGTGCCTTACTCGTCCCGTCGGTGGCGTCGAATGAACGAGGGGGCGTCCCTTTTGCTAAGCAAGCCGATGTCCGTGCGAACGCCTTCGCGCCTGATCAACTTAGTTCCGCATTGGGGTGTCATCGGTTGCCTCATTTGCTGTCATCGGTCCTGCGACCAACCTGCCTCATGAAAGAGATCTCTCGCTGAAGTGTTCATATATAAATAATATCAACTAACAGCAAAACTAAGAACTACGCATAGGCAACTTTTTTTTAAACTGTAGCACTCATTCTGATCACAGATACCCGTTGACAATATGCAGTACGAGCACAGTACCGTTCGTACGCTACAAGTTTTTCATTGTAACTTCGCAGTTTTATTGTCGTACATTAAGCATAGGAAGCTGAA
Source organism: Dermacentor silvarum (assembly GCF_013339745.2). NCBI lineage: Eukaryota > Metazoa > Arthropoda > Arachnida > Ixodida > Ixodidae > Dermacentor > Dermacentor silvarum. Next base: position 100,870,930 of record NC_051163.1, on the reverse strand, counting down.
TGCCGTCGGATCCGTTTATCTGAGTGGGCGTTCTCGCGGAGCGGGGCGAAGCCTCGAGCAGCGGCTGGATATGGGGGAGCGTGACATCAGCGGCCAACGCCATCGCACGGGCCTAGGATGGCGTCGCGTGGTTAGAGAAACGGGAGCAGATACGCGCCTTGTGTAAAAGGATGACGCCGCGTAGGAAACAAAACATGAAGACGCTGGCTGGCGCTCTCGGCTACTACGCCTCATCGTTCTTATTGTAGGTGGCGTCGTGAGTCTTCATACACGGTTATTCGCATATCGTAAACAACCAGCGTAGTGGTTGCCGCGTTGGAGCGGAGCGTTACGCCCGTATTCAAGAACGTTCCTCTAGTCAACACAACACCTCGACTCAAGAGGAAAGATAGCACCGCCATCCCTCCAAAGAAGTGGTCGCTGAGCTTCATGATCATTCATAGGAATTCTTGAGAATTGTGACGTCTTTATCAATCGAGAGGCGGCGCTGTGCTCAACAAGGTGGAGTGGAGGAAGAGCTTCGGGTTGAGGGCTGTTTGAGAATTAGGAAGTTAGTCCTCCAAAGCAAACGAAGGTGTCTCAGGCGAACACAAAGAATTTTCTTAAGGAAATCAAGGTTTCCCAACAGAACTCCAAAGACGGCCCCGTGCTTACGCATTTATAACGAACCTGCGACATATCATCCCAAATTTTATTTTAAGAAACAAAACAGGCTAGATATACCGGGTGTTCAAAATTAAGCTTTATGGTTTTCTTAAAATTAGGCACTGGGAGGCACGTGTAGACCACCTGCGCAAATAAGTTGTGTGGCCAGGGGGACACAAAGTGAGATAATTATCGCTGTCAGCAGCCGAATTAACTACACTTGAATAATTAACTTTTTATTGACTGCAGTAAGTGTGTATGTTTGTATTCAAAAGTTAGAGGCAGTCGTGTTTCTACACAGTTTCACTTGGAAGAATTCTTCTAGCATGTCTATGCTCCGAGATATACATCTCCAAATTTTATTTGTCGTTCGCATGATTAAGCATGCAAGAGAGTGAGGATCGGCGCAAAGCTCCTCCCTGATGTGACGTGGCTGTTGGGTGCGGCGTTTAGTCTGACAACGCGGCGGAGGCATTGGCAAAAATAATAACTGCCCCCCTTCCCCTCACGGCTGGCGAAATAAAAAAATGGAAGAACCCGTAACCGCTGTCGTAACACGCGACCGCGCAGCCTGTAAAGATGGCGGCAGCTGCCATGCCGAGATAATGGCGCGAGAGGAGAAGCCGGAGGGCAGTGCGCGTGCGTAAGGGTGACTAGACGACCGGGCATGGTCCTTGTTTGGGCTATGCAAATAAAGTGACTGCTGATTTCCAAGTATTGTAAGTTTTATTGAAATCAAAAGCAACAACTGCACCATCAACAGCAGAAACCTTTTTGGCTATGCTAACGATGTCATGCACAAATCTCATGACAACACTTCACCTATCAAGATGTCAATGCACTAAAAATGTTCAAAATGCCTCCCTTCCGCAGCAACGCAAAGTATAAACCGCTCTCGCGTCGAGTTGATAACTGTGCGCAGTACAATTGAAATTTGGAGTCAGATATCTCGGAGCATGAACACGCTAGAATAATTCTTCCGACTGATACTGATACACGACTGCCTCTAAGTTTTCAATACAAACATACCCACTTACTGCAGTCGACAAAAAATAATTGTTCAATTTTAGTTAATTGGGCTGCTCACAGCGTAATTATCACCTCACTTTGTGCCCCCCTGGCCACATAACTTATTTGCACAGGTGGTCTTCGCGTGCCTCCCAGTGCCTAACTTTAAGAAAACCATAAAGCTTAGTTTTGAACAACCTGTATTATCAGGCACAGCCGCCAAGCACATGGCTGTATTGGGTAACGTCCTTTTCCTATAAGCTCGGAGAAACCGATACCTGGCTTCGCTATAGGGCTTCTTCCTCTTTCTGGGGTTTTACGTGCCAAAACCAGTTCTGATTATGAGGCACGCCGTAGTGGAAGACTCAGGATTAATTTTGACCACCTGGGGTTCTTTAACGTGCACTACAACGCAAGAACACGGGCGTTTTTGCATTTCGCCTCCATCGAAATGCGGCCGCCGCGGCAGGGATTCGATCGCGCGATCTCGTGCTCAGCAGCGCAACGCGTGAGCTGACTGAGCCACCACGGCGGGCTACAGGTGTTGCTCTAGCCGTATAAAACGCGGGTTTATCGTGAGCAGAAACGGTGAATTTCGGTAAATGATAAAGGCTATTATCATCATCATCATCATCATCATTGACAGAAGCTGACCCCCCCCCCCCCTCAGAAAAAACCTGGATCCGCCCCTGGTCAGCTCTGCCGTCGTTTTACCAGACCCTGAGAAGACAGCTGCCGTGCGATACTTCCCGCAGCTCCGTGAAAAGAAAAGCGTCAGAAGGTTTCTCGGACTTTGCGCCTGCTATAAACGCTTCGTCAAAGACTTCTCGCGGATCGCAGAGCCGCTGACACGCCTGACAAAAGAGGACGTCCCTTTTGTATGGCATGCGCCACAAGAGCAAGCGTTTCGAGAGCTGCAGCGCCGTCTCCAATCACCGCCCATTTTGGCGCACTTCGATGAAAACGCGGAAAATGAAATCCACACCGACGGCAGCAGTATCGGCCTCGGCGCCGTTCTTGTGCAGAGACAGAATGGACGAGAACAGGTCATCGCCTATGCCAGTCGCTCTTTATCGAAGGCAGAGTCAAACTATTCCACCACCGAAAAAGAATGTTTCGCAATAGTGTGGGCAACATCAAAATCCCGCCCATATGTGTACGGCAGATCGTTTACTGTCGTTACCGTTCACCATGCCTTGTGTTGGCTTGCCAACCTGAAGGACCCGTCTGGACGCCTCGCAAGATGGACTTTGCGACTGCAGGAGTTCGACATTTCTGTAGTGTACAAGAACGAAAGGAAGCATTCAGACGCAGATTTTCTGTCCCGAGCCCCCGTCGAGCAACCACCAGAGTGTACAGACGACGATTCACCTTTTCTGGACATGGTCACCGCCTCCGATTTCGCCACACAACAACGGGTCGACCCTGAACTGAGTGGCCTCATTGATTACCTTGAGGGACAAAGTGATACTGTCCCACAAATCTTCAAGCGCAGTGTGTCCGCATTCTGTTTGAGAGATGGTGTTCTAGTCAAAAAGAACTTCGATCCTACAAAGAACGCCTATCTGCTTGTTGTGCCGTCATCCTTACGTCAAGACATTTTCCTGGCGTCTCATGATGAAGCAACATCCGGACACCTCGGCTGTACACGAACACTCGCGCGGATTCGAGAATGTTATTACTGGCCCAGTATTGCCGAAGAAGTCAAGCACTACGTCCGTACGTGCAGAGAATGCCAGCGCCGCAAGACTCCCCCAACGAAACCTGCCGGACTCCTGCAACCGATCGAACCCTCGACAAGACCGTTCCAGCAAGTTGGAATGGATTTTCTTGGGCCTTTCCCAACGTCTGCCGCCGGGAACAAATGGATTATTGTTGCGACAGATTACTTAACGCGCTACGCAGAAACGTGCGCACTCTCAAGAGCCACCGCTAAGGAAGCCGCCAAATTTTTTATTTGTCAGATCGTCCTGCGCCACGGTGCGCCAGAGGCCATTATTACTGACAGGGGGACAGCATTCTGTAGTGAACTGATGCAGGCCATTTTGCGGTACAGCCACACCGCTCACCGCCGAACTACCGCATACCATCCGCAAACTAACGGTCTCACGGAACGGCTAAACAAAACCCTGGCGGATATGATGTCGATGTACGTGGACGTTGAACATAAAACGTGGGATGAAATACTCCCTTATATCACCTTCGCCTATAACACAGCCATTCAGGAGACAACTGGGCTGACACCGTTCGCTCTTGTTTACGGTCGGGAAGCGACAACGACACTCGACGCCATGCTGCCACATGTAAATGACGGCGACCCAAACCCCGACGTGGCAACTTTTCAGCAGCGCGCCGAAGAAGCCCGGCAGCTTGCTAGAGTCCGAACCGCAAGAAAGCAAGCGACTGACGCCCGGCACTACAACCTTCGACACCGCCATCAAGAATACACGCCCGGCGAGCACGTTTGGGTATGGGCACCAGTTCGCCGACGAGGCCTCAGCGAGAAGCTCCTGCGACGTTATTTCGGCCCATACAAGATTGTCCGCCGCGTGGGTGCAGTGAACTATGAGGTCATTCCTGACGGGATGGCGAACTCTCAGCGACGGCGCGCACGGCCTGAAATTGTTCATGTCGTGCGCTTGAAGCATTATTACGCACGTTAGAAAGCGTGTTGTGTAGTTTTTTTTCTTTGCTACCTTTGTGTTCTTCACAAATTCCAGTGTGCTATTTATTTCACTGAATACTTATTTCCAACATCGGGACGATGTTATTTTTTTGTAGGGGAGCAATGCCACGTGCCTTATGGTCTTTACATCTGTTCCGATGACTTTCGCATGACGATTGCTATCACGTTTAAGCACTCGCGCAAACCTACCGTGATACCAGCTTCGTACCTACGATGGACCCATCGTATCAGGCAGGGCAAGTCGCGCTATCTCTCGCGATAGTACTGCGCATGTTCCTTCGCAGCCTTCGCAGCCCGCACATTGGTGATGCTCTCTGCTTTTGCCGATCGCCGTCCGTGCTCGCACATGTTGCTCTTACTGGGCTACAGTTGGTTTTTGGTTATGCGGGGCACAAGTTCGCCTCAATAAATGTTTGTCTTGCCGTACGCTCGCCTACTGTAGTTACCGGTGTCTAGCACCACTCGTGACAATATCCTAGATGGTGCACCCGCGTCGAAAGTAGACAATGTGAATAAGTTTCTAGATGCCTGGCAGAGCACTATGGAGTCACCAACTCTAGCAAGTGCCGATCCCGCCTGCCCCATAGACAAGGTAGAAATCAACCCATTGGGCATCATCACTGCGCAAGAGATAAAGGCAACCCTGCCACCCCTTAGTACTGCCTCTGGCCCCGATGGCCTCTCTGCGAAAAGGCTTCGGCAAGTGCCAGGTGTGGTCTTACGGGTGCTCTTGAATATCCTAATGTGTATGAAGCGTCTCCCAGTCTGCCTGAGAGGTGCTAGAACCATCTTTATACCAAAAATAGCGGAGGCCTCCCAACCGGGGCACTTTCGTCCGATCACCATAGCCCCAATTCTAGTTAGGCTCCTGCATAAGGTTTACGCAAACAGAATCACCCGTGAAGTGCACTTTGATTACCGTCAAAGAGCATTTATCCCTGCGGACGGCTGTGCAGAAAATATAGTATTGCTCTCAACAGCAATTGATGAAGCAACTCGTAGACAGAGGCCACTCTATATGGCTTCCGTAGATGTGGCTAAGGCCTTTGACTCTGTATCCTTCGAGGCAATTATACATGGTCTTGAAACTAAAGATTTCTCCTCCGACTTCATAACCTACATAAGAGACTTCTATGATACATCATCCACAGTTCTGTCAATTGACAATCAAACCTGTGTAGTCCACCCAACAAGTGGAATGCGTCAAGGTGACCCACTATCCCCCCTGCTCTTTAATATGGTCATCGACGAATGGCTGCAGATGCCCACTTGTGGAACTGGCTTCCAGAGTTATGAGCTGGTTCTAGACTGCATGGCATTCGCCGATGACCTTATTATAATGACTTCCACCCCTCAGGGCCTCCAACTACGGTTGGATATGCTAGAGGATTTTCTATCCAAAAAGGGTCTGTCAATCAACCCTAAGAAAAGTTTCACGCTAAGTTTACAGCCGTTTGGTAGGGACAAGAAAACTTAAATTCTAACACAGCAAACATTCCGTATTGGGACACACCTGACTGCAGCCTCCTCAACAACAACAACATGGAAGTACCTGGGGATATCGTTTGAGGCCACTGGCCGATCTTCCCTTCCTATAGACAAAGAAGTCTCTGAGTTACTTCAACGCCTAACCCGAGCTGCCTTAAAACCGCAGCAAAGACTAGTAATTCTCCGTCAGTACCTTATCCCCCGACTCTATCACCGACTGGTGCTGGGTCCGGTGACCGCCAAACTTCTATTAAAGATTGACCGGTTGATTAGAGCCGCCACACGTAGGTGGCTAGCCCTCCCCCATGATACGCCCTTAGGTTTATTTTACACCGCAGTATCGCATGGCGGGCTGGGTATACCATGCCTTAGAACAATACCTGGCTTAAGGCTCCGCCGATTCTCTGCCCTGGCGGAGTCCTCTTCACAATCATGCAGGATAGCCTCTACAATGCGACTAACCAAATCTTCCATAGCACACGCAAAACAACTTTGCGATTACAAAAACACTTCGATCATAAACTCCAAACACAACCAAAGGTTTTGGTCAATGAACCTGTACAACAACGCGGACGGGCATGCTTTGAGGGGTGTGGACGATGCCCCGGGGTCCTGCGATTGGATCCGGGAAGGATCGACCTTCCTAAAGGGCAAGGAGTTTATTCACCTCCTTGGGGTTCGCTCGAACTCCTTGGCCAACTTGACAAGGACCAAAAGGGGAAGGGATGTAGACAAACAGTGCCGAGCAGGGTGCAACTCCCCGGAGAGCCTCGGCCACATTCTACAGGCATGCCACAGAACACATCACACAAGAATCTCCCGACATGATAATATAGTTAGATATGCAGCCAAACGACTGGGGGAGGCCGGCTGGAAAGTAAAGGTCGAGCCGCAGTACAAGACAGCCACAGGCACGAGAATCCCGGATCTGGTCCTCACAAGGGAGAACCGGTCAGTGATTCTCGATGCGCAGGTAGTCGGCACCCGGATCCCCCTCTCGGAGGCACATACAGCAAAATGTACCAAATACACAGAACAGTCATTGCTGCAACAGGTGTCCGTGGTGCCCGAGAGGCCTCCTTTTGTTACGTCCATTACACTAAATTTCAGGGGGGTTTGGGCAAAGGAAAGTTTCAGGGCACCAGGGGCGTAGCCAGAAATTTTTTTCGGGGGGGGGGGGTTCACCGGCCCGACCGGGGGGGGGGGGCAAGCTTCTGCTTACCTCTAGGTCACGTGATCGATAATAAATAGCGGTGGTGGAAGCAGACTCTATACATGTATATCAAAGACATGGGACCGCCCCCCCCCCCTCGCGTGTGCTTGTGAAGAAATTAAGTAAAAAGTAAAGTAAGCTCAGTAAATACAGTAAGCACGACAGGTACAGTGGGCGTTTGGAGCAACGGTCTCGCATCGCGCCACTGAATGGACCAGTCTTCGAAACGCATCATTGAGACGACCCGTGCGATCGGAGAAGACATCATTAATTGTCAATTTCCGTTAAGCGTAGATGGCGTCATCCTCGTCGGGGCGAAGTGCGTTTCACAAGTCAAGGACGGCTATACGCGTGAAAATGCGCGTGTGACCTGGCTATACCTACTCCCATAGCTTGTTCGCTGCGTCTTTGCGCTAGAAAACTTAAATACGCGCAAAAACGCGTAAGGCTTTTTTTTTCGTAGCTTTCGTCGCCCTGCTCCCTCATACGAGAGGGTTGCATTTCCTGCGGCAAGTGCATGGGCCGCTGTGTCTTCCGCTGTGTGCGAGCGTGCAGCCGTCATTTGCCTTTACGTCAACAGATTCAGAATTGTACAGAATATTTCACCGCACAGCACAGATATGGCATGTGTACGCATTTTAAGTAGTGCGTGCAACTCATTTCTGCTTCACTTACGCCGGTGCAAACAGGAAGCGGCCTTGTACTTCACAGAATCTCGACTGATTGGTGTACTAGTGATGCAGGAATGAACTCCGGTATTGTTCAGTGCATAGTGCACATAATCAATTTCTCAGGACGCGTGAACTCCGACGAGAACTGTCAGCGCCTGCAACAAGAGTTTACTTACGCTGTACTGCGCACAGCAGTAATTCATGCTTGTCGGCTGTCTGTTTCGTGCATTCTATTGCGAGTCGGTGGAATTTCACTGCTGTCATCAACCCCTACGTGTGTACATTGCTGGTTTGGGATTCCACAACTGAAACCGCAACTACCAGCCTTCCGTAATTACTGTTCCGTAATTACAAACAAGAGATGTTTCTCGCGCAGACTAAGCCTACGTTCACACTTGGGAAGCTTCATTCCTGGCTGTTACACCCTCGAGGTGAAACTGCGGTGCCACGCAGGAGGCACGACGGCATGCACTATGGCATGTCGTCGTTGACAGATGTGCGGGGGCGGCGGGTTCGAATCCCGAGTAGTGTAAACTAGTTCATGTCTTTTTTTTTCTATCTCTTTTTTTGGCATCAGTAGGTGCTTTACGGGGTGGGTGTTCCCAGCGCAATCGGTTGTGGGGGCGGAGTAACCCTTTCGGCCAAACGAGGTGGGGCTGTTTGGTCCCGGTGATGCTGTCCCTCACAACCGTTTGCAGGTCGGACGGGGGCCGGAGGGGGGGGGGGCATTCCGTGCATATCGCCAGCTTTGGTTATTGGGCACTTGATCGCGTGGCCGCACAGGGCAATGGGCGCAACGTAGCAGGACGCACATGCGCTACTTAGATATGTTGTTGGAAGCAACCGTGACGCCGTGCAACAAAGACTGCACAGTCACGCCCTGTGCCACCTTGGGACGACCTGTGACGACTTGCTGCTGATCGCCGCCGGCCCTGCTTCAGCAACTGGACTGCCGTGCTCATCATGTGTGTGACTGTTTATGGCTGTTTTTTTTTCTTTTTCCTGCTAATTATTGTTTTTTTGTGTGTGTTCAGCTTGTATTATCCCTTAGCCTTTTTTTCTCTTCTCTTTCTTTTTCTTTCTGTCTTTTTTCTTTGTTCATTTCTTTATTTTCCTTTTTTTTCTCTTTTACTACTACGTGTCATGGCGCTGTCCATGCCCTTTTCGTCTCGGCCTCAACTTATTTCGCAACATTAAAAGCCCTTTGCCGGGGCTTCTGTCCTCGCTGAGAGTCTTAGGACGCCAAGGCCCTGCCGTTGCCCACGTATTATTTTTCCTATTGGCCTTTTTCCACGAAATTTGCGCTTTGGGTATTAATTAAAACCCCTATTCATTTCTCATTTGATTGGCTTTAAACCTGGAATGCTTTTTGCTGGGACAGGTTCTCCCCAACATTTATTTTTGCCTTTGCTTTCAGGAATAAACGGGGAAGTAGTCGGCCGGGGCGGTACACCTGTCAAACACGGTAACGCAGGTGCCCTAAGGCGAGCTCAGCGAGGACAGAAACCTCGCGTAGAGCAAAAGGGCAAATGCTTGCTTGATCTTGAGTTTCAGTACGATTCGAGACCGCGAAAGCGCAGCCCCTCGATCCTTTTGGCTTTAAGAGTTTTAAGCAAGAGGTGTCAGAAAAGTTACCACAGGGATAACTGGCTTGTGGCCAGTTATCCGCTCGCAGAGACAAAGTCCGAAACCACGTCAGCCGGGGCGGCGCGCGCAAGCGACGTTCCGCGCAACTTTTCCGTGGAAATACCGAAAGCGGCTCGCACGTTTTCCTTGAATCGGTGAGCCGGGGCACCGTGGTGCACGCGAGAAGTGGAAACACGAGTTCAAAAGCAAAAATAAGGAATTTCTTTCGGCGATAACTGCCGCCGGCGGCCACGAGGACGGCCCCATGGAGGTCTGGGTACATATCGCTGCTATTGTATGGAGCTATGCGGCCCCGGCCGACATCGTGCCACTTTTCAATTTGCGGTGTCTGGGTGCGTTTTGTGCGATTCACGCACTGCGGCGACGTCGGGAATTGCGCCGACGAGTATGCGACCGCTCGCAGAGACAAAGTCCGAAACCACGTCAGCCGGGGCGGCGCGCGCAAGCGACGTTCCGCGCAACTTTTCCGTGGAAATACCGAAAGCGGCTCGCACCTTTGCCTTGAATCGGTGAGCTGGGGCACCGTGGCGCACGCGAGAGGTGGAAACACGACATGAAAAGCAAAAAAATTGCCCGCCAATCCACCCTGTGAAGGTGGTTGGAAAGCGAAGCTTTTTACGCCACCCTCACGGTGACTGCGGCGCACTTGATATTTCACACACTACAACGTAACTTTAACCACGGCCTTTATTATTATTTACTTCACAACAATGTTCACTACTGCTTTATGATCGGTGTGATATACACTACTAGACTACCCCATAGTGGGGTAGTCTAGAAAAAGAACCGAAGCAGTTACTAGGCTGGAAGGGTTTCGAATGACGTCAACCCTCTTTCAAGCAGCTGCATAAGCTTTGCAACAGCTGCAATCTAATCTTACGGACCGCGCCGAGCCTGTTTCCGTTGTTTGCCCGCAGCCCTTATCATCCATCATGTTGGCTCATCACTTTGAAGCTTGTTTTTGTGGTTTTTCTTGCGAAAACGAGTGCTTAGTTGTACGCTGAATGCCTGAATTCAAGTAAGCTATACTGCTATACCTGCAATTGTTAGCGGTTCGTCGGCATCGTTTTTATTGCGATAGCAATTATATGGACACTTCCACTGTATTTCTGCCGTCGGCGTCGTCGCCGTCGCCGTGAGGTTCCGTATCGATAAAATCTGCCGCGCGCTGTATGCCCGAGCGGAAGCGTGCGGGGACGCACGCTGTCACGGAGAGCGAACGCACTCAATCTTCCACGCGCAAGCAAGGAGGCGGGAAGCGAGCGCCGGAGGGAGCGGGGGGGGGGGCGCATTTCTACTCTGCCAACAACCGCGCTCGTCGCTCGCTCGCACCGTCTCTTATCTCCACACGGCTCTGACCTTTATGCGCCGTGCATTCGCAGCTCAGTTTCCGTTGAAGCGATAGACCGCACGTACCTTCGCCGCTGCGGCGTATCCGCTTGCTGCCAGAGTTTTGACGGTCGTTGTCTGCAGTCATTCAGTGTGATCTATTCATGTTTGTTTGTGCGCGCTCACACCACGCTTGTTCATTCAGTTAGTAATAGTCGGGCCACATTTTACAACGCACGCTACACATGCAATGCTGCCCGGATCGGCAGTGCAGCGCTACAGGTGTGTCCTTTCGCACGCGCTGCCCACGGGAAGCGCTTCTCATCAACACCACCGTTTCACACGCGCCTTCTCGTGGTCATCGAGTCTCTCTTCATGTCGGTCTACTTACGCCGCAGCACACCTGCTTACTTAATCAGGTCATGCTTACTACAATTCATATTGCTACCAAAGCTGCTCACCTTACGTCGTATGACATTGCTTTGTTGCTATCGCATTCATTGCTTCGCCCGTAGGGCGAAACTGTGACATTTTTTGCTTACAACGACGGACACGACAGAACCCTTGGCTGGTAGAGGTACAAAGCTTCGCTTTAAAAATAAGGAATTTCTTTCGGCGGTAACTGCCGCCGGCGGCCACGAGTACGGCCCCATGGAGGTCTGGGTACTTATCGCTGCTATTATATGGAGCTATGCTGCCCCGGCCGACATCGTACCACTTTTCAATTTGCGGTGTCCGGGTGCGTTTTGTGCGATTCACGCACAGCGGCGACGTCGGGAATTGCGCCGACGAGTACGCGACCGCTCGCAGAGACAAAGTCCGAAACCACGTCAGCCGGGGCGGCGCGTGCAAGCGACGTTCCGCGCAACTTTTCCGTGGAAATTTCGAAAGCGGCTCGCACGTTTTCCTTGAATCGGTGAGCCGGGGCACCGTGGTGCACGCGACAGGTGAAAACACGAGTTGAAAAGCAAAAATAAGGAATTTCTTTCGGCGCTAACTGCCGCCGACGGCCACGAGTACGGCCCCATGGAGGTCTGGGTACTTATCGCTGCTATTGTGTGGAGCTATGCGGCCCCGGCCGACATCGTACCAATTTTCAATTTGCGGTGTCCGGGTGCGTTTTGTGCGATTCACGCACTGCGGCGACGTCAGGAATTGCGCCGACGAGTACGCGACCGCTCGCAGAGACAAAGTCCGAAACCACGTCAGCCGGGGCGGCGCGCGCAAGCGACGTTCCGCGCAACTTTTCCGTGGAAATACCGAATGCGGCTCGCACCTTTGCCTTGAATCGGTGAGCTGGGGCACCCGGGTGCATGCGAGAGGTGGAAATGCGCCGACGAGTACGCGAGCCACAGTCAAAAAACAATGGTCATGCGGCACAGCACCGTGCGTGGCACAACGTTTGCAGAGAAAGTGCGGCAGCGGAAAGCTCGTTCGCCGTGAAAGTCCTCAGCACAGGATGCGTGGTGGTTCAGGCACGTGAATATTCACGAAGCCGTACTCGCCGCTGGCGAAAAATTGCCAATCACGACCCTCTTGCGCGGTGCTGGTTTTCACGACTTCGGCCCTGTGCAGCCGACGTAAACTTTCAAAGTTCGTCAAGGTGCGGCACGATTTCCGTCAAATCCCCGGCGACAATGCCACGAGCACGGCCCCATGGAGGTCTGGGTACTTATCGCTGCTATTATATGGGGGTTGGAGTGCAGTCTCCCCCTGAGTGCGTGCGACAGGGGCGTAGCCAGAAATTTTTTTCGGGGGGGGGGGTTTCACCGGCCAGACCAGGGGGGGGGGCGCTAGAAAACTTAAATAGGCGCAAAAACGCGTAAGGCTTTTTTTTTCCGAAGCTTTCGTCGCCCTGCTACCTCATACGAGAGGGTTGCATTTTCTGCGGCAAGTGCATGGGCCGCTGTGTCTTCCGCTGTGTGCGAGCGTGCAGCCGTCATTTGCCTTTACGTTAACAGATTCAGAATTCCACAGAATATTTCACCGCACAGCATACATATGGCATGTGTACGCATTTTAAGTAGTGCGTGCAACTCATTTCTGCTTCACTTACGCCGGTGCAAACAGGAAGCGGCCTTGTACCTCACAGAATTTCGACTGATTGGTGTACTAGTGATGCAGGAATGAACTCTGGTCTTGTTCAGTGCATAGTGCACATAATCAATTTTTCAGGACGCGTGAACTCCGACGAGAACTGTAAGCGCCTGCAACAAGAGTTTACTTACGCTGTACTGCGCACAGCTGTAATCCATGCTTGTCGGCTGTCTGTTTCGTGCATTCTGTTGCGAGTCGGTGGAATTTCACTGCTGGCATCAACCCCTTCGTGCATACATTGCTGGTTTGGGATTAAACAACACAACAGTAACTGCCAGCCTTCCGTAGGGGCGCAATCGCAAACAAGAGACGTTTCGCACGCGCGAGGGCGCGGCCTAACCGGCACCTGAAGGGAAGCGGCGCAAATGTATACCGGAAATTTAGACCACCTGGGGTGTTTAACGTGCACCTAAATCTAAGTAAACGGGCCTCGAGCATTTTCGCCTTCATCTAAAATGCGGCTGCCGCATTTCTTGATTCATTTGTTGCGCATTTATTTCTTCAGAATGCGGCCGCCGCAAAGCGGCCGTCACATTCTCGCCCAAAACCTCACCGTGTCAAAGCCTTGACAAACACAGTGACAGTTTTTTCCATATGCAGACATCATTCGCTGTAAATTACCAACCCATACCGAAGCGCCCAGGAATGAAATAGTGATAGAAGCACCGGTTTCTTGCATTATGTCTGCGCGAAGTGACAAAAACAAAGGGTGGGTAAGTGGGGGGGGGGGTTGAACCCCCCCAACCCCCCTCCCCCCCCCCTGGCTACGCCCCTGGCGTGCGACCTGGGTGTTTGATATGCGGCGGGCTCCGTGCCCGCCAAGCGTGTCCCCGGAGCCTCTCCCGTGGATCCCGCGGCAATCGTCTGCAGCCTCATCCGCTTGACGCGTTAGGGGCTGGTTGTCGGACGACGCCTTATCCACGATATCGAGGTGTGTTCCGCATCGTCCTCGGACGAGTCAAATACGAAAGCGCCGAAGGCGCGGGCGTGACCCGTCACTTGGCGGCTTTGCCGTCTCGGCTACGTTGCAAGCGCCGATCGGTCCACAAGTGCTGCGGGCTGAAGACAAGTACCGCAAGCCGTGACCGAGTCGACGCAACGAATCTATCGAGAGTGTGCATGCTTCTTGCCGCGTGGCGATACCCGGACCTGCGGGGAGGGCGCCGTAGCGAGCTCGAACGCCGTCATCTCGGACTGTGCAAAGAGCTAGGCTTTGTGAAAACGAAGCGCGCTGAGGCGCCTGAAGGTGGCGTCGGCGTCGCAACAACGGCGTCCGGCATGGCTGGACGCGCAGTTGAACGATTACCTGGTTGATCCTGCCAGTAATCATATGCTTGTCTGAAAGATTAAGCCATGCATATCTAAGTACATGCCGAAATAAGGCGAAACCGCGAATGGCTCATTAAATCAGTTATGGTTCCTTAGATCGGTTCTTCCTACTTGGATAACTGTGGCAATTCTAGAGCTAATACATGCAGTGAGCCTGAAGCCCTTTGGGCGACGGGTGCTTTTATTAGACCAAGATCGATCGGGTTTCGGCCCGTATTGTGTGGTGACTCTGGATAACTTTGTGCTGATCGCACGGCCACGAGCCGGCGACGTTTCTTTCAAGTGTCTGCCTTATCAACTTTCTATGGTAGGTTACTTGCTTACCATGGTTGTTACGGGTAACGGAGAATCAGGCTTCGATTCCGGAGAGGGAGCCTGAGAAACGGCTACCACATCCAAGGAAGGCAGCAGGTGCGCAAATTACCCACTCCCGGCACGGGGAGGTAGTGACGAAAAATAACAATACGGGGCCTCTTTTGAGGCCCCGTAATTGAAATGAGTACACTCTAAATCCTTTAACGAGGATCAATTGGAGCGCAAGTCTGGTGCCAGCAGCCGCGGTAATTCCAGATCCAATAGCGTAAACTAAAGCTGCTGCGGTTAAAAAGCTCGTAGTTGGATCTCAGTTCCAGACGAGTGGGGCATCTACCCGATGCGACGGCTCGGACTGAACATCATGCCGGTCCTTTCTTGGTGCACTTCCTTGTGTGCCTCGAGAAGGCCGGTGCTTTTACTTTGAAAAAATTAGAGTGCTCAACGCAGGCGAGTCGCCTGAATAAACTTGCATGGAATAATAGAACAAGACCTCGTTTCTGTTGTGTTGGTTTTTGGAATACGAGGTAATGATTAAGAGGGACAGACGGGGGCATTCGTATTGCGGCGCTAGAGGTGAAATTCTTGGACCGTCGCAAGACGAACTACTGCGAAAGCATTTGCCAAGAAGGTTTTCTTTGATCAAGAACGAAAGTCAGAGGTTCGAAGGCAATCAGATACCGCCCTAGTTCTGACCATAAACGATGCCAACCAGCGATCCGCCTGAGTTACTCAAATGACTCGGCGGGCAGCTTCCGGGAAACCAATGTATTTGGCTTCCAGGGGAAGTATGGTTGCAAAGCTGAAACTTAAAGGAATTGACGGAAGGGCACCACCAGGAGTGGAGCCTGCGGCTTAATTTGACTCAACACGGGAAAACTTACCCGGCCCGGACACTGGGAGGATTGACAGATTGAGAGCTCTTTCTTGATTCGGTGGATGGTGGTGCATGGCCGTTCTTAGTTGGTGGAGCGATTTGTCTGGTTAATTCCGATAACGAACGAGACTCTAGCCTATTAAATAGGTGCGGGGTTCCCAGCACCTTACAACCTTCTTGGAGGGACAAGCGGCTCCTAGCCGCACGAAACAGAGCAATAACAGGTCTGTGATGCCCTTAGATGTCCGGGGCCGCACGCGCGCTACATTGAAGGAAGCAGCGTGTCTTTATCCCTGTCTGAAAAGACTGGGTAACCCCTGCAACTTCTTTCGTGATTGGGATAGGGGCTTGCAATTGTTCCCCTTGAACGAGGAATTCCCAGTAAGCGCGAGTCATAAGCTCGCGTTGATTACGTCCCTGCCCTTTGTACACACCGCCCGTCGCTACTACCGATTGAATGATTTAGTGAGGTCTTCGGACCGATGTCCGGCGCGGCCTCTCGGTTGCGCCGGTCTGTTGGAAAGATGACCAAACTTGATCATTTAGAGGAAGTAAAAGTTGTAACAAGGTTTCCGTAGGTGAACCTGTGGAAGGATCATTACCGGACTGTGAAGGGTGACGATCGTTTCTGCCCCGTGTGGGTGGAGCGGCTCGCTGCGCCCGACGCTAAATTTCCGCCGCTGGCCCCGCTTGGACGCGGGGACGGCTATACCCGAACTTGCGCGGGGACTGCCTGAATTCCGAGGGGCGCCCCGTGCCCAATTTGTTGCGCCCAGCGGGCGGCGGCTGCAACCTTGGACGGTTGGCTTGGCCGCGCCCGTGGGTACAAACGGCGTAACGCACTTTCATGGGTGGGCTTTCGGTCCGCCTCGACGCTCATGCGCGGAATGGGAGTAAGACGACCCGACATGGTTTGCCCAGTACGAGGAACGGTAGAGGTCGGTCAAGGAACTGGCGGTCGAGAGCTAAAGCTGCCTGCCATCCATCATTAATAGTTGGAACTGCGGTGCAAGCGCTCTCCCGTCCTCCGCGGCAAACGCCGCCGAGTCTGAAAAGGCTGGCGGCTGCCGGTCGCTTCCTGCGGCGAGTATGGAGTAACGACCCGACTATGTTGCTGCCCAAGTACTAAAGGAACGGCGTGGCATTCGGTCGGTCATGGAACTGGCGGTACGAGGATGTGACTGCCAAGTACAATAGGAAACGTGGCCCATAACGCCCTCCCGTCCTCCGCGGCAAGCGCCACTGAGCCCTACAGGGCCGGATGCTGCCGGTCGGCTCCTGCTCGTGACGCGCGAGATGTCGAGATCGCGGTTCAATGCGACGACGTTGGCAGGCTATTCGCCCGCCGCCGGGGGAAAGGCGGCGCTGCTGCGAAGTACGAGAGGGAAACGCGGCTTTGCTACGTCGGACGCGTTCCGCGGTTAACGGACTTGTGCGCTTTGGGAAGGCGCCGCACGTCGAAAAAGGATTTGCGGACAGACGAGGGACTGAAGTCTCGAAACTTGAACGCACTTGCTGCCAGGCCCTTGCTGGCTTCGTCTTCCGCCTCGAGTAGAATTGTTGCGGCTCCGGCGCCGAAAGCTGTCCCTGGCACTGGCCGAGTGGTTTTGGAGAGCCGCGCGAGTACGCGCGCCGGGCTCTTGTCTGTCGTCTCAAGTAGGCTGTCGGATCAGCAGCGGGTGTGCTGCGGCAATCCGCCGATGCGAAAGCGTGTTTGTGTGTGAGGGACTTTTTGGTCAATTTGAGTACCCAACTGATGACTGAAGCGAGACACGTCGATGGGGGCGAGACCCCACCCGTGGCCGTGTCGCCGTGCAAGACTCCACAGCTGCTCGTGCCCCCTCATGGCCTTGCAGCTTTTTTGCAATTTTCGTGGAGCAATGTGAACGTGCACACGAAGCACACGGCTCCGGAGGTTGGTTGGAAGGCAAAACCGGCTTCGAGTGCTCGCAAAAAAGACGTGGTATGGCTAGGGCCACGCCCCCGCGGGTATGTAGCCGTGAGCGGCTCCACTGCATCTTGGTCCTACAACTGATCCTGGTGCATACAGAGTGGAGGTTTACGCGCACACAGACTCGCGGGGTTAGCTGCAAACGCAACACGCAAGTAGCAGGGTGTGGTGCGTCTATATGCTACCAGCTGTTTGAGACGCGGCTGTCGAAAGCGCGCGCAGAAAGGTGCCCTTCGAAACCACACACAGGGAGACGCCACGTGCCTAAAACCCTGGTTGTACTGTACGGAATTGAACAAACTACTTTTCACGAGCCTAAGCGGTGGACCACTCGGTTCTTGGGTCGATGAAGAACGCAGCCAGCTGCGAGACTTGGTGTGAATTATACTGCAACAAGACGGCAAGTTGGGCCAGTTGGTTGGGATTCATGTTAAGTATCGTAACAGCGCAAATAATACAGGGACAAAAGGAAGGAAAAACGACAATACGGCGCCGTGTTGTCATTTTTCCTTCCTTTTGTCCCTGTATTGTTTGCGATGTTACGATACTTAAGTTGGTGTGAATTGCAGGACACACTGAGCACTGATTCTTTGAACGCACATTGCGGCCTTGGGTCTTCCCTTGGCTTCGTCTGTCTGAGGGTCGGATCACATATCAAGAGAGTCTTCGGCGCACAGGGAACGTGCGTCCGTCGACTAGTTTTGACCGCGTCGGCATCACGGACAGTACGTTGAGTGCTGAAGCCACGCGCCAGCGGCCTCACGTGAGGGAGACGGTGGCGAACTGAACTGTTGTGCCAAAACTTCGCAGAGACGGAAACGAGGAAAATACTGTTGAAAATACGTAATCTTTAACTTGATGATATATTACGACAGTTTATAAAGAAAAAAGCTTGAACTCGCAATAACTTTGACTTTGCATCGCCACTGATATCAATTCAGCAACACGCGCCTCGACGCAAGTGCACGGCAATGTTATTCTAGCCACTGTAGCAATGTTCCGCGCACGAGCAGCGTGTGCTTTATTAGTGTGTCTTTTCGACTTTTGTACGGTTGACCATGGCCCAAGTACGTACATACCAGGCAGAACTGTACAGTTGCGTTCTGAAATTTAGAGCTGTGCTTCTGACTGCTATTTGTGGTACGTTTGTTCGACTTGTGGAGCGCTTATGAAAATGTTCTGAGTGCAACATTTTCATGGTTCATTTTTGCACATGTTTGTATCGCTTGGTTTCTGGCGCTCCTCTTCAAGTGTCAGGGATATTTCTCATTTGCAATGCCTATCTTTAAGTCTCTGGCAGCATTATGTTATTGGCACTTTCGTAGTGTGAGAAGCTGCCTGAGCAAGTTGCCTATCAAGATGACCATTCCATCTCGGGATTCTGCTTCTGTGGAATTTCTTTTACCATATATTTTTAAATATAGCTAGAAAGTACTGGCTTTTTCTTGAATCTGGTGGCCCCAGAAGCAGGTGCTGGCAAGCAGGCCATGCACTTGTGGTCAGTAATTAGTATGTGATATTACCTCCTACTAATCAGTTTTATTCTTAAATATAAATGTGGCACTGTTCCTACTAGTCATTCTCTGAGTGTTAACACCATTTTCTCGTTACTTTTGTTTTAGTGAAGTTTAATTTTCAAGAATCTGTTCTTACTTAAGTTTTTTTTATCCACGTTTAACCTGGTTGTATACAGCTAGAACTTCTAATGAATATTTTCATACATGTGCCTGGCTGGGGGCCAATCATTTTTGTAATAAAGCTTTATCAGTTGTATAAATAAAAAGTAACATTGGTATGACATTGTGAGTTTCACTGATGTGCTTACTGAACTCGCTATTTTTCATTTAGCCATTGCAGGATTTGTTATGGTGCATAATGATCAAAATGCAGATTTACGATTTTGTTAGCACACTTTTCACATTTTGATGTGTGCTAGAACTATATATAAAAGTTGACAGTCACTTTAGCGAACACTGAAGAGGAAGGAAAAAGCCTGGGCACTCACAAGGCATTAATTAAATTATTTGTCATTCTCATTCGAATGCGTTGTTACTTCCGATAGTTTTCTCCTACCGAAGGTGTGGGCCCGAGTGCCTTAATTACCTGTGCCTTAATTACCTTCGTCATAATTAACACTAATGGTTGCGGGTTCTACTTCCACCAAAGGTTGAGGGTTCGAGTGCCTTAATTAACTTGCCTTAAGTAACTTCGCCCTAACACCCAAGGTAGTGGGTTCGACTCTCTACCTTCACCATGTCAACTTGAATCCGACTTGGAGATAACTTGGGGATATGGCCGGTTTGCCCATATCTCCAAGTAGTTTCGACTCCTAACAAAGGTCGTGGGTTAGAGTGCCTCAATTGTCTTTATCTTAATGAACTGTGTCTTAATTCGCTTCGACCTAATTAACACCAAAGATCGTGGGTCCGACTGCCACCTAAGGCCGAGGGTTCAATCCCCAATTCTGGTGCCATTGAATTTTGGTGCTGTAACGCCGGACATAGGATTTTTCGACCCATGAGTCATCTAAGGATTTCAGCTTAATAAGTGTTGCAATGTATATTTTCACATTCACACGTTTACACGTTAACAAAACATTTCAAACAAGGTCACCAGCTACATGCCGACAATGGCGGTAACTGTGCCATTAGTGTGCCTCAACAGATGTACCATCGAGGACAAATTAAATGCGAACAGCAGAGCGTGTGGTCGAAGCATAACTAAAGGTATACGGTGCATGTCGTCGGCCAGTCATTGTGCACGTGCGTGGGGATGTAGTTCTCGAGGAATAGTGCAGCGCTGCTTGCCCTATTGCGATAAACGTCACCTGTATTTTGTCTGAAGGTTGCTTTCTCATCTCTCCGCAGCAGTGCCATACCCATCTGGCAGTACACTGTTATGGTGGCTAGCACCATCGCTACATCTGTAGCGTGATACAGCTGGCACGCACCCAGCTTGCTAACGTGCGTTTGCTTTGCTTTTGGTGCCACCATCAAAGCTGCCAGTGTCTAATCGTAATTTGAATAGCACAAAAAATGTATTGCATTGGATGCACAACAACAGTGCTAGCCACCTTAACAGTAATCGCAGATAGGAATGGCACGGCAATGGCGGGGCGAGAATACAAGCTTCAAACAAAATACAGGTGACGTAATACGCACTAGGACAAGCAGCCCCACACCACATCGAAACCACATGCATGTGCACCGTGATGGCTGGCCGACGCCGCACACTGCTTTTAGTTATGCTTCGGCCACACACTCTGCTGTTTGCATTTCATTTGTATTCAATAGTACATCTGTTGCGGCACTTGCAGGTATGCAGCTCATTATAGCGTCAACAGGAAAGGTCCACTAGATTTTCTATGGACCTCCTGCATCCCTGAAATGAACATCTATTAGAGGTCACTTATGTCCAGCTGGGACATCTTTTCAATGTTACAGCAACGTGATCTGGATGGGACTTAGAATATCCATGGTATGTATTTGTAATGTTTGGAGAAATATAGATATCTATAGGATGTGTGCAAAGCTTCAAACATCATGTTCTATGGACATCTATGGGACATTAATGGTTCACTGGGGAGCATACGCAGACATCGAGTGCGATGTGTTCGTGTTTGCCTGTGCGCGAGTGACGTGCTTGTTAATTTAGTTATATAGTAAGCGAATGTTTGCAGCAGTTTATGCAGCTGATAAAACGACTTACCTAACTTGGTATAACTGTCTAATAATTCTCTATCGCAATCAATGCGTTGCCTGTCGGGCGAACTGTGACTTCCTTAAGAAATAGCAGAAACGTTCCGCACCTCATCTTACCGTATCTTGAATTTGTATTTATCCAGTCTTTCCGCAACGTTTGCCATACCTGCATTATAGTAGCGTTTTCTATAGTGATGGGACCCCAAGCGATGTATGCTTCCTGACTTCGCCTTTCCCCTCTCTCGCACTCCTCCGATATATGCGAGCTGTCACATGCGAAGAATGGCACTGCTGTTATTCTCTCGTTTCGTGACTGCGTCGGTTCCATCGGTTCTCTGCGTCCTCTCCCTACCTCCTCCCAACCATACTGTCTACATGCCGTCTGGACTGTTTCGCGCGAGTACAAAGGTAACCGCTGCAGATTCTGCAGTGATGTTGAATGTAAAAGTGGAAAGAAGAAGCAAAAATAGCTTCGTGTTAAAATCATATTGTTTACGAAGATAATGTTGCTGAAACCTTTAAGGCATGTTCTTAAATGAGTACTACCCTATTTATTTGATTATGAGGAAGTAATTATTATAGGGCGATGGTGCAGTTGTGGGGTCCAAGAAAAATAACTTGGAGCGTATGTAACCGTAATGTTTTCTTGGAAACGCTGACGGCGACCGCTATGGGCGATGACAAGCTTTCTGGTTCTTTTTTTGTCCCCCCGCGGCGGGCACCGCCGCTGCCACAGAGGCGAGCGCCATCTGGATGGTGTTTCAAGGAACCGAGCGGGCTGCGCCACTCCTACTTTTAGACAGACCACAAAATGCAGCTGGAAAAGGGGCTTGTGTTGAGTTTCCGAGTAATAGAATTGTTTTCTCATATACAGGGTGTTTCATTTTAGCTGCACCAAATTTTTAAACAATGCCTGTGGCAGATAGCACAGTTATAATCCTTGATCTAAACTAATCGATGAGGCGGCCATTACGTCCACGAGAAATCAAAACGGCTAATTGAGTAATTAACATAATTACGCTAGTTAACCTTTTAATTAATGATTTTACGGCACATCTTTCAATCTACGGGTTATTGCCGCTGAGTTCGCAAGGCGTATGCACTTGGAACAAATTCTCAGGACGGAACCAGTTTCGAGATATTAATTTTTAAAGTGTCCGACGAAATGTATGGGCGTTCCAGTTAACTTTTTGAGGAAAACGCTGTTTTATGCATTGAAGCACAAAGTTAACTGGAACGCCCATGTATTTCGTGGGACAATTTGAAAATTAATATCTCGAAACTGGCACAGTCCTGAGAATTCGTTTCAAGTGGATACGCTTTGCGAACTCAGCGGCTATATTTCGTAGATTGAAAGATGTGCCGTAAAGTAAATAATTAAAAAAGTTAATTAGCGTAATAATGTTAATTACTCAATTAAGCGGTTTTATTTCTCGTGGAAGTAATGGCCGCCTCATCGAGTAGTTTAGCTCAAGGGTTATAATTATGCTATCTGCCACAGGCAATTTTTAAAAATTTGGTGCAGCTAAAATGAAACACCCTGTATATAAATTGCAATCCGACGCTATCATGTCTGTTGGTTGCATGTAAGTCGTACTTTAATAATTTTCTGACGCATTTTGCTTTGAGAGATTCAATTAGTTTAGCGACGCCTACGCGTCACGCGGAGGGCCTGCGTGGTTCGATCGGGATGATTTTGATTTATCTCTAACAGACGCCAGGCTTTCTGCGACAGGGGGCCTTTAACGCTATCGCGTTAAAAGCTATGCACACTTATAAGGCGATATAGAGTAGCCGACGGATTTTCAGACTTGGCGGAGATTGCCTGAAATACAGAATTACTAACACATCCAAAACGCAAAATGACGACCATGAAACATGGGGAAGGGAGCTTCAACAAGTGGAGTGCGGGTTAATTATATGCGAATTCTGCATTTAGGTGTGGCTTCACTGCATTCAATGGCGCGCTGCCGTAAAGCCACCCTGTCAGGCGAAACTCGCGCTGCCGTGAAGCCACACCTAAAGGCAAAATTCGCGCATAAAGCGAGGGGTGACTTCGAGCAACGCCTCCTTTACTAGGATGCCTGGCACGTCAGCGCCGAAGCCCCCGCTCAGCCCTCTCCTGTTTACGCGCGCCGCTGCCGCGCAGCGGCGCTGTGTTCTGACACTATCGTGCGCCCCACCGGCACCGCTAGTGCCCGCCCAGTATCGGTGGTAGCCCATTCGGAGTCAGGATTAACGTTCTAGGTCTTAGTTTTTCTCGGCGCCCGACGTGCTGCTTTTTATCGTTTGTCTTGCCGCTTCATTGCTCGGCCTAATAACCGCAGTTGAAGCCCAGCCACACGGTATTGCTGCGTGCCCTTTTTAGAGCACTGCACGGGCCTGATTTTTCGGCCCGAGCCCGGCCCGGGCCCGCTTTACGAGGCCCGAGCCCAGCCCGGGCCCGTAATACAAAGCCCGAGCCCGGCCCGGGCCCGAGCGTACATGACCGAGACCAGCCCGGGCCCGTGGTTCCAAGCCCGGGCCCGACCCGGGCCCGTGTTACTGAGCCCGGGCCCGGCCCGGGCCCGGGCGTTCATTACTAAGCTTAGCTAGGGCCCGCGTGTGCATGACCAGGCCCGGCCTGTAAGAAAAAATTCCTTTTTTTTTACTTACAGATTGTACCGTATCTGTCAGCCTCACCTTCTCGAGGTTTAATCAGCTGCAGTATATAAGCAATAAAAGGCCGAAATCTTTGTTTCTCCCACGGGAACATCAGTAATCCGGCCCATTGCCTGTGCTACTATTTTTCTGGTGGTGCGCATGTACTTACCTTGATTTGTACGATATGGTTCTATGATGTCATTTAGCATGCAAATATACAGGGCGTTTCATTTTAGCTGAACCAAAATTTTAAAGATTGCCTGTGGCAGATAGCACAGTTACAATCCTTGATCTAAACTACTCGATGAGGCGGCCATTACTTCCCCGAGAAATCAAAACGCCTAATTGAAGAATTAACATAATTACGCTAATTAACGTTTTAATTAATTATTTCATGGCACATCTTTCAATCCACTAATTATATCCGCCGAGTTCGCAAGGCGTATCCACTTGGACGAATTCTCAGGACTAAACCAGTTTCCAGATAATAATTTTCAAAGTGTCCGACGAAATCAATCAAATCAAATCAATTTATCGTCCAGTTTACATTCTGGACGGTCATTTTGGACTAAAAGCTACATATGTAGCTTGACATGACCCGAAAGACCACACATGCAAAATAATTCACATATATTTCCAGCTATCGCTGGAATTCCTCATAGACGAAATAGCTATGAATGGAAAGGCAAAGAATATTTGCGTAACGGCGAGTTAACAGAATTGGAAAAGTTTTAACAGAATGCATTTTAAACAACACTACAATAACAATACTAGCTATACAAAACAACGCAGCACCAGCTATACAACATAGCATGAGACTGAATTTTACAAGATCAACATTTGCTAAGAAAACGAAACAGGATTTACATTATATACTCAGAACCATACAGAAAGGCAGAATAATAATCACACCAGATACATTACAAGTGACCAAAGTGTCAGCTGAGTTCCTTCTTACTGAAATTACCGCCATTTTTGTATCTGTGGAAAGTGAATGGTAGGTCATGTATTAACGACTGATGCTTATAGAGTGTTCTGAAGTATGGAATTGACCATATCTCAGGATTTCTTGTGTTCGCATTAATGCGACGACGCTCTAAGGAGGCTAATTGCTTTTTTGTAGTTACAAGCTAATTCTGACATGGATGGCCTAATGGATGGTAAAAACGCCTACTTGAATATTTAACATAATTACGCGAATGAACTTTTTAATTATTTTACGGCACATCTTTCAATCTACGAATTATAGCCGCTGAGTTCGCAAGGCGTATCCACTTGGAACGAATTCTCAGGACTGAACCAGTTTCGAGATATTAATTTTCAATATGCCCGACAAAATTCATGGGAGTTCCAATTAACTTTTTGAGGAAAACGCTGTTTTATGCATTGAAGCAAAAAGTAACTGGCCTTAGCGCTAAAATACCATATTATCGACACTGGTAATAGTGCGATCGCAAAAGCGGTAACATATGGAAATGGTTTGAGGAGTGGTTCTTTGTATAATTTATTTTTCCTTACGCGGAAACAATGTTCGTTTTTGCGGAAAAGGAAAAAACAAATTAGCGTAGCTTGCACTGGCTGCGCCATGCTAAAGAGACAGCGGAGATGATGGGCACCTAGCTAGTCCTGGCTTCTGGACTAGACTAAGCACTACCAAGTAATCCTCAGCATTTCCCGGAATTTATTTATTATTGATTGATTATCGATTAGCTATTGATTGTCTATTGCAAGATATTGGCCACGTATTTGGGATAGGCTAAGCACTACCAAGTTATCGTAATTTATTGATTATTGATTCATTATCGATTAGCTAATTGATTGGCTGCCGATTGGCTATCGTAAGGTATTGGCCACGTATTTGGGCTAGGCTGAGCACTACCAAGTCATCCCCAGCATTTTCGGGAATTTATTGACTATTGATCGATTATCGACTAGCTATTGATTGGCTATCAATTGCCTATCAATAGGCAATTAGTCCCCACTATTATTAGCTAGACTTATCCAGGCTCAGCTTCGCTAGTTCACAGGTGTATGTGCCATTGCGCTTGGACCCTTTCTGCACTGCTGCCAGGATCGGCCCACATTTTTGGATTCAGCGGACACATTAGGCCCGGCTGAAACAGCTCCGCTATTAAATATGAGAACTTCATCTGTTTTACTATTTTCTTTGATAAGATATAGTCATCTGATAAGATATACAGTCAAGAGAGCGGTGTGGATCTGAGAACAAACGGGGATAACCGATATTCTAATGGACATTGAGCGGAAAAAATGGAGCTGGGCAGGCCATGTAATGCGTAGGATGGATAACCGATGGACTATTAGAGCTACAGAATGGATACCAAGAGAAGGGAAGCGCAGTCCAGGACGACAGAAAACTAGGTGGGGTGATGAAGTTAGGAAATTCGCAGGCGCAAATTGGAATCAGCTAGCGCAAGACAGGGTTAATTGGAGATCGCAGGGAGAGGCCTTCGTCCTGCAGTGGACATAAATATAGACTGGCGATGATGATGACAGTCATCTTGCACGTGTCACTTCAGCTTGGCACAGAATGCATTGAACCATGCAATGCATAACGGTCGCGTGTGTTCGAAGGCCTTCTTAGGCCCTTCAATGAGCGGGCCCAAGTCTGGCCCGGGCCCGTGGCTTCAAGCCCGAGCCCGGCCCGGGCCCGCGGCTATAAGCCCGGGCCCGGCCCGAGCCCGCCGACAAAACGATTCGGACGGCCCGGCCCGGCCCGCGGGCCGGGCCGGCCCGGGCCCGTGCAGTGCTCTAGCCTTTTTGCATGTCAAGCCAGCGCAAAAAGCTCTGTGGCTTTTCTATCTTGTATATCTCGCGTAGTTAGTGAAAAAATTGCGTGTGAGAACTGTGTGGCTTTAGTTAAGAAGACAAAGAGAAACTCTGTTATGAATGGGTTGATTTCCCACCAGGATAGGGGTGGCCTCTACTACCAGACAGTAGAACTCATTAGTTCTTTGTGGTCTGAAGAAATATGCGGAATGCTATCAAACCGAAAATCTCTCCTGAAACTATGGAGCAGTGTTTGTAGCACAGCGTGAGTGTAATCGCAGTCTTGCCTGTGTTGAAATGTGAAAGCTGCAACGATGACCACGGGAGGCTTTTGTACAGCTCATACGAAAAAAATTTATGAAGCCGGTATCTGCATCTAATAACATCGATATTGAAACTGCATATAATAAATGTAGACATTGATGTTCTTTGTTTAGTGAAGTGATTTTATCGGACTGCAGGCATGAAAAACTATGATAACAGTGTTATGAATTGGGGAACCTTTCTTCCCTATTCCTTGCTTTCAATAATTGTTGGCTTCCTTTATATGTATATATGGCATAACGAACCCCCTCATTTCCCTACCCTTGTTTGTGATAGCAAAGTCACTTCCTGTTTTGCACGTCTATTAACTGTCAATCTTTTGCATTTTTCTTCATAGCTGGGACTGCTGCTAATATGCATAAACAGTGTCATACTTATTCCTGCCATAAAATGTTTACATATTTTTTTCTTCTTTGTTCATAATTTCCTTAGCATTATGTGCATGAGCCCATATTTGATCTCGCTTTGCATTCATGCTTTTTGTATTTTTTCATATTGAATAAATTATTGTAATAATGCGTTATCTGCAACATGCCCTTTTAGCAAAGAATATTTAGCCTGCACTTCTGCTGCAGTAAACAAACAGTTATTTTTATTTTACTTCGTTTACTTTCTCATTTCGTCTTCAAAACTACCTAATTTCACTCTGCTGAGCTTTGCAAATCTTGAAGCACAAGTTTTTTCACCGTTCAGCGCTGCAAACCTTCGGAGAGGGACCGGAGCAGTGACTTTCTATTGCGGAGCAAGCGATGCGTAGTGTCAGAAGTTAGCGCCACCTCGCGGAAAGCCGGAGAAACACAGCGGTCCCGGACGAACAATAGGAGCGCGGCCGACGTGCCAGGCATCTCAGAGTAGAGGAGGCGCTGCTTCGAGGCTAAGAATTGTGGGAAGGAAACCTCGCCTTATATCTGAATAATTATATACACTATATATTTATACTGTAAAGCAACCTTGCTAAAGCTCAGCAGATATCGTAATTGTCTTTCTATGCTCTCTCTCTTATTAACAGCCTTTAAACAGACCTAAGCAGATGGCACGTGCACCTGATGGCATATAATGATGCAAAGCCCAAACCATGACCTCAACAGGTTTCCAGTGTGATGTTGACACCGCTGATTTTGTAAGGCGTGACGAAGAGCCACACCAGCTCTCAACATTCTATGTTCTATGGGACTGCTGGCAAGACTTAAAAATGAAATTGCAGGAAAGCTATACACAACTGTCAGTCATGTCATTTGGTGTATGACCAAGGTGCACAAAAATAATAGACACAAATTTCATTCCGATACGCACACCTTACAACAATGTCAGAGTTACCTTTTAAGCCTAACACCAGAATGCCTTGTCTGGTTATATAGATGATGACAAAACATGCAAGTAATTAAATATCCCTACCTATGGACCATCTTTCTGCTGCAGTGCTTCCCATTCCACACCTGCGCCTTTGCTCAGATTTTCACATCCTTCAAGCATGTCACACAATGATTGGGCACTGCCACTCGCTGTCATCCAGTGCCATGAATGATGATGCCAACTACTTCACAGCATCACAATTAACAATCCTACATGGGTTCCTGCAGTGTCTTCGAGGACTTTAATAATGCAAAGCCTGAAATGCAAGTATAAATCACCACAGATATCTAAAGGTTCCGTTGCCCACGTCATTACTGAAGCTACAGCATAAAAGCTGTTTGCCGTTCATGATGTGCTGCTGCTGGATGTTTTATGAATTGTATTTGTCTTGGCAGTCCATAAGTGTTATCTATTCCAAATCCTGTGGAGTGTCTTACGGCATGTGTAGATCGCCCCCTTTGAATAGTTAATGTTTACTGAGGTAATTGCTGCACACTCATAAGCAAAGGTGCACAGGGCACCAACAGCAAGGTGACTTGATGATCTACCCCCCTCTTTTCGTAATACAAGCACAATTTTTTCAACTTTTGTACTGCCAGGCAAATATACCACACTTCAAAGGCTAACTGAATATCATAAATCAGTTTTATTCACAGACTTTCGGTGTCAAAATTGAACACTGACAACAAGCATCTATTATCAAACTAGAAAAACACAGCTACACTAGAGGAATTGGTAGCGATAAGTGTAGCGCAGTGATTGCAAGTTAACTTCAAACGAGCCGACATTGTCATCTCTAAATGTAATATTGAACAATAAAAATGCTTCCGAGTTCTGAGTTACATACACATTGCAGGCATCAGCAGATGGTATGTGGCACCAAGACTATTCCTCAAATGAAATGCACAATCCAAGATAAGAGAGGTATCATCATCATCGGACTATATTTATGTCTACTACAGGACTAAGGCCTTCTTCTTCTTTTTGGGTTTTAACGTGCCAAAACCAGTTCTGATTATGAGGCACGCCGTAGTGGAGGGCTCCGGATTAATTTTGACCACCTGGGGTTCTTTAACGTGCACTACAACGCTACAGGACTAAGGCCTCTCCCTGCGATCTCCAATTCCCCTGTCTTGCACTAGCTGATTCCAACTTGCGCCTCCGAATTTCCTCACTCCACCTAGTTTTCTGCCGTCCTCGACTGCACTTCCCTTCTCTTGGTATCCATTCTGTAACCCTAATGGTCCACCGGTTATCCATCATACGCATTACATGGCCTGCCGAACTCCAATTTTTCTGCTTAATGTCAACTAGAATATCGGCTATCTCCGTTTGTTCTCTGATCCACACCACTCTCTTCCTGTCCCTTAATGTTAGGCCCAACATTTTTCGTTCCATCGCTCTTGGTACGGTCCTTAACTTGTTCTCGAGCTTCTTTGTTAGCCTCTAAGTTTCTGCCCCATATATTAGCACCGGTAGAATGCAATGATTGTACACTTTTCTTTTCAACGACAGTGGTAATCTCCCAGTCAGGATTTGGTAATGCCTGCCATATGCACTCCAGCCCAATTTTATTCTTCTATGAATTTCTTTCTCATGATCAGGGTCCCCTGTGAGTAATTGACCTAGATAAACGTACTCCTTTACAGACTCTAGAGGCTGACTGGCGATCCCTTGCGAGGCTTTTAACATTGTCTTCTGCATATTAATCTTCAACCCCACTCTTACACTTTCTTGGTTAAGGTCCTCAATCATTTGCTGTAATTCGTCCCCATTCTTGCTGAATAGGACAATGTCATCTGCAAACCGAAGGTTGCTGACATATTCGCCATTTATTCTCACTCCTAAACCTTCCCAGTCTAAGAGCTTGAATACTTCTAAGCATGAAGTGAATAGCACTGGAGATATTGCGTCTCCTTGCCTGTCCCATTTCTTGATAGGTAACTTTCTACTTTTCTTGTGGAGAACCAAGGTTGCTGTGCAATCCTTGTAGATATTTGCCAATATATTCACGTATGCATCCTGTACTCCTTGGTTGCGTAATGCCTCTGTGACTGCTGGTATCTCTATTGAATCAAATGTTTTTTATAATCTATGAAAGCCATATAGAGAGGTTGATTGTACTCCGTTTAATGGGTCTATAATTCTTCGATTCTTTAACGTCTCCCTTCTTATGGATGAGTATAAGCTTGGCGTTCTTCCAGCTTTCTGGTACACTTGAAGTCGTGAGGCATTGCATATAAAGGGCCGCAAGCTTTTCAAGTATGATATCTCCTCCATCCTTGATTAAATCGACTCTGATTCCATCTTCTCCAGCAGCTTTTCCCCTGGTAATGTCTTTCATGGCCCTTATAACTTCATCACTAGTCATAAAAGGGGCCTTTGTATCCTGTTGATCACTACTTCAAATGAAAGTAGCTTGGCTGCTCTGGGCACTGTACAGCTCAGTATAGAATTCTTCCGCTGCCTTTACTATGTCATCGAAATTGTTGATTATACTACCCTGCTTATCTCTCGGTGCACACATTTTGCCTTGTCCTATGCCTAGTTTTCTTGTCACTTATTTCATGCTGCGTCCATATTTTACTGCTTCCTCAATCTTTTTCACGTTATAATTACACTTCTACATCCTGCACTATGCTGAGATCGGCAGAGAGTATGAAATCTATTTCATTCCTTGTTTTTCCAGTCGGGCTTTTCCAGGTCCACTTCCTGTTACTGCACTTCCTGAAGAAGGTATTCATTATTCGGAGCCTATTCCTTTTCGCGAATTCTACCAAAATCTCTCCTGTAGTCTTCATAGAATCGATGCCGTAGTTTCCATTTGCTTGCTCGCCAGCCTGCTTTTCCCCCATTTTTGCATTGAAGTTGTCCATGACTACAGTATACTGGGTTTGCACCATTCTCATTGCTAATTCAACATCTTTATAAAACTGTTCTATTTCTTCATCATCGTGCGTGGAGGTTGGGGCATAGGCATAGGCACAACCTTCATTCTATACCTATCCTATTCAGTTTTATTACGACGACTGCTACCCTCTCAATAATGCTGTAGAATTCATCAATCTTGCCCACTATGTCCTTATGGACTATAGTCGGATACAACTTTAGAAGACAGCGGCATTTGCCCCTCAAAAGCGGATGCACACGAGCTGGCACCAATAGGCGCGCACTTCAGGTGACGTCATGAGCCGGACGGCCGGTGTCCCCGCCGACGGAGAACATGCCTAACATGGCCGCCCTCGCTTCGAACTGGGCCGAGTCGCGTCAGCTCTGTGCGTCTCCCTTCGTCAGAGTGAATTCGAATTGTTTGTGGTGGTCTGTCATGCCGGAAATATTATTGTGAGCTTACGATGCACAATTTGTGCCGCGTGCGTTTGTTCTGAGCCGTGAGAAGGCGAAGAAAGATTGCAGCGAACATCGGTGGCGCTGCGCTGCGCTTCGTGTGGAAACAAGATCCCGCGGTGGCATACCGCTGCAACCAAACATCGTACGTGTTTGTGCCGTGGTGTTTTGTTTTGCTCTTAAGTGAAGTTACGACGAGGAGAGTTCGCCAAAGTCTGATACCTACTGTGAGCGGCGGGTGTGTTTGTGTACTGTGCCCCTGCGTTTCTCGTCGGACGTGGTGAAGTGATGGAGCAAAACTATTATCAGGATAAATGAGAAAAGCGTGCGCGGATGAAACCAACCTGCGAGTTTCTCAACAGAAAAGATTTGTGAAAGCAACCTCCAACTCAAAGATTCCTTGCTGCCAGCTCAGCGTGAAAACGACCGATCGTTGGCAGCAGTGTGATAAGATAGCCGAGCGTCTAGCAGCGTCGCTCGAGTGTTGTGTAGCACCGTCGATTGATTGCTTTCCACCAATGCTAACAATCAGTGACTAACACGCGCTGCTTGAGCGAATGTCATTGGATTGTTAACGGTCAGGCGTTTGGAAGCAGTGTTTGTTTCCTTAATGTCAGCCTGAATGCTAATATAAAATTATGACTCATACACTGGTGCCGTTGCAAGGGAGCTTGGCATGTATTCGCGTCGCTGTGTGGCTTAGAACTCTTCGCTCACTGCACGCGCCAGCTGTAGAAAGCCTGCTGTGATACAATCGCGCATAAGCTGTGCTGTCAGCGCTCGACTTGCTTTCTCACAACACAGCTTTGCGCTTTGTCGTGATATGTCGCTACTAAAAAATTCCTATGACAGTGAAGGCAACAGAGCCAATGTGTGCATTAAAAAAAGTACGACCGAGTAGGCACAGCTGCTTGTGAACTGACTCCTAATAGTTCTACTCGCGTCTGCTTTAAATGTGTGTGCGTGTTTTCTTGTATGTTTGTGTATATTTGTTATTTTGCCCTTTTTTGTATTTTAGATCTTAGTTTTCGCGTTTGTGTTCATGTGTGTGAATATGGGAGTTCTTCCGTGCGTGTATGTACTTATTCCTATTTTTATCCTTTTATTTTTGCATTTGATCTTGTAAGCATGCTGCAGCCACGACTTTCTTTACAATTCCATTAACTCGTCTCATTCAAAGCACCAAGCCCTGTGAATAGCAGGGCTGGCCTCTTCGATGTCATTAAAGCCATTCTCTCTTGTCTACCTTGCCTCCTCAGTCTGTCACCTTGCTTTGTTTTCTTCTACTATTCTGACCTTGCTTCTTGTGCTGTTGCCGCAACGTGATTAGCCAACTTGCACCAAAGAAAGTTCTATCAGCTGTGACAACAGAAACATTGACAGATACAAAATGTTAAAAGCATCACATTGCTTGCACAGTTACTTCGTCTCTTACCCCTGTTAATGTGTTTATGCATCAGTGCATACGGTAGCTTGCCAGAAGTGCACATGAAAAGGTGCCATATTGTGAAACAGCACCTTGCTATGTTGTTGCATTTAGTCTTAATAAACAGATGGTTTTGCTGCCCGTCACATGTGGTCGTACACATATATAACATTGTGCAGTGGGGTATCATTTCCTGTCTTGACGCTTTCATCATTACAAATGCAGTTTTCTAGTGAATGGAGTCCAGCAAAGCAGTGCTGTGAGAGCTTTTGCAACTTTCACCATTTATTACTTCCCCAATATCACTGTCTGAATCTGTCCGTCACTTTGCCTACGGCTTGTAATGAACAAAGTGACTCACTAAAACACGTTCAACTTTACTGAGCATTTTCCGGTACGTAAGTATTACAAAAAATGCTAGCAAAGTTAATCACGTTAATAATTGTGCTTGCATTCGCATTACTTGCTCGAGTCAGATTAATAAATTGAAAATTGGCTACGACAACACTTCAATTTTCAGTGCAGACTGCTAACGGAGCCATAAAGCGTGCTTCGACTACTGCTATTTCACTATGGGGTGCGTCAAACTCGACAGTGGCTGCCTGAATGAGCATTTTGGGCCTCACTAAGCTAATGATGTCTTATATTTGTTCTCTTAATTGATTACGTGTGTGAGCCAGATAACAAAATAAACAATGCAACCACATGAATGTGCTTTGGCATTCAAGCTGCGGACTGTGGCTGTCAGTTTTGTGTTGTCTGCTGCTATTTCACCACCACTCGCTATGACATGACTGCGATTTCAAGTGCAGACTGATAACAGAACCATAAAACGTGCTCTGACTTCTGCTATTTCACTATGGGGCGCGTCAAACTCGACGGTGGCTGCCTGAATGAGCATTTTGGGCCTCACTAAGCTAATGATGTCTTATATTTGTTCTCTTATTCGCATTACTTGTGTGAGCCAGATAACAAAATAAACAATGCAACCACATGAATGTGCTTTGGCATTCAAGCTGCTGACAGTGGCTGTCAGTTTCGTGTTGTCTGCTGCTGTTTCACCACCACTCGCTATGACATGACTGCGATTTCCAGTGCAGACTGCTAACAGGACCATAAAGCATGCTCTGACTGCTGCTATTTCACTATGGGGCGCGTCAAACTCGACGGTGGCTGCCCGAATGAGCTTTTGAGCCCGCCAACGATAATCAGGGTTAACAATAGTGTTTCAATTCAGATATGCCAGCATTTCAATGTGTTTCTATGCCACTTCTTAAATCGAGCACAATGTGTGCAGGACGTTGCTTATCAGAATTGAGCTTCTATTATAAGGAATATGCCATAAATGGAACTGCTTATTTATTTGAGAGGTCACGGAATGGATGGTTGGTTGCTGCGAACCCGCCAGCAAAATTTTGGTTGCCCTAATAAGGGCTGTTCTTTTGTTAATAAGAAGCCTTTATGCTTCGTCGAGTGGCTCAATGCCAGACAGCTCGCAGTCGGAGTTGCTTTCTTCAGTGTCATCTTCACCCAGCTGGATGATGATGGGTTGAATGTGCTCACTCCCAGACATGTCAAGTCTGAACTTTGCCTCCAAGTCCATCACATGCTGAATGCTCTTCCTCCAGTCTTCCGCCGTTACCTGCTTGATTTTCTCGCTCAAGATGACGTCGACCGTGGACAGCTTGAAGTCTCTGTTGTCCGCAGCAATGCCATTTTCTACTTTGGCCCACACAAGCTCAATGGTAGTAAATTTGCAGTGGTACGACGGGAGCCTGAGTACAATGCAACCGGCCCTTACAGCTGTGTTGTCTCCGATGTAGCTCAGAAAGCGTGACTTTACAGATGCCACCAGCTCAAGCAGCTGCTTCTTTATCATCCTTTCACCGTAGGTGATGTTCTTGCTTGTGAGCCACTCCTGTATCTTTTCCTTCTTCCAGGCCGTCGTCGGCAATTTCTCTTCTCGCCGGCTATGGTAAGGTGCATTGTCTAAAACAATGACGTTACCAGCTGGCAACTTCTGCAGAACGTCATTGAACCAGCCCTCAAAGCGATTGCCGTCCATTTCTTCGTGGTAGTCGCCTGTCTTTGGCCTCTGAATACATCCAAGCAGCCGTCGACGAAACCATCCTCGCTGCCGATGTGCGTCACGATCAGGCGCTGACCTTTCCTAGAAGGTTGTTTTAGACCCGTCGTCAGGCCATTTGCTCGAGCGAACAGGCGTCTGCGCTTCTGCGCCACGGTGTCTGTCCACACGATCGACCGAGTGTGTCCCGCCGTCACCCGTGTCTCGTCCAGGTAGAAGATCTTTCGGCCTTCCGCCCGGTAGCACTCCACGTCACGGAGGTAGCGATTCCGCCAATCGGTGATGTCATCCCGGTCGATAAGCAGCGAGTTGCGGCTTCTCTTTTCGTGCTTGAAGCCGATCTCGGCAAGCAGGCGACGCACAGTACACCGCCTTAGTGATGGGAGTTCCATACGCTCCGAGAACTCTGTAGTTATCTTCTCGACCGTCGGGATCTCGTTGCGGCGAAAGAAATCGTGCACAAATGACCTCAGCGCGCATAACGTGAAGCTGTCAAACTTCGCGCTGCGTCTTCTCTTCTCCGCATTGCGTGGGCGCTTTCGCGAGGGCGTCGTCAGTTTGCCACCCGAAAAATGCGAAGCTTTAACTTCCTCCCTCACCCTGAACACAGTCCTTTCGCTGACACCGAGCATGTCGGCGACAAACTTGCTCGTGTCCTCCACGCTGCGTTCAGGCTGCCTGTTACGCCAAAACGTGTAGCAGTGGAAGATCATGTTGCGTGAATCGCTGTTCAGGATGTGGCCGCTCTTGTTCTTGCCGATGCTCCTTGGTGGTGTGGTCACCGAGGCGACACAAGGCTCGTTCGGCATCAAAGGATTGCGTTCCGATGTCACCTCGCTGGGCTCCATGGCCGAAAACTGGCACGGAATGCCGCGCGCGATCGTGAACGAACTTACGAGATCGCAGGTTCGCAACCGCGAAAAAAAAAGAAAAATATATTAATTAAAAATAAGCCCAACACATTAAAAAATAAGGTTCTGCAAACACACAAAAAGTATATATGAATTTTATGCTATTAAGCCAGCGACTGCTACGCCCGGTGCCGTCGATCTTGCTCCGTAGCAGACGACGCACAGCGTTGTAGAAGGCACAGAGTTAATTTTCTCTCGCGATCCGGCATGTGCGGTAGCATTTTCATCATGATAGTTTTACCAAACCACTCGTCAAGATACACAAATCTTAATTATAGCGACAAATACGCGTTTTAGAAGCAGTCACAATTTTTTGAGCGGGACTATTTCTTTAGTCGCGAAGGAATTGGCTGCTGCGCTTCGGTCAACTGGGCGGGGCCTCCTCCTGTCTTCTAAAGTTGTACCCGACTATAGAAGGTTTACTCGAAATTCTCTCCTATCTGGAAGATCTCTTCATTCTTCAAATAGACCTGCTAAGCTAGCCTCACTCGATAGGGTGTGTGTGTTGAACGTTGCCAGGTTCAGTTTCCATTGGCGGACCCAGAGATTCTTAGCACCCTCTGTCGCGTCGCAGGTCTGACCGCCGCCTTGGTCAGGTGCTCTGCAGCCGCTTGGGACTGAGGGCCATGGTTAAAGTGTAGGCGTCATTAGTGAGGTAGTGGCCGAATACTGCACCAGGGAGGCCAATTCCTGTTCTGGTGAAGGAGTGACTTTGTTGAAGCTTAGTGGGCCTTCCTAATTTGGTTGCACCTTGACTAGTATAGCCCCAGTAGCTCTCGGCGATATTTTTTGCCGGTGTCAGGCGCCACTCCATGCCTGAAAATGTAGTGGACTGGAGGAGCATTTGGACTTACGACCATCGGATTACTATACTATATAAAAAAATTGAACAGAACATTACCCTAAATAAATGGTCATTGAGATATCATATGCAGCACAAATGCCATGAACTGTATGATCGTACTCTTTATCCGTTATTAGCGCATGTAATATAGTGCCACTGAGAGCCTCGTTGACTTCACGGATGTACTATCAGACTCGCTTTCACTTTGCGGTCAAAACTCTTGCGTGCGACTCACGCATTAAGAAAAAAAACAATTATTGAACAGAACACTACTCGTCTATGCATACAACACCAAAATCATCCAACTTGACTGCAGAATGACCCTAAATAATTCATAATTGAAATGTTATATGTTCATACTTTACATCTATTATTAAAGCACGTAATAGTGCCACTGAGAGCCTCATTGACTTCACGGATGTACTATATCAGACTCGCTCTCACTTTGAGGTCAAAAGTCTTGCGTGCGACTCACGCATTAAAAAAACAAAAATAAAAAAACTTGCGCAATTTACGCGTTCAGGACTACAAGAAGATTAATTCGCGCTTATTTATCAGCACTAACTAAAACTCAAATGCTGCCGTCTTCTAAACACACGTGCGAGACACGCACAGCTTTAGACATACCCTTACATAATAGGTCGAAGTGAAAAGAAATCTGTAGAGTATACCATTACTGCAAGCGATCAGCGCAGTCCGTTTCTAAGGCGCGGTGCTCTCTACGTGCGTGCGGGAACGACCATCCGGCAAAGTGTACTGAGTGCCAGAAGGTGCACACCAAAGAAGTTAATCCCAAGTCAGAATATGCATGTTCCTACTGCCATAAGTGTTGCCCTAGGCTTAATAGGTGCACCTGTCTAAAGCTAGCCAGGCAGAATGAAACCTTACATGATAGTAGGCATTTCCACAATGAAATGCAATGCCACTCATCTGAGTGATGCTGGCAACCCAGGTGAAAATTTACTGTTGATTTCCTGCTGGGAGCTGCTAATTTGTACTGGAACCAGCAAGTAATCAGCTGGTTTCCTGCTAGTTGTGCTGGTTCCAGCAGGGTGCTTACTGGTTTTCTATTGGTCCTAGTGGGCTGCCTGCTGGCTTGCTGCTGGTTCCAGCAGAGTGCTTACTAGTT
Source organism: Dermacentor silvarum (assembly GCF_013339745.2). Taxonomy (NCBI): domain Eukaryota; kingdom Metazoa; phylum Arthropoda; class Arachnida; order Ixodida; family Ixodidae; genus Dermacentor; species Dermacentor silvarum. The sequence goes on along the minus strand of NC_051163.1, from coordinate 100,833,125 downwards.
TTCTGTACTGGTTCCAGCAGGATACTGGTTTCCTCCTGGGACGCTGCTGGAACCAGCAAGTAAACTGCTGGTTTTCACTTGGCTTGAACTGGTACCAACAATGCTCTCAGTGATTTTGTTTGAACTTGAACTAATGAATTAGTCCAAGCATTCACTCTTGGAGTTAGGATCTGCTGTTTCTAGCTAAGAACTTACTGCTTTTCAACTCGGTGCACTGATTCATTTAGGGAAGGACGTGGCATAGAGAAATACAACCCAAGAATGATGTTCAAATGTACATATTAGACCTTATGCTGTACATCAGGGCACTCTTTTTTTTTTCATTATACAAAAATTTTACCTCCAGAGGCCAAGCTGAGGAAATCGAGATTTCATATTTCTCAACCCTAAATATATTAAAAAGTGTACAAAACATTCATTTAAATTCATGTGGGCATTAGCTTAATTTTGTTGCTTGGAAACGTTCTCCACATCGGTGAGTAACAAGTCGGCCAACTGCCTGCAACCCTGTGCTGGAACCAGCACAGCTACCGGTTTGAGCTACTGGTTCCATCACCTGCTGGTTCCATCACCTACTGGTCTCAGTAGCTGCTGGAAATGGGCTAATAAACCAGCACTACTGGAACCAGTAAAAAACCAGCAGGAAATCAGCAGGAAATTTTCACCTTGGAATGGTTTTGAAACAATCTGCAGACACATGAGTAAAAGAAGCAGCTTAGTGTAAAAGAATTCTAAACAAGTCTGCATGTCACAATGCATGGAAAACACCAGCTCGTTTTCATGCCCACGACAATCCCACAAAGAAAAAATGAAAGAAACAGCTAGCGTAGCAGAGGTGCTTCTGCCAGTGCGGACTTGAGCACCCCTTGTGCCTAAACAATATGGAAGCCCATGATGCTTTTCATACAAATTCGTTTCGTCTCATGTAGTAGATGATGTATTAAACTCATCTGTATAACAAATTTTACAAAGGCTGCAGAAGAGTTGCCATATGCACTGGGATGGCACATTCCATTGACAATGTAGTCATGTAGCAATGCCGACCTGCACAATCACAAAATGTTTACAATGCTTGAGATGCATAAAGATGTATAGATCAATATATGTAAATGTTCCTCTATGCAACAGTATCTCACAAGCTTGTATTGAGTGCACAATAAAAGGCTGGTAGATGACTGAAAGTCTAGTTGCAGTGCTCTTACACACCACTGTCATAAAATAGGAATCAACAAGAACCCAATTTCCTGCTAAGGAAGCTTTAATTAGGTGGGCTTTTTAAAAGCTCCTGACTGGAGATAAGACTATATGCATTAAATTAAGTATAAATATTTTTTGTGTATGTACAAGGACCGCACAAAGAGCGATGGAAGAGAAATGTTAGGCCTAACATTAAGAGACAGGAAGAGAGCGGTGTGGATCAGAACACAAACTGGGATAGCCGATATTCTAGTTGACATCAAGAGGAAAAAGTCCAGCTGGGCAGACCATGTAATGCGTCGGACAGATGACCGGGGGACCGTTAGGGTTACAGAATGTATAGCAATGAGAAGGAAAGCGCAGTTGGGGAGGGCAGAAAACTAGGTGGAGTGATGAAGTTAGGAAATTCGCAGGTGCAAGTTGGAATCGGCTAGTGCAAGACAGGGGTAATTGGAGATCGCAGGGAGAGGCCTTCGTCCTGCAGTGGACATAAATATAGGCTGCTGCTGATGATGATACTGGCATGACGATACCCTGCGGTAATAATCATGATGTTCACGCAATAAAAATGAAATTATGTTACGAGGAAACAAAAGGAATGTGTAATCGTGTGCAAAGTAAAACCAGCAAAGGCAATTCTGTTGATGTCATTCAACAATCTTGGATGGGGTTTAACAAAAGACCGCTGCACTTCAGTCTACAAGGAACACTGAGCGGGGGCCTCTGAGCTGATTCAAACAATCTACAGATTTTCGCAACAAATTAAGCTTTCTTTTTTGCTGCTCTCACTAGAATGTGGCCACTATAGACACGATGTAATGACCTCGTGACAAGTCAGTCAGCATTGAAATGCTGACTGACTTAATGCAGCAGGTTGTTGCAGTGATTAAAGTGCACCCAGATTTTGTCAACATATGATGCGCTGCTGTCAATTAATAGGTAGCACACAACTGCTGAATAAAATTATATCTTAAGAACCCATACGACCTGAAAGAATGCAGTTAGACAATGAGAACAGGTTCCAAATGTTAAGATTGCGAGTATTTTTAAAGCTGAACCATCACACTTGTGTCTTTCCACTTTCCAAAACAAGTAAAGCCACATTCATCGGTGCACACATACAATACACATCATACGTGAAGTGCATTTGAAAAAGGTGTTGAGTACATCAGGTCAACAGCACGACATACTTTTTTTTCTTGAGAATGATATATAGACTGTCAGCTAAATTCAGCACAAGGACAGATTAACTGAATTTCTCAAGTGGCATTTTTATTTCTCCATAACTAGGTGAACTGCACAGCAAGGTGTGAACAGGGTCAGTAAACTTGGTGCGTTTGCAGTGGCAACACTATCAATTAGTTACAATCAATGCCCCCCTAAGGTTGCTCTTGTTATTAAAATCAGGTCACTACATTTTCTTTAACAGATGTTTCCAAAAGCCACTGCTAGCGTACTATGTATCAACAGCAATGAGTTTGATACTGCCTGATGGCAGTGTCACTGGTGGCATCTACTGGTGGCAGATGCATAAACGTCCCATTTTCGACGTTTTTAAAACTGCACGAAAAAAACGAGCACACACGAAAGAAACACGCACGACACGACACGTGGTGTCGTGTGTTTCTTTTGTTTGTCCACGTTTCTTTCGTGTAGGTTTAAAAACGTCGAAAAGCTATGAACCAACTATCCCGCCAGAACGTCCTACTAAAGTCCCATTTTCCTGAGCGCAGCAGTTTTTTTTTTCAATAATACACACTGCAAACATTGCTGTACGGGGCACTTTTTGTGTGGAAATGCCGTCAATGAGTAAAAATTTACAAATGCTACTCTCAGCTTCCCTCTACTTCAGGACACATCTGGATCCAGCCACAGCTACTGGGAGGCCTTGCCACACGTTGACTGCTTGTGAATGTGCAGTTGCAATCCATACAAACAAAATAAATGTAGAGTCAAAAGATGAGGACAACAGAGGCACCAACTGCTGGTGACATACAACCACTCTTGCTGGCAATCAACTTCCACGCGCAGGTAACTGAATTTGTGAAGGTAGCACGTCTGTCAATTTAGGCACAGTAGAGATAAGAACTTAAAGCCGGGCGAGTTGACGTGGATTCATTATATGATCTGCAGCATAACACGAAGGCAAAGAACAGAAACGAAGTGAATGCACAGAGTGCTGGTGCAGGGGCTCCGGAACCAGGGGGGCAGTCACCCCCACAGGTACTAAACCAGTGGGGACATGCCTCCACACTCAAAGCTGTTCCGACCATCCCCCCCTCTTCTCCCCTCCCACCACCCGTGAGGCTGTTGCATGTTGAAGCGGGACTGCACAGGCGACGAGGTGCGACAGGCTAATCCGACGCGAAAGACAAACCATGTGCGGAAAGTGCCAACACCAGGATGTATGCATGTACGTACGTACGTACGTACGTACGTGTGTGTGTGCGTGTGTGTCTCAGTAGTTGGTGATATGTATTCTTTATTTGGAAGCCTTGTTAAGCCGTTCGTTTGCAGTCGTCATTCATTGTTTGTCCAATATGTTCGTTCTCACTAATACATCTTCGAAGATTCTATGAGCCGGCAGCCTTCATTTCTATGCACTGCGCTTCGCCAGTGGTCGTTGATATATATAGTATAGTAGGTATATGATATATATATATATATATATATATATATATATAGTATACAAGGGCTTATAAGAGAGGGAGGTGAACTACACGATGCGACATCAGCCCCCACACGTCAGATATACCTCCGGAGCCCCTGCGCTGGTGTGTTCACTTCATTTCCGTCCTATGTCTTCCAGGTGGTCTCCAATTAATAATGAATCAACTCCAGGGATGTTGAAAATCTACCAGCAAGGACTAACATGTTCTTAAACACAGCAACTTAGTATGCGCTCTACTTGTCAATCTCTGTTCTTACATGAGGGAGACTATCCTCTTCAGACCTGAGAAAAAGGCAGACAGTGTAAATTCATTTAAACTCTTCCCACGAAACACACAAGCAGCTATTTGATGTCTAAAAGATGTCTTGAACGGATAATTCAAAAGGCTAATAGCTCTCCTGGTCAAGGCATTTTCTAGCCGTGGACGTCTACAGGTACTTGAGTAAGCCGTGCTAACGTTACGCTAGAAGTTGGCTAATAAACATCTCGACAAGAACAACTTTAAGAATTGTATTAGACTTTCCCAGAATTCTGTAATAATGGCTTCGGAAGCATTATGCAGGCTTTTATAAAACATCTTGACAAGAACAAGTTAAGAACTTTATTAGATGTTCCCAGAATTCTGTTATAAATTATAGCAGAACTCTGGGGACGTCTAGATGATGATGATGATTGGTGAATTTTATTGGCGCAAGGGCCAGGTATGGCCAAAGAGCGCCAGGCAAAATAAAACTATGAAATAATTCTCAAAGGTAAAACATGACAAATGTCAGATTTGTGAATCTGAATGGTGAATGCAGATGTAATTTGGCTGTAGAGAGGCCTAAAAATTAGTCGCTGTAAAGTGCCGTAAAATAAACAGGTGTTAAAATAATGACAATGACTAGTGATGTATACTATGAGCATAAAAGTTCTATTACAAAGGGATGATTAATCAAACGTATGAGTAAAAATAGCACTCGTACTTCACCAGTGGCCCTTGAACGCAAGGGCTGGGAGGCACGTGCTTTAGAGAAATGCAATCGCACCAGCAGCCTCTAGTGAGAGCATTTGCTACGTATACCTTGGGCTGATAACATGCAGTGTTCCAATCTCTCGTAAAAACATTAAAACTAACTTCTTGTCAAAGAGTGGCTCAACGCCGAGAAACATTGTCATGGCATATAGACAACACATTCCACTCCTCCCGGCAAAGTACCTTTTTCTTTGAATTTCAGTTTCCCGACACTCCAACAAGACGTGAAGTACCGTAAGAGTCTCGCCACATTTATTACATATAGGAGGATCATCACCGGTCAGTAGATAGGAGTGAGTGCCATAGGTGTGGCCTATCCTAAGAGGGGACGTCTAGAAAAATTCTTAATTAAGTGACGCAACGGAAACGGAGACAATACCCCCCACGTATAACGCCATCCTCCAACACTACCGATTGGGACGCAGGGTGTACCCGCCACCTCATCCAAAACTGACGAAAGAGGAAAGCACCGCATTCCGAAGACTGCAGAGCAATACGTACACCCATGGGATCCTCATGCATCGCATCCACCCGACACTACACACATACAACTGCCCGATCTGCGCCGTGCCAGACACTCTGGCGCATTTGCTACTAGAGTGCCCGTGGCGCCCCGAAGACGCCGTTACCAAACATACAACGTCTGAAGACGTGAACCTCCTCGCCGAGACGTGGGAGGCCAAGATCTCCACCCCGGCCCTGGACGAACAACGACGTCTTGTCGCCAGAGCCCGGGATGCTATCGCGGCCAGAGGATTCCTGGAATGAGGGACCCTCCCACCTAGAGTGATCCACAGCTCAAACGCTCGGGAACACCGTCTCGAAAATTAAAGTTTATATCATCATCATCATCATCAAGTTATAAGCCTGCGTATTGTTTAAGTCATAAAGCATAATGGCTTCAGAAACAATATGCACGCTTTTATAGCTATCTTTCAAGCAGCATTTATAGATTGTCATCCTACAGTGACGTGGTAAGCAAAATTAATGGCCACTTCAGCATACCATGCATCCGTATGCTACCCTCATAGTACATATGTTACTATATAGAACTGAAAAATAAATTGAAGCATTACATTATATTATTTATAATAACTTGCATTAAATGTTTAACATATATCAAATGTGCATAACAACACGCAGAAAAAAATACAACCTGACCTTGTGAGAAAGCGGCTTTATTGACTAATAAATTAAAGGACATGTAGAATGATTTACAAAGTTTTTAAATACAGTAGAAAAGGTGACCACATAAAATAAGACGCAGCTGCAGTAACCACAGCAATCCAGGTCCCTTCCCTCTTGGATACCACTGGCTGCCCACAGAAGTTTGCTCTGTAATACAACAGTGAAGAAAAAAGTGAACAAGAAGCATGTAAACTATATATCAACACCACAGTTGTCAGTAAACAGCAAGCATTTTCAACAGCAATACAATTATAGTCAGGCTCTGGCTTACCATGACTAACAGAAATGGCAGCCAGCTGCAGGCAGCCACATGGTGCCAAATAAGAAATAACAATACACAAAAGAGGTGCACAGAAATCAAAAGAAGCCACTTAACAGAACAGTCAAGCCTTGCATGCTCCTACAGGTTTACCTTAAGATTAATTAGGTGTGTATGAAACTGTGCGAAACAAACACCGTTTGGCCCCTGTTCATCTGTTTGCAGAACATATGCCCTACAGCAAGATCAACAAATTTGTAGCAGCATACGCATGGTCAAATTCCAAAAGTATGGAAACAATGCAGAGATTGTGCACGCACATAAACAAAGTGACCGAATAATCATACATTCATGCTCTGGCTTGCAACCATGCGACTTACCTTGACTAGACAAAAACAATGGAAGCCAGCAGGCCTTGTGGTTCCGTGAAAGAGTAAAATTTCTGCATAGGAAATAAAAGGAGACAGTCAACAAAACAGTCAACGTCTGGCTTGCAACCATGTGACTTACCTTTACTAGACAAAAACAATGGAAGCCAGCAGGTCTTGTGGTTCCATGAGAGTAAAAGAACTACATAGGAAATAAAAAGAGGCAGTCAACAAAACAGTCAAGCCTGTCATGCTTCTATATGTTTACCTTAAGTTTGATTAATGAGCATACAACTGTTGAAAAATATGGCTGCGTAGCCACTGTTGAACTCTTTATTTGCGTTCCAACATGTGCCCTACAGCAAGATAAAAGACAAATTTATAACAGCATACAAACCTTGACAACGACATATGCGTGACAAGAATGTAAGAAAATTACCATTCATGTCCTGCTTCACACTTCAAAAGATGCCCAGCAGTCTGTAAAGTTGCAGCCCTGATGTTTATTTTACGTGTAATAATGCGGATTAATTTTTAATTGCTCAAAATCTTCATAACATCATTGAAAATATATCTGCCCTGGACACACAAAAGATGCACTGGCCCGCAAGAACAAAAGTGGCGTGCAAGTTGCAAGTTGTAGCAGGTAAACGGATACGTACCGTAAGGAACTGCACAGTATCTGCAGGCGCTGGTAGAGTAGCGCTGGTCAAGGCTTGAACGTAACCAAAAGAGCCCCGAGCGGTGCACACGCTATGTACAGTCTGTTTCACACTTAGGGGAAATCTCGGAGCGCATGGCATCGCGATGCGGCGAGCGCTGGAGTCGGGTGCCGGAAGCAGCTCGCGCAGGCGCCGACGCTCGAGGCGCGTTAGCTTGCGTCGAGCTGTCGACGAGGTTGGCGGCGAGCAGTCGACGCGGTTCAAGATAACGCGCCTCGGGCGTCTGCGCCTGCGCGAGCTGCTTCCGGCACCCGACTCCAGCGCTCGCCGCATCGCGATGCCATGCGCTCCGAGATTTCCCCTAAGTGTGAAACAGACTGTACACTCTTTAGAACGAAGAGAACCATGAGCACCGGCGAGCGAACGCTTGCGAGCCATGAGCACGGCCCTTTGAATCGCTCGCGGTTAAAGCAGTTAAAGCCCCTGGAAGCTCTACTCGCGGTTAGGGAGCCTACGTGCAAGCGCTGGTAACTTCAGCGCGCGCCCTGGTGCGGTCAGTTCTGTCGCGCGCGGCCAGAGATGTCGGCGACGATAGCTAGTATTGCAATTCCGGCTTCACCGCTTGTTCACGCAGAGGGAAAGGGAGGCACAGCTCTGATAAGGACGCTGAACGGGCGCGCACGTGTGCGCTCGACCGTTTTCTTTTTCTTTTTTTTTCTAAACTTTGACTGTCGTGACAGACCACGGTGTAAGATATCTTACTTATATCTTACACCGTGTGACAGACTCACGCGTATCATGCATCGCGCCGTGGCACGGGTGAGTTTTGCTGGCCGCGCGGCAAACACGTTGTCGACGCGGCGATCGGAAAGGAATCAAGGAAAATAACTCCGCAGGATTTTTCTGCTTATTTATCCAAAGGGGGAAATTAAAGGAACGAAAGGCTATAGGATGCGACGTTAATGGATTGCATATGGCTTGTTAAAGTCGCACGGAATGTAACGCGCGTCGAGGACGCGCATTTTAAATCTTTTTCACTTTCACGGCGCACGCCCAAGCATGTCGCACATTTTCTGACAAAAAAAATGTGGTTGATCCCTCTTATATAGGAATCGGTATAGAACACGAAAGTGAAACGTGTCTTCACAGAAGTAGTGTAATGTTTATTGCACATTGATATATAATGTCTATTGGTGTTTTGTGGCTAAAGCGCCCTTAGGCGTTGATGCACCCACGCTGACGCCTGGTGGCACGTCTCCTCCATCACGACTACCAACGTCGATGACCATGAGCAACCGTCGTGCATATGGAAGCTGCACTACGCTGCACACGCTAGCACAACGCGAAAGACGAAGCACGTAACTGACACACTAATACAACGCGCAAGACAAAGCACGTAACTGAATCGTCACCGAGTCAAATCAGCGCGTACAGCGCGTCGTAATTGCAGCCTCCGCGATCAACTTCAGAAACATTTTCAGAGCTAATTGCGGAGGCCACGCTCCGCTGTGCTGAGTACGGTGAACGCCGCCACCTAGGTGGCGTTGGTAGTGCTTCTTGATGCCAGCGTCCCTTCGAATGCTGGCATCGAGGCGTCGTAGTGCTGAGACCACCGAAGCGTTCACTGTCGGTGCGCGTTAGTGTCATAATGCAGTACTTCTCTTTTCTGCTCGTAGGCGGCGGCACCGCCCCGAGCAAGAGCGCGGGTACACGGAGGAGTGTTAGATATATAAGGCGCGTCTGTGTAGCTCTCTGCAAATGCGTTTGTGGCGCAATGGGTTAAACGCTCGGCGATCTATCGTCGCGGACCGAGAGGTCGTGGGTTCGATTTCCAAATTTTGCATGTTTGTGGAACTTTTTCTTCTGGTTTCTTTCTTTGTATTATGTTCGTGTACATTGTAAGAACGTCATTCCGTATGACGTATTTCCGTGACGGAAATACGTCAGTGAAGTCTTGGTGGACCCCGGCATAAAACACTTTCGTGTTAAAACATCTAAATAAGTTCTTGAGTTAGACGCTCTCAAGACGTTAACCAATGTATACTCTGGTGACGCCAGAGGTGGGATGTTACCACAGCTGAAACACAATAGCATATTTGATTAACCGTATTTCCTGCTACATAATGTTTCCAGGAACATCTGTTTAACGTCTTCGCGTAGACCAAGACGTCTTTAGCCGTTTGAAGCCGTTCCGAGAAGTTTTTAAGACGTTTTGTTTAGGGCTACGAAACATTTTAGGGCTACGAAACACTTCTTTGAAGACGGAAAAGCGAAAACTGTAATTTCGGAGGAAAAAATGATCGTACCCATTTGGGTACATCAGGCCTAAGCTGAGTGAAAATCAAGAAAGCAGTTTCTGTTTACAAGGCAAAGAAACTGGTCACATTTAGTGCATCTAACGTGGGTACTTCCATTGCAACCTTGGTTGCGGCATCTCATCTGAGTCTTCAGGGCCACATGCTCTGGAGAATGTACATGCATGCAAAATCGCACCTTATTTGGTGGTATTGAAATCACCTTGGTACGCTTAGTGACTGCAACAGACTCGCCCACTGCAACTTCCAGCTCTCCTGCAATTTCGACTTCTGGCATTCCGTTGACGTGTGCGCGAATTAGCGTTTCCGCTATTCTGTTCTTAAACTCGAATTGGTCGAGCATGTCTTTTTCTGCGACATCAATGATCTTGCAGTCATTCCTGCATTCGATCCAGGAGTTTGGGACTACTAGGTCCAGAGAGTGGGCAAAAACCCTAATGGTCTACTTATTTGTAAGGATCTTTGTCCTGTAACAGGACACTTACCTGTCCACAAGGTCCACACCACCCATTTTCTTGTTGTATGCTTTCATAAGGTGGTTGTGATGCATCTACTTTCGTTTGCTCCTCCTTTGACCACCTTCTGCACGTTCCTTCTGAGGTAATGCCAAAAGCAGTCGAAAAAATGACTGATTTTCGATCCTCCCACTTGGTGACACACATTTCCCCATCATTACGGGCAACGCAGCATGATTCACGTCACTTCACATTCTTTTCGTTTAGGAAGTTCTGATGTGGCTCCTCAAGTTCTGTTTGCCATAATTGTACCGGTAAGATATGCCTTCCTTTTGAGAAGGAATTTTGTCAGCTTCATACTTGTAAAAAAGCGGTCTATAAACACATGGACAGGCTGGGCAGTCGGTACTGTTTCCAGAAGGCACTTCACTACTGGCTCGGCAAGATTAAGTTCCTTCATGTGGGCTTCAACACAGTTCCTTTACCTGTGTAGATGATGAAATCAAGTACAAATCCATCACAACTGGACAAAACGAAGTTTTTGAGGCAAACAGAATTTGGATTACTTGGTACGTCCGCCGAATGGGATTATCTACTCATCGACAGATAGTAAATTCGATCGCTGCAGCTCGAGACACGCCTTTCGAAATGACTGGATGACATTCACGCATAACTGTGGACACGCATCTGAACAGATCAGAGACTTGTTTGCTCTGCGCATAACTTCTAAAAGGTATCCGGAAAATACTTCGTAAAGTAGACAAACAGAGACAGAGGCGGCTTTGAGGGGACCTGAGGTGGCGTGGTGTCCACAGTTTACCTGGGAGGGAAACTGTAATAAAATGTATCAGTCACATCTTGGATTCAATAAGCTGCTTTCGAATGATGCCATTATCTTCAAAACAAATTACTGAAATGAAACACGTGCTCTGTCGCCTTCCAAATGAACCACGGCCTTGAACTTCGTGGCTTAATTCCTGGTGTATCATTATTATCATCATCATCATCATCAATGGTGCTATCTGAGCAATCACTACTGTTGTCCAGGTCATCCAGAATGTCGTGTTCATCAGACAAGTCGATATCGCTCTGCAAGAGTAGCTCTTGTATTTTCTCGTCACTCAGGAACTTGCCTGCAACGTAGAACAAAAGTGAACGGTTTTTTTAACGTGACGACCGGAAGTACCCAATTGGATACAGTTCTAATTACGTTGCGCTATCTCTGTGACAAAGAATAGTAACTAGCTTGAACTTTTCATGCCCCTTGTCTAATGTCTCGTGACCGTTCATAACCACTGCTTAAAATTAGATATGTAACATTTCGTGGAGGAATAAAATTAAAACTCACCTGGTCGCTTCTGCCAGCTCCCTCAGAAACGACATGGGAGACCTTAATACGGTCCCCAGAAGAAAAGTTACAAAAAAGGAATCATTGCCTGGGCGGAAGAGGTTGCCGCAGACAAGCGGTCATCTACAAAACTCTGAAATTTCTCTCAATAAAGTTATTTCCTCCTGGTCGCCTGCGCGAGCTTTCTTTGCGTGATGCCGCCATAATTGTGTTTACTGCGAGTGCGTATTTGGGCATACGGCGACACGTCGTGGGCATTCTTTTATCTGGTCCTTCCGCTAGCAGAAACTTTCGTTCTCGCCTAATGGCCTTCAACTATACCAGCACAGCGCGCGTTTTCCAAATGTACCCATATGGGTGCCTATGGACTGAAGAGGCTATATCGAATTTCCAAGTAAGCAAGAGTACAGCAAAAGCTACTTGCTTGCCCCACTCTTACATGTCGAAGCTACTTTATTTGCTTGCTGAAACTGCTTCAGGAACATGTTGCGGCAAAAAAGTAATGCAAAACAGCTTGTTCTTTCTTGAATCACTTGGTGAACACAGTATAACATAACGCAGACAAAATGAAGGCAAGACCCATTTACTTTTTCGTTACTGCAAGTTCTGCCACTCTTTTCCTGCTGCTCAGTCATGTTTACAACATCTCAGTGCTTGAAGCTGGTCTCCTGTTCAGTGCCAGTTATTAGGAAGTTAAAAAATAAATTTTTGTTACAAATGACATTTGTTGGACACAATGAAAAAAATATCAATGAGTACATATTATACATGTGCAGATTCCTGGTTGTGGCTGGAGCGCACAAAGAAAAAGAGGTAGCTGGACTCCTCCAGTCGATGGCTACTCATCAGTTGCTGGCGAGTGTGACGTGTGTCAGGAACCATGCCACTGAACATTAACTGTTTGTTGTCCCACAATTCTGTTATAAATTATAACAGAATTCTGGGAACGTCTAACAAAATTCTTAATTAAGCTATAAAAGCCTGCATATTGTTTCCAAAGTCATAACGTATAATGGCTTCAGAAACAATATGCAGGCTTTTATAGCTGTCTTTAAAGCAGCATTCCTTGCTACACCGATCTGCAGCTTGCAAATAAATAGAAGTTATTGGTATGCAGGCTAGTCGTTAATTATGACATTTAGTAGCACCGAGAAAAGAAACAAATAGCTAGAATACCCACAAATTTCTAGGTGATTAAAGGGGCACTAAAGGCAAATACTAAGCGGACGTACGTGGATTGTTTAAATATCATTCCAGAAACCTCGCAACGCTTAATTGTTTCATGTAAAGAAAATACTTGCATCTAAATTGCATCTGAAAGGTCCGAATACCTTTATGACAATTCAAATCTCCTGCCATGCCAACAGGGGAATGGTGACGTTGTATGCGCCATCACCGCCCTTTGCTGCCGTCGGTGAGTAAAACAGCGCCCCAAAGACGGCGGTACGATGCGCCGCTGCAGCCGCTTTCGTTCAAGTGGCGTGGTCTGTTCGGGCATCCTCTGTTACTGGCAGTTCGTGCGAGTTTCGAGAGCCACCAAAACCAGCGCAGCAGTACGCGATAACGCCCCGCAGGGGCGTCTGCGAAAGCAGGCGTTTGGTGTGTTGCGACACCACGGACCCGAGCACATGGGGGTTGGACCCTACCGCGTGTAACGTGCGCGGCTTAGCCGTGTCTGGGGAAAGGGGGATCCTGGGGGTTGAGCCGATGCCGGGTGTTTGGACCTTTAAGGCCCCCCGGCGGAGGCAACACACCTCTTCGGCCTCTGCTTCACATAGACGGCACCCCTGGGCTGACCCACCCAGGGGAAATCGGCAGTTGCCTTTTCCTATCCTCCTCTTGAATCTTCGTCTTTCTCACTCACTTTCAATCTATCCTGTCTTCTTTTCACTTCCTTTTACTTCCGTTTCCCAGGCAGCTAGTGTTAACCTTGTGTGAGTAGCCAACCTTGGATATCCCATATTTGGTTTAGTAGTGGCGTACAGCTGGCGTTTGCAGGACCAATCTCTTCCAGGTATTGCAGCGTCCCCTAGTTGGGCTCCATGGTGGGTGGCTGGCGCTGCTGCCGAACACTTACCTATACTTATGGCAAGTTCTTTCCCCCCACTCACTGATCGCCGTCTGAAACGAGGGCGCACCGAAGATGTTTTCCAGTTTTTTGGACGCCAAACACAGAATTTTCCCCGATTTCACGTGATCCACTTAGAAAAAACAGACAAATCAGTACGAACAATTTCACCTTTCCTTGTGTCAAAGACTCTGAATGATATTTTTGGACCAGGCTATAAAGCATCCAGGATGGCAAGCGGGGATCTCCTCTTGGAGCTCCGTGATCTGAAACAATACGAGAAACTACCCAACCTAGTGGCATTTGGAGAAGCTCAAGTAACAATAACCCCGCACCGTACCATGAATACCACCCGTGGCGTTGTATCAGATGATGAGCTGTTGCAGCTGAGCGAAGCTGAACTCCTAGAGGGCTTCAGTGAGCAGAATGTAATCAATGTTAAACGGATCAAGATGAGGCGCGACGGCAAGGAAATCCAGACAAAGCACCTGATACTAACTCAAGTGTTCTGCCCGAAACCATCGAGGCCGGATACATCAAGCTTCGTGTCAGGCCATACGTGCCAAACCCTCTACGATGTTTCAAATGCCAGCGGTTCGGCCACAGTTCACAGAACTGCCGAGGCCGACAAACATGTGCTAAATGTAGTTCCGGTGACCATGCCTCTGAAACGTGCGAAAACACTCCATACTGTGTCAACTGTGATGGCGAGCATGCCGCATACTCGCGGTCATGCCCGTCTTGGAAGAAAGAAAAAGAAATAGTCACAATCAAAGTAAAGGAAAACATAACTTTCAAGGAGGCACGCAGGCGGGTATCGTACCTGCCAAAAACCAGCTTTGCCGAAGTGGCGCGTCAGGGGGCAGTGTCACATCGGCCCCCGGCGGCTGTCTGGCACACGCGCAGTGGGCCGGATGATGATGATGTATGGGTTTTTTTGGCGCAAGGGCCAGATATGGCCAAAGAGCGCCATACACATGGTGATGGGTTTCAAATCAATTATTTATGAAATAAAGGAATGTACTGTGGATGGTGAATGTTAAATGGCTGTAAATAGGCCTAGAATCAGTCGCTGTAACTTGCGTAAAACATATAACTATTAAAATGATGACAATGACCAGAGATGTGAGCAATGACCATGGATGGTTTGTTCTGAAGTGATGTCATAAAACGTGTACGTGAAAGTAGCACCGGCGCCTCACAGGGCCCTTGAACGCAAGGACCGAGAGGCACGTGCTCTACTATAAGGCTGTCGCAGCAGCAGCCTCTGAAGAGAGTATGTGCTACGAATGCGGGGGGCTGATGACTCGCAATGTACCAGCATCTTCAAGAAACTTTAAAACTAACCTGTGATCAAAGAACGGTTCTGTGCCCAGAAACATTGCTGGGTGTAGAGGAACGTGTTGTTTGTATGCTAAGGGGAAGTATTTCTTTCTTTGAGGCTCTAATTCCTTGCACTCTATTAAAACATGGATCACAGTCAGCGTCTCGCCACATTTGCTACAGGAAGGAGGTTCATTTCCAGTCAACAAGTGAGAGTGTGTGCCATACGTGTGGCCAATTCTAAGGCGGCAAAAAATGACTTCGGTTGGTCGTGATTTCGTACTTGGTGGCCAATACCCTAACAGTGGTTTGATGGCGTGAAGTTTATTTCCTGTTTCCGCATCCCATGAGTGCTGCCAATAGTTCCTAAGGCTCTTGCGCAAGAAATGCTTCAAATCTACTGCGGGAACAGCTGTAGAGGAGGTGTTCCCCTTTCTTACAAGGGAAACTGCAGTTTTATCTGCAAGCATGTTGCCCTCAATACCTCTGTGGCCTGGTACCCAGCATATTGTGATACGTTGGTTAGATGCATATGTTGTGCACGGCACTGAATAGAGCTCACTGAGCACAGGGTTTTTGTGTTTACGAGGGGACATTAGTGCCTTTACTACGCTTAAGGAGTCAGTGAATATAACAGATTTTTGAAGCTTTGTTTTCATTATATGCTTCCCTGCAAATAACAGGGCATGAGCCTCAGCCGTAAATATGCTTGTTTCTGGATGCATTTCACCGGATTCAGAAAAGGAAGGACCGATTGCCACATAGGACACGCCAGCATGTGACTTTGATGCATCAGTAAAGAATTCCAGGCAAGAGTATTTAGATTGAAGTTCACGAAAGTGCATTCGCATATGTACTTCCGGAGCATGCTTCCAGACCTCAACAAACGATATATCACAATCTATAAGTTGCCATTGCCACGGAGGTAACGGCGTTGCTGCAGGCATTACATGATGCTCAAGCAGTGGAACACCGCTTTCTTCGGCGAGTTTCCTCACCCGCAGTGAGAAGGGTTCTGTTGCTGTAGGTCGGTTATGGTAAAGTGTGGCACACGTAGTGTCATTTACGATGGAGTAGCAAGGATGTTGGCAGTTTGAATTTATTTTCAGAAAGTACAGAAGGCTAGAGTAAGACCTTTGAAGGTTGAGTGACCACTCGTTTGACTCAACATAGAGGCTGGGAATGGGGCTTGTTCTAAAAGCCCCAGTCGCTAAGCGGAGCCCTAAGTGATGGACAGGATCAAGCATCTTTAGTGCGCTTGGCCTTGCAGATTGATATACGACTGATCCATAATCCAGGCGAGAACGTATGATACTCTTATAAAGATTCATCAGGCATCTCCTGTCACTGCCCCAAGCAGTGTGTGATAGTATCTTTAACATATTCGCTGTTTTTAGGCACTTTGTCTTTAGGTATTTAATGTGGGGGGGTAAAAGTTAACTTTGAGTCAAAGTATACTCCAAGAAATTTGTGCTCGCTACGTACAGGCAGATGTACTCCATGCAGCTCAATGGCAGGATCTGCAGCTAAACCCCTCTTTCGAGAGCGTTAAACCTGAAGCCATTCTCATCTGCCCATTTCGACATTTTGCTAACAGCAAGCTGGACTTGTCTTTCACAGATGGCCAGATTGCAAGACTTAAAACCTATCTGGACGTCATCGACGTAAACAGAGTAAGAAATTGTTGGTGGTATGGTAGAACGAAGCGAATTCATTTTCACGATGAACAATGTGCAACTCAGGACACCTCCCTGAGGTACACCAGTTTCCTGAATGAAAACTCTCGACAATGTGTTCCCAAGTCTAACACGGAAAGTCCGGTTCGAGAGATAACTTTCTACGAGATTCAACATCTTGCCTCGTACCCCCATAGACGATAGGTCTTGTAGTATTCCATAGCGCCATGTTGTGTCATAGGCTTTCTCCATATCAAAAAAGACCGACAAGAAATATTGCTTGTGGACAAAAGCATCTCTTATAATTGCTTCTATTCGAACAAGGTGGTCAACGGTTGATCTGTTTTCTCTAAAACCGCACTGATATGTATCTAGCGCATTGTTATTTTCCAGATAATACAGCAATCATCGGTTAATCATTTTTTCGAAAAGCTTACAGATACAACTTGTGAGCGCTATTGGCCTATAGCTGGATGCTGAAGATGGGTCTTTGCCTGTATTTAAAATAGGAATTACTATAGCTTCCTTCCACGTGGAAGGTATGTATCCCGCAGCCCAGATTCTATTAAAAAGGGAAAGTAATGCCATTTGACTTTCAGCATTCAGGTATCTTATCATGTCATATACAACTCTGTCACCTCTAGGTGAGGAGTTGCTACAGCTGCTCAGTGCAGCCTTAAATTCGGCAAGAGTAAAAGGACGGTTGTATGGTTCATCATCTCCACCTTTACGATTGAATGGCTTTTTTTCGGCTATAGCTTTGCGTTTGAGGAAGGACTCGGAGTAGTGTGCCGAACTAGATATGCTTTCAAAGTGGTTACCAAGCGCGTTAGCCTGGTCTGCCAAGCTTTCCCCTTGGTCGTTCACCAAAGGAAGTGGGTGCGATTGTCGACCATAAAATTTTCTCAATCTCTTCCACACCTTATCCTCATCCGTGTAAGAATTGATTCCTGACAGGAACCTTTCCCAACTTTCTCTGCGTGCTTGACGTCGTGTGCGTCGCCCTCTTGATTTCATCTGTCTAAAATTTATAAGGTTTTCTGTCGTTGGTGAACGACGCAAAAGGCCCCAAGCCTTATTTTGATCTTTCCGCGCCTTTCTACATGCGTCATTCCACCAGGGGATTCGTTTCTTGGTTGCGGAACCGTGTGTCTGCTGTATACAGTTTGTCGCCGCGTCAGTTATGACAGCAGTGATATATGAGACCGCACCATCTATACTTAGGCTATTAATAGAATTTCGAGATACGTAGCTAAGTTCCCGATATCGTTGCCAATCTGCACTCTCTAGCTTCCAGCGAGGCGGATAGGTATTATGTTCCAATTGTTCTGCCGTATGTAGAATGATAGGATAGTGATCACTTCCATACGGATTTTTGATCACTGACCATTCGAAATGTGGAAGTAGTGAAGGAGAGCCAATTGTTAAGTCTATGGCAGAGCACGTGTTGTGTCTCGTACTGTAGAAGGTAGGTTCCTTCTTATTGAAGAGGCAGGTACCTGTAGACAGCAGGAAATTTTCAATGAGGCGACCTCTTGCATCACACCGCGAGTCGCCCCATAACGTATTGTGGGCATTGAAATCACCAAGCACCATGTAGGGCTGAGGCAGCTGGGATATCAAGTTTTCAAAAACCATCCTATTCAATGTATAATCTGGTGGAATATATAACGAGCAGAGTGTTTCGAGCCTATCATGCTAAATGGCGCGGATTGCCACAGCCTCAAGAGGAGTCTGTAATGTCACCTCTTGACAGGCGATCGACTTATCAGCAATTATCGCAACGCCTCCTGATGATGTGAGAGCACCATCACGATCTTTTCTGAAAATTATGAACTGCTTAAGAAAATTATTATGTGATGAATTCAGATGCGTTTCTTGTACACAGAGCATCTTTGGCTGGAAGTGACTGATGAGTTCTTGGACGTCATCTAGATTATTGATAAGACCTCTGACGTTCCACTGCAAAATTTGGACAGCCATATTAATTAAAAGCAAAATGAATGCTCTGTGTACAAAATAAGGCACTTAACTTAAGGAATTGTGTTTTTTTTGTGGAGCAGTGATTCGAGATTTTTCTTTTTTGGCGCGCTCAAGTGAGCCACGCCGCTCCCTCTGTGCCAGAGGCGTAGAGGGGCAAGAAGAAGTATCCATCGCCTCTTGCGAGGCGCTGTTCGCCCTTTCCCGGGGCACATGGGACGATTTGTCAGGCCTCACTGCATGTGCAGGGGCCTTAAGGGAGGCCACAGGCTCGGAGGCCTGCTGGCCCTTCTTAGACGAAGGTGGAGCAGCGGCAGCTGCCACCACCGAGGGGGCAGAAGTAGCTGCTGCCGGCACACTGTGTGTGGTTCGGACAGCTGCTAGAGGTCTGTGCGGTGCAGCCCCCATGCGCACCGTATCGGCATAAGAAGGTTTTACAAAAGAAAATCGCTTCCTTGCTTCATTGAATGAAATGTTCTCTTTCACTTTTAGGGTGATGATCTCCTTCTCTCTCTTCCACGCAGGGCAAGAGCGCGAGTACGCAGGATGATCTCCATCACAGTTTGAACAATGCGGGTCAGATGTGCAATTTTCAGCTGTGTGTTCGTTAGCACCACATTTTGCGCAGGACGTTCGGCCACGGCAGCTCTGGGAGCTATGACCAAACTTCTGGCATTTGAAGCACCTGCGAGGATTAGGAATGTATGGTCTGACACGTATCTTTATGTAGCCTGCTTGGATATATTCTGGGAGTATACTGGAGCCAAAGGTTAGGATTAAGTGCTTTGTCGGTATTTCCTGGTCATTGCGCCTTATCTTGATTCGCTGCACTTGGATAACATTTTCATCTTTCCATCCGTCAAGGAGTTCATTTTCGGTGAGATTCAAGAGGTCACTGTCAGATACCACACCACGAACTGTGTTCAAGGAGCGGTGTGCAGTTACGGTTATAGGAGTATTGCCAAAGGACAGGAGGGTGTTCAGTTTGTCATACTGGGTCTTGTTCTGAACTTCTAGGAGAAGGTCTCCACTGGCCATTTTCGTGGCTTTGTAACCTGGTCCGATTGTGTCCGTAAGACACTTCGACACAAGGAAAGGTGAGACTAATCTTGCTGTCATTTCTGGGCATTCAGTGTGGATAATATGGAACCGTGGAAATTTGTCCATGTTCTTTGCGGAAAACAGAAAGGTTTCATCGGTGCGCCCTCTTTTAGAGAGAGGACGATCGGGGAGGCGTGGAAACAATGTCGAAGCCATAAAGGATTATTTGATTTCGGTAGCGACGCCAGCCACCCACCACCGAGCCCAACAAGGGGACGCTACGAGACCCAGAGGAATCGCAGACGCCAGCTGTACGTATCTACTATAACCCAATATAGCATACCCAAGGTTGGATACCATACACCAGGTTAACCCTTGCCGCCTCAGAAATAGGAAGTAAAAAGAAGTGAAGAGTAGACAGGAAAGATTTAAAAAGAGATGGAAAGTCGAAGGTTGGAGAGAGGAGAAGGACAGGAAAGGGCGACTGCCGATTTCCCCCGGGTGGGTCAGTCCAGGGGTGCCGTCTACGTGAAGCCGAGGCCGAAGAGGTGTGTTGCTTCCGCCGGGGGGCCATAAAGGTCCGAACACCCGGCATCAGCTCAACCCCCAGGATCCCCTTTTCCCCGGACACGGCTAAGCCACGCACGGCTACACGCGGGAGGGTCCAATCCTCATGTGCTCGGGTCCGTGGTGTCGCAAACCACCAAACGCCTGCTGACGCAGACGCCCCTGCGGGGGCAGTGGGCCGGTGGCGACGCCATGCCCCCTCGGCAGGTGCAGCTAGCGCTGCTCTGCCAACTCACAAGAAGGGGCCATCGACCTCCGGGCTAGTGGCCTCGAGGGCCTCGTCTCTCGAGGCGAGGCCTTCTCGTCAAACCAACCGCTCGCAAGAGCGCGTGTCCAGCGCCTCGCAAGAGGCTATGGACACAACAACCAGCCAAACGGCGCCACTTGCGCCTAAGGAGCCGCGAGAGTCTCGCGATCGCTCCAAACAAGAAAAACACCGCATCACGGCGCCCGGAAAGGGCTCTGTGAAGTAATTCCTCTTTCTTAACACACAGCACAAAACCCACATTAACATGGATACACGAATATTACAGTGGAATGTCCGAGGACTCCTCCACAATCTCGATGACATCAAAGAACTCCTAAATCAGTATAATCCAAAGGTGCTGTGTGTCCAAGAAACACACCTAAAACACACGCAAATAACTTTTCTCCGACAACACGCCATTTTTCGTAAGGACCGCGATGACACAGTCGTGTCTTCCGGTGGTGTGGCTATTGTAGTCGGCAGAGTTATTGCCTGCCGGGAACTAAAACTTTGTACGCCCCTAGAGGCAGTTGCTGTCCGAGGGGTGTTGTTTGACAAGCTGGTCACTGTCAACTCTATATACATCCCTCCTAATTATCAACTACATAAAACCGATTTCCAAAACTACATAAATGAACTTCCGGAGCCATACATAGTTGTCGGAGATTTCAACGCACATAACACTTTGTGGGGAGACTCACGTTGCGATGCGAGAGGTCGCCTAATTGAAAATTTTCTGTTTTCTTCAGGCGCATCATTTACTTAACAAGAAAGAGCCTACGTATTACAGCGTTACACATAACACATATTCATCCATTGACCTAAATATAGCATCGAGTACACTAATGCCATACCTGGAGTGGTCCGTTCTCAAGAACCCCTTTGGGAGCGACCACTTCCCAATTATGCTAGGCTTAACAAGATAGATGCTCGCCACACGTTCCCCTATGGAAGGTTGACTCGGCTAACTGGGAAATTTTCCGACAAATAACATATTTAAGCCGTGATGACATTGCCTCTTTTAACATAGGCGATGCTGTGGCGTATATAACAGGTTTTATCATTGACGCTGCTGAAAGGTGCATACAACAAACTAATGGACTAGCTAATAAACGTCGCCTGTCTTTGTGGAATGATGAATGCCAGAAAGCACGTAAAAAGCAAAACAAAGCCTGGGGATTGTTTCGCAACTCCCCAACAACTGAAAACCTGATAAATTTTAAACAAGCAAAGTTACAGGGCAGAAGAACGCGTCGACGTGCAAAGAGAGAGAGTTGGGAAAGGTACATTTGCAGTGTAAATTCATACACCGACGAAACAAAAGTCTGGAATAGGGTAAATAAACTAATAGGCCGGGAGTCACATCCTCTACCCTTAGTAAGTAGCCAAGGTGATAGCCTGGAAGACCAGGCGGATTGTCTAGGTGAACACTTTGAATATGTATCAAGTGAATCGCATTATACAGACACTTTCCTGAAGTTCAAAGAACGCGAAGAGCGGCAGCCTCTTAACCGCAAAGGTTCTTCGAGTGAAGCTTACAATCAACCATTTAGCTTAGCCGAACTTAAAGCATCTCTCGCTTGTTGTAACAACTCGGCGCCAGGTGGCGATCGTATTATGTATGAAATGGTTAGATACCTACACCCTGAAACACTGAAAACACTCCTGTCTCTTTTTAATGCCATGTGGGCGGCTGGGTGTATCCCGTCCTCATGGAAAGAAGCCATAGTCATCCCGATACTTAAACAAGGCAAAGACCCGTCCTTAGCCAGCAGCTACAGGCCAATAGCTCTAACAAGCAGCCTGTGCAAGCTGTATGAGAAAATGATAAACCGGCGTTTAATCAGTTTCCTAGAAAATAACAAAACACTAGACCCCTTCCAGTGTGGCTTCCGAGAAGGTAGGTCGACAATAGACCACCTTGTTCGCATCGAGGCAAACATCAGAGATGCGTTTATTCATAAACAGTTTTTACTTTCTGTATTTATAGATTTAGAGAAAGCGTACGACACGACATGGCGTTTCGGGATTCTGCGAGATCTCTCTGCGATGGGGGTACGCGGTAATATGTTTAACACAGTCGAAAGCTACTTGTCTAACCGCACGTTTCGCGTAAGAGTGGGCAATGCTTTGTCTAGAACATTCAACCAGGAGGCTGGTGTGCCGCAAGGGGGTGTACTTAGTTGCACACTTTTCATTGTAAAAATGAATTCCCTGCATACAGTTATTCCACGCAGCATGTTTTATTCTGTGTATGTCGATGACGTACAGATAGGTTTCAAATCATGCAACATTGCTATCTGCGAACGACAGGTACAGCTTGGATTAAACAAACTGTCTAAATGGGCTGATGTAAATGGATTTAAAATAAATGCAAAGAAAAGTACGTGCATACTTTTCTCAAACAAAAGAGGTATGACACCAGTGCCAAATCTCACGATTAATCAAGAGGAACTATCCGTGAGCAGTGAGCATAAATTCCTGGGAATAATTCTAGACTCGAAGCTTACCTTTATCCCCCATCTTAAATATTTGAAGGCAAGGTGTCTGAAGACGATGAACCTTTTAAAAATTTTGTCGCGCGCAACATGGGGTAGTGACCGAAAATGCCTACTGAACTTGTACAACAGTCTTGTCCGCTCACGCCTTGATTACGGAGCTATAATTTATAATTCCGCAACGCCAAGTGCATTAAAAATTCTAGACCCCGTTCACCATCTGGGCATCCGCCTCGCGACCGGTGCTTTCCGAACAAGTCCGATCCACAGCCTCTACGTAGAGTCGAATCAGTGGTCACTTCATCTGCAGCGTTCATATAGTAGTTTTACATATTTTCTTAGAGTACACGCGAACATTGAAGATCCCTCTCATTCAACCATAAAAAACATGACCACTGCCACGCTCTTCCAAAATCGACCTGGATCGAGAAAACCGTTCTCTTTGCGTGTGAGGAATCTTAGTGAGGAAATGGGTGTTCAGTTGCTTGAACACTGTCTTATGGCTCCAGCGAAACTGTTACCGCCGTGGTAGTGGCAGCTCATAGAGTGACACATCATTCGTAGAGGTCACTAAGCACGCACCAGAGGCACATATCAAAATGCATTTCCTTGAACTCCAGTCCAAGTACACATGCACAGAGTTTTATACAGACGCTTCTAGGTCACGTGACGGGGTGTCGTATGCAGCCGTCGGCCCATCCTTCTCGGAATCCGGTGTACTCCACCCGGAAGCAAGTATCTTTACGGCTGAGGCCTATGCACTATTGTCAGCTGTGAGGCATATAAGGAAATCTAAACTTCAAAAATCAATCATATTTCCAGACTCTCTAAGTGTCGTAAACGCTTTAAAGTCACCCTGTAAACAGAAAAATCCTATACTCATTGAGCTCTATTCCGTACTGTGTAGAGCGTATGTATCTAACCAGCATATCATTATATGCTGGGTGCCTGGCCTTAGAAGCATTGAGGGTAATGTGCTAGCTGACCGAATGGCTACGTCAATAACATCGCACGCTACTAATCCTACAGCTGCTGTTTCTGCAACAGATTTGAAACATTTCTTGCGTAAGAAATTGCGAAGCCATTGGCAACGTCTGTGGGATGAAGAAACAAATAATAAGCTTCACTTGATTAAGCCACAGTTAGGTTTCTGGCCATCCGCAACGAGAACCCGGCGAACTGATGTCCTATTCTGTCGTCTCAGAATAGGTCATACATTTGGCACCCATAGTTTTTTGTTGACCGGGGATGAACCACCAACCTGTGGTAGATGTGGTGAGAGGCTAACCGTCCTCCACGTTCTCCTGGAGTGTCGGGATGCCGAAGCAGATAGAAAAAAAAACATTTCCCTTTAGCTTACCGCTATCATGTCCCTCTGCATCCCAGTATGTTTCTTGGTGAGGAACCGCTGTTTAGCACCAAAGCAGTCCTCGCTTTCTTAAACGACGTGGTACAGCATGTTATAAGCCCAATAAATTCATAGCGCATCCTCCCTCCAGAGGATGCTGCTGTGATAGTAGTTTTGTATAAGCACATGCCTCCAGGCCCTTGTGGTTCAAGGGCTCTGTTTAGGCAGTAGTGCTTCTTTCCAATTACTACATCTTAAATATATTACATATCGTGTCATTCTTTCTCAATGCATTCTTAATTTCATAGTACACCTCATTAGTCATTGCCATGATTTTAGTGCATGTATATTTTACGCATTTTACAGCGATTATTTTTAGGCCCCTTTACAGCCACACTTCATCTACTTCTCAGAATTCATCGCTCCACTGCACACTCACAAACACTGGCATGGCGCTCTTTGGCCATAACTGGCCCTTGCGCCATAAAACACCACACATCATCATCGTCTCTTTCACGTACGGACACACAACGCCATCTATTGAGCAATTCATAAACTAGAAGTGGCTACATACTACTACTACAGAGGAGGGAACGGCCCACATCCTAAGGAGCTTCGCCCCTAAAAGAGGCTGTAGTCTGTTGTGCGTTGAACGGCAGTATTATATGCAAACGTGACGAAAGGAAGTATAGTGTCCCAGTTTGTGTGGTCGGGTTTCACATACATGGAGATCATGTCGGATAGAGTTCGACGAAAACGCTCGGTAAGACCATTGGTCTGCGGATGGTATGCAGAGGTGGTCTTATGGATGGTGTTTGAGGCTTGCAGGACTTCAGCAAGAACATGGGAAAGAAATGACTTGCCACGGTCACTTAGAAGAACACGAGGCGCACCGTGGCGCAAGATAATGGCTTGCAGGACAAACTCGGCGACCTCAGAGGCCGCACCAGAAGGAAGAGCTGCCGTCTCAGCATAGCGAGTGAGATGGTCCACGGCGGTGACAATCCAGCGGTGACCTGCGGGTGTAAGCGGAAGGGGTCCGTATAAGTCGATGCCCACGAATTGAAAGGGAACGGACGGGTACGGCAATGGTTGTAAAGGGCCGGCGGGAAGAGTGGTCGAACGTTTTCGATGTTGGCATGACGCACACGAACTTACGTACTTGGGAACACTAGTAGACAGGCCAGGCCAGAAACAGCGAGTCTTAATGCGGTCGTAGGTTTTATGAAATCCTAAGTGGCCAGCCGTTGCGTCGTCATGAAAAGCTTGCAAAATTTGCAGTCGAAGTGAGCGAGGGACGACTGGGACCCATCGGTGACCGGTAGGGTGGTAAACTTACCGCAATAATGAGCCATCATGATGTTAAAACCGTGCCAGTTGTCTTAAGCTGCTGTTGGGAGGACGGAACAAGCCAGTGAGCCAGTCGATAATTGTACGGCAGTACGTATATGCACGTTGGAGGGAGGCGAGGTCGTCTGAGGATAGAATGTCAACCGAAGTCTCGAACCGTACCGGGGCCATGGTTGTGGTCGGTTGGCAGGGCGGTGCCGAACGGAGGGAAGGTGAGACATGGGCATGGGGTGAGACATGGGTGAGACAGCGGGCAACGAGATAAAGCGTCAGCTTCTTGATGTTGCCTGCCAGACCTATATGTGACAGTGCAGTCGTACTCCTGCAAACGCAGAACCCAAGGGCTGAGGCGTCCGGACAACAGGGAGGACAACCAACATAGAGCATGGTGGTCAGTCACAATTGTGAATTGGCGGCCATATAAATAGGGGCGAAACTTTTGTATGGACCATACGATGGCGAGGCATTCTTGTTCGGTCATAGTATAGTTTCGCTCAGCAGGAGAAAGAGTACGACTCGCGTAGGCCACGACTTGCTCTTCAGACGCGGCGTTCCGATGCAGCAGGACAGCGCCTATTCCATGCCCACTTGCGTCAGTGTGGAGGATAGTAGAGGCTGTGGGATCAAAGTGACGAAGCACTGGTCTTGATGTGAGGCATCGCTTGAGGGTCTGAAAGGCGGCTTCACATTCATCCGTCCAGGTAAAGGGTGTGGTCGTGATCAGGACTTAATGAAGAAGAGCTGCGATAGTCGCGAAGCCTCGGACAAAGCGGCGGAAGTACGACGCTAATGCGAGAAAGCTGCGAAGGTCTTTAGGTGTGGTTGGTGTTGAGAAATGCTGTACAGCAGCGAGCTTGTCGGGATCTGGCTCAATGCCGTACTTGCTGACCACGTGACCTAATACTTTGATGCTGCGGCTCGCAAATCGACACTTCTTAGTATTGAGCTGGAGACCGGCCTTGGCTAGACACGTGAGAATGTCGTCTAAACGTTCTAGGTGCTGGGAGAAGCTGGAAGAAAAGATGACAATGTCGTCCAGGTAACATAGGCAGGTTTTACATTTGAGGCCGCGTAGTACGGAATCGATCATTCGTTCAAATGTGGCTGGCGCATTGCACAGACCAAAAGGCATTACGTTGAATTCTACAAGGCCATCAGGTGTTGCAAACCCCGTCTTCTCTTTGTCGGGCTCATGCATCGGGATCTGCCCATATCCAGAACGCAAGTCGAGGCTCGAAAAGTATTCGGCACCTTGTAAGGTATCCAAAGCATCGTCAATACGGGGCATGGGATATACATCCTTACGGGTAATTTTGTTTAGTGCCCTATAATCGACGCAAAAGCGTACCGAACCGTCCTTTTTTTAACTAGGACAACAGGAGACGACCAAGGGCTTGCTGAAGGCCTTATAACGTTCCGTGCGAGCATGTCGTTGACTTGGTCTTCTAAAACTTTCCGTTCAGTAGACGATACACGGTAAGGGCGGCGACGAATGACGCAGGATCCGTCGGTTTCGATGTGATGAGCGGCCACGGTTGTTTTACCCAAGCCATCCGAACACACGTCAAAGCAAGATTGGTGTTTCCTTAAGATGGTCAGCAAGGCACCAGTCCGAGTTGGGCTCAGATCTGAACTCACAGTGGCCCTGAGAGCACTGGGTGAACCATCCATGGGCGTACACTCGGCGAAGGAGGAAACAGGCGAAACAGTGACGACACATACTGGTGCTGCATCGATAAGCATGGCAACAGTTGACCCCTCCGGCAGCAGAAGTGGCTCTTATGTCGTGTTGTAGACGGTCAGACTGGCGCAGACGACGTCTTCGCCGCGAAGGCCAGAAAAAACCTGAGGGTCGCGTTGCGGCGCGGTGACGGACCAAATAGGCCCAGCTGGCGGAGCTGAGGTGGTGGCAGCAGTGGATGCGGTGGTTTGTGCCATGACTGGTGTTAGTGAGCACAACCGTCGACCAGAGCGGAGCTCCAGGGGTGACCGGTAGAGCAAGAGGACGGGGATATCAACGCACGCTCCACCACTTGTGAGACGACGCCCGGAACGAAGGCAGAGCTCTTGTATTGCCACACAGCGCGAGACAGCCCACGAACACCAACCCGACCCCGCAGGGGCGTCTGCGTCAGCAGGCGTTTGGTGAGTTGCGCCACCACGTACCCGAGCACACGAGGGTTGGACCCTCCCGCGTATAGCCATGCGCGGCTTAGCCGTGTCTCGGGAAAGGGGGATCCTGGGGGTTGAGCCGATGCTGGGTGTTCGGACCTTTGGGGCCCCCCGGCGGAGGCAACACACCTCTTCGGCCTCTGCTTCACATAGACGGCACCCCCGGACTGACCCACCCGGGGGAAATCGGCAGTCGCCCTTTCCTGTCCTCCTCCTCAATCTTCATCTTTCTCTCTGACTTTCAATCTTTCCTTACTCCTACTCACTTCCTTTTACTTCTGATCTTCTGGGCGGCAAGGGTTAACCTTGTGTGGGTAGCCAACCTTGGATATTCCATATTTGGTCATAGTGGTGACGTACAGCTGGCGTCTGCAGGCCTTGTGTTTACAGGCCCTGCAGCGTCCCCTTGTTGGGCTCCATGGAGGGTGGCTGGCGTTGCTGCCGAAAACCCAGATATTCTTATGGCTAGTCCTTTTCCACCACTCCCTGATCGCCGTCTGAAAAGAGGGCGCACCGAAGATGTGTTCCAGTTTTTTGGACGCCAAACACAGAATTTCCCCAGATTTCCTGTCATTCACTCTGAAACCTCAAACAAATCGGTACGAACAATGTCACCATTCCTTGTCTCAAAGTCTTTGACTAATATTTTTGGACCAGGCTTTAAAGCATCCAGGATGGCAAGCAGGGATCTCCTCTTGGAGCTCCGTGATGTGAAACAATATGAGAAACTGCCCAATCTAGTATCATTTGGGGCACCCAAGTGACCGTAACCCCACATCGTACTATGAACACCACCCGTGGCGTTATCTCAGATGATGATTTAATGGAGCTAACCGAGGCTGAACTCTTGGAGGGCTTCAGTGAACAAAATGTGATAAACGTTAAACGAATTAAGATGATGCGCGACGGCAAAGAAATCAAGACCAAGCACCTAGTACTTACTTTTGGTTCAAGTGTCCTGCCCGAGTCCATCGAGGCCGGGTACCTCAGACTTCGTGTTAGGCCATACGTGCCAAATCCTCTTAGGTGCTTCAAGTGCCAGCGATTCGGGCACAGTTCACAGAACTGCCGAGGCCGGCAAACTTGTGCTAAGTGCAGTGCCAATGAACATTCCTCCGAAACTTGCAATAACACTCCACATTGTGTCAACTGTGATGGTGAGCACGCCGCGTACTCACGGTCGTGCCCGTCATGGAAGAAAGAGAAAGAAATTGTGACTATTAAAGTCAAAGAAAATATCACATTCAAGGAGGCACGTAGGCGGGTATCATACCTGCCCAAGAACACCTATTGCCGATGTGGCGCGTCAGGGGGCAGCGACACAACTGCTTCCGGCGCCTGCCCGGCCCGCAAGCAGCGAGCCCGCAGTGACGCCATCCGCCCCCTCGGCGGCTGCAGCTAGCGCTGCTCCGCCAACTCACAAGAAGGGGCCATCGACCTCTGGGCGGGTGGCCTCCAGGGCCTCGTCCCTCGAGGAGAGGCCTTCCCGTCAAACCAACCGCTCGCAAGAGCGCGTGTCCAGCGCCTCGCAAGAGGCGATGGACACAACAACTGGCCAGACGGCGCCGTCAGCGCCTAAGGAGCCGCGAGAATCTCGCGATCGCTCCAAAAAAGAAAAAGCCCGCATCACAGGGCCCGACAAGGGCTCTGTAGCTTAAGTTAGTCTCCTTTACACACAGCACAAAAAACACTTTCAACATGAATACACAAATTATACAGTGGAACGTCAGAGGACTCCTACACAACCTCGATGACGTCAAAGAAATCCTACACAAGTTTAATCCGAAGGTGCTGTGTGTTCAGGAGACACACCTTAAATCTACACAATGCAACTTTCTCCGGCAATACGCCATCTTTCGCAAAGACCGCGATGACACCTCCGTGTCATCCGGCGGTGTTGCTATCGTAGTTGACAGAGGTGTTGCCTGTCGAGAACTGAAACTTCGTACGCCCCTAGAGGCAGTTGCTGTCCGAGGGGTATTGTTTGACAGGCTAGTCACTGTTAGCTCTATATACATCCCTCCTAATTATCATCTTAATAAAACTGAATTTCAGAACTACATAGATGAACTTCCGGCACCATACATAGTTGTCGGAGATTTAAATGCACATAACACATTGTGGGGAGACTCTCGTTGCGATGCGAGAGGACGCCTAATTGAAAATTTTCTCTTTTCTTCAGGAGCATGTTTACTTAATAAGAAAGAGCCAACTTACTACAGCATGGCGCACAACACATACTCCTCCATAGATTTAAGTATCGTGTCGAGTACACTGATTCCGTACCTGGAGTGGTCCGTTCTGAGGAACCCTTTTGGGAGCGACCACTTCCCAATCATGTTAAAACTGACAAAACAAGATCTATGTTCCCCACACATTCCCCGATGGAAGGTTGACTCGGCTAACTGGGAACGTTTCCACGAACAAACTTATTTAAGCAGGGCTGATATTGCCTCTTTAAATATTGACGATGCTGTAGCATATATAACGGGCTTTATAATTGAGACTGCCACAACATGCATCCGTCAAACTAACGGACTGGCTAATAAACGTCGTATCCCGTGGTGGAACGAAGAATGCAAGGAAGCACGGAAAAATCAAAACAAAGCTTGGGGACAACTTCGCGACTCTCCAACCGCCGAAAACTTGATTAATTTTCAAACAAATAATGTCCCAGGCTAGAAGAACACGTCGACGTGCTAAAAGGAAGAGTTGGGAGAAGTACATCTCCAGTATAAATTCTTACACGGATGAGACGAAAGTGTGGAATCGAGTAAATAAATTAAAAGGCCGGGAGGTACACCCACTCCCCTTAGTAAGTACTCAAGGAGAGAGCCTGGAAGATCAGGCTGGTTGTCTGGGCGAACACTTTGAATATATCTCCAGTGCGTCCCACTACACACAAACATTTTTGAGAGTCAAAGAACGCGAAGAGCGACAGCCCCTAAAACGTAAAGGTTCATCGAGTGAGGTCTACAACTATCCATTTACTTTAACTGAACTGAAAGCATCCCTCGCTTGCTGCAATAACTCTGCGCCAGGCGGTGATCGTGTCATATATGAAATGATTAAGCACCTGAATCCTGAAGCGCTGAAAACACTCCTGTATCTTTTCAATGTCATGTGGGCGCATGGATATATCCCGTCCTCGTGGAAGGAAGCTATAGTCATTCCCGTGCTTAAACAAGGCAAAGACCCGTCCCTAGCCAGCAGCTACAGGCCAATAGCGCTAACAAGCTGTCTGTGCAAACTATTTGAAAAAATGATCAACAGGCGCTTAATCTGTTTCCTTGAAAATAACAAATTACTAGACCCCTTCCAATGTGGTTTCAGGGAAGGTATGTCCACAACAGACCACCTTGTTCGCATTGAGTCTTATATTAGAGACGCTTTCATACATAAGCAGTTCTGTCTTTCAGTGTTCCTCGACCTAGAAAAAGCTTACGACACGACATGGCGCTACGGCATTCTCCGAGATCTCTCTGCGATGGGTGTCCGTGGCAACATGCTAAACACAATTGAAAGTTACCTGTCTAACCGCACATTCCGCGTAAGAGTGGACAACGCTTTGTCTAAGTCATTCACCCGAGAGACCGGTGTGCCACAGGGAGGCGTGCTTAGTTGCACACTATTTATTGTAAAAATGAATTCCCTTCACACAGTCATTCCATGCACAATGTTTTATTCCATTTATGTCGACGATGTGCAAATAGCCTTCAAATCATGCAATATTGCCATCTGCGAACGGCAAGTGCAGCTTGTAATAAACAAATTGTCCAAATGGGCAGATGAAAATGGTTTTAAAGTAAATGCCCAGAAGAGCACTTGCGTACTTTTCACAAACAAGAGAGGCGTCATGCCAGTCCCAACTATTGAAATCAAAGGAGATGCGCTCTCTGTAAGCAGCGAGCGCAAGTTTCTTGGAGTAACCTTAGATTCAAAACTCACGTTTATTCCTCATATTAAGCGTCTGAGGGCAAAGTGCCTGAAGACAATGAACCTCCTAAAGCTTCTATCGCGCACAACATGGGGCAGTGATCGAAAGTGTCTCTTAAACCTCTATAATAGTCTTGTCCTCTCACGCCTTGATTACGGGTCTATAATTTATAATTCAGCAACGCCAAGTGCATTAAAAATTCTAGACCCCGTTCACCACTTGGGCATCCGTCTCGCGACTGGTGCTTTCAGGACAAGTCCAATCCAGAGCCTCTACGTAGAGTCGAATCAGTGGTCACTTCATCTGCAGCCGTCATACAGCAGTTTTACATATTTCCTGAAAGTACAAGCAAACATTGGCCATCCTTCTCATTCAACTATAAATGACGTAACCGCTGCCACACTCTTCCATAATCGACCTGCCGCGAGAAAGCCATTCTCTTTGCGTGTGAGGAACCTCAGTGAGGAAATGGGGGTTCCGCTTCTTGAACAGTGTCCTATGGCTCCAGCGAAACTGTTGCCACCGTGGCAGTGGCAGCTCATAGAGTGTGACACATCGTTCGTAGAGGTCACTAAACACGCGCCAGAGGCACATATTAGAATGCATTTCTTAGAACTCCAATCCAAATACTCGTGTACAGAGTTTCACACAGACGCTTCCAAGTCACATGCCGGGGTATCTTATGCAGCCATCGGTCCATCGTTTTCGGAATCCGGTGTACTGCACCCGGAGACAAGTATCTTCACGGCTGAGGCCTATGCAATATTATCGGCTGTAAAGTATATAATGAAATCAAAGCTTAAAGAGACTATCATATTTACAGACTCGCAAAGTGTTGTGAAAGCATTGCAATCACTCTGTAAACACAAAAACCCTGTACTTAATGAGCTCTATTCCATTCTGTGTAAAGCGTACATATCTAACCAGCATGTGATTATATGCTGGGTGCCGGGTCATAGAGGAATTGAGGGTAATGTTCGAGCAGATCAAATGGCCGCATCTGTTACATCTCAGGCTATTAACCCTACAACTGCTGTTCCTGCAACAGATTTGAACCCTTTCCTGCGAAAGAAACTGCGAAGCCACTGGCAACGCTTGTGGGACGCTGAAATAAATAATAAGCTTCACTTCATTAAACCACAGTTAGGTTTCTGGCCTCCCGTAACGAAAACACAACGAACTGATGTCCTATTCTGTCGTCTCAGAATAGGACATACATATGGCACCCACAATTTTTTGCTTACTGGTAGTGAACCACCAACCTGTGGTAGAAGTGGTGAGAGGCTGACTGTCCTCCATGTCCTCGTGGAGTGCCGGGAAGCCGAAACAGAAAGAAAGAAATATTTTTCACGAGCGTACCGATATCATGTCCCGCTTCACCCCATTATGTTTCTTGGCGAAGAACCGATTTTTAATGCCAAAGCAGTCGTCGATTTTTTGAACGATGTGGTCCTGCATGTTATTAGCCCAACTAGTTCGTAGCGCATTCTCTCTCCAGAGGATGCCGCTGTGATAGTTTTTTTATAGCACATGCCTCCAGGCCCTTGTGGTTCAAGGGCTCTGTCTAGGCAGTAGTGCTTCTTGCCAATTACTGCATTTTAAATATTTTAAATATCGTGTCATTCTTTCTCAATGCATTCTTCATTGCATAGTACACCTCATTAGTCATTGCCATGATTTTAGTACATGTATATTTTACGCACTTTACAGCGATTATTTTTAGGCCCCTTTACAGCCCCGTCACATCTACTTCTCAGAATTCATCACTTCACTGCGAACTAACAAACACTGGCATGGCGCTCTTTGGCCATACCTGGCCCTTGCGCCACTAAACCACACACATTCATGCAACACCAACCCGACAAAATGATGATGATGATGAGGATGGGTATATACACATGAAGACGATGATGAACTGCCCACTTAGCGCTCACAATATATATATATATATATATATATATATATATATATATATATTGTGAGCATGGTGGTCGAAGTGAGCGAGGGACGAATATATGTATATATATATATATATATATATATATATATATATATATATATATATATATATATATATATATATATATATAGATATATATATATATATGCATATCGGCGCTACGTGGTGTGCATCTCACATCGTTTTTCTCCTCGCGCGCTAGGACGCGTGTATAGATCGAGCATGTTCCGCTACAAGCTACCAAGCACTATACATTCAATGGCCAGGTCACGATCGATGTACTAAAGGAAGTTTGTAAAATGTATATATCCCCATGCTGCAAAACGTTCTTTTATAAACTTCATAGTGAGACCTTACCGGTAAAGACATGGCTACAGAAAAAGGCATCATTGTCTCATCTGGTAGCTGTCCCCTTTTTGATGCGTCAGGGACAATTTAACATTGTTTTATTCGCTGTAAAGGCCCCATCCTATATTTTGAGATGTCGTCCAATACTGAAATCAACGCTCATACCGTGCGGTACCTGCTGCCACATTTGATGGTAAGGTACCTTTCGACGTGTTTTTTATCATGGGAATGCACAGTTTGCGGAAAACGCGAATGACGGACACCAACGCCGAACCGGTTGTGTCAACAAGGTTGCATTTCATCCAGATTACTGTGCACCTAAACATGTTTATGATGGACTTGATATTCAACGGGACTGCTACTCCATTTTGGTGTGGTGTCTATCCTTACTACCCTCCTAAAGCGGAACCAACGTTGTTTCCAAAACCTGAAGTGTGAACGCTGCCTCTTCCATGTGTGACTGTCATTGTGCTCGCTATTCTTTGACTATGCACAACTGGTGAACGTTTCAGCGGGTTGCATGTTAATATATTAAATACCATGAAAGAAAGAAAATAAAGAACTGGCCTGACTCAGTGGTAGAGTAGCTGACTCCACGCAGGGGGTGCGGATTCGATACCGGCAGGAACTGGGAATTTTTTTTTTTTCATTTCCGGCGATAGCTGTTGCGGACACCGGCGGAGGCGGCGGACACCATCGCCAACCAAAACAGCTATTAGAATGAACCCATACCAGCTTATGTAGTAAAAGTGATTATTTTCTCTCGAACCCGTTACGTTTACATTGTGAGACCATTGTGAAACACTCGATATGCAAAATACTATAAACTTGCCACATATCGTTTTGAAACCTAAAGGGGCCTTGAACCTCTTTTTAACGAAGTTGAGAAATGCATTTGAAGTGAAATTGGACTATTTTCGAAATACATTGGAGCAATAAGTACTTGAATTTGTTCAGCAATCAAACATGCCGTACGCGGTGCTTCCGCTCCTTCTTCAATGACTTGCACTGCGAAGGCTACGGCGGAGCGACGTGTGCACTCAGTCAGTGGACTCGCCGCGCCACGGTATATACGCTACGACCGCACTTACATCCAACTGTAGTGAGGTGCGCAGCGTTTGCTTTGTGCACGACGGGCTTGAGTGCGCGCTCGCACTCATACCGACGAAACACACAAGCAGCTATTTGATGTCTAAAAGATGTCTTGTACGGATAATTCAAAAGTGTAATAGCTGTCCTGGTCAAGACATTTTCTAGCCCTGGACGTCTACAGGTACTTCAGTAAGCTCTGCTAACGTTACGCTACAAGTTGGCTAATAAACATCTCGACAAGAACAATTAGTTAAAGAATTTTATTATACGTTCCCAGAATTCTGTTATAATTAAATTATAACAAAATTCTGGGGACGTCTAACAAAATTATTAATTAAGCCATAAAAGCCTGCATAATGTTTCCGAAGCCATAACATATAATGGCTTCAGAAACAATAAGTAGGCTTTTATAGCTTTGTTTAAAGCAGCATTTATAGATTGTTATCCTACAGTGATCTGGTAATTAGCAAAATTAATGGCCACTTCTTCAGCATACCATGCATCCGTATGCTAGCTTCATAGTACATATGTTACTATATAGAACTGAAAAATAAATTGAAGCATTACATTATATTATTTGTAGTAACTTGCATTAAATGTTTTAACATATATCAAATGTGCATAACAACATGCAGAAGAAAATTACCTGACTTTATGAGAAAGCGGGTTTATTGACTAATAAATTAAAAGGACATGCAGAATGATTTTATAAATTTTTTAATACAGTAGAAAAGGTGACCACACAAAATAAGACGTAGCTGCAGTAACCACAGCAATCCAGGTCCCTTCCCTCTTGAATACCACTGGATGCTCACACAAGTTTGCTCTATAATACAACAGTGAAGAAAAAAGTGAGTAAGCCACACTTTATTTACAATAAAGATGTTCAATTCGGTATTTCAAATAGCAGCATATGTGCCGTTGTGTTACCTCGGTCACATTTTATATATTTAAGCAATACTTTCTCTCAAAATCTTATGCTGTACGATGACATTCAGAAATATGTTGCAGATATGACATGAAAAAGCTACTGTAGAGTGAAATTAAACTGACAGATGACTTGATCCACACACGACTTGCAGTAGGTTATTCGCAGTTAGATGGTTTGCAAACAAATCTCTTACAAGAGTAGGTTACTTTTATTTGGGTAGTGGTGTTGGTGGGTTGTAGCAACAGGTGGGCTTAGCCTGGCAATCAAGGCCGGCAACTGCTCCTTCCGAGTGTCTCTTACAATATCCCTGCGGTATTGTACCACATGTCAATAAAACCATTCTCTTCCTAAAGGGACCCTAAACACTTAACTAATCATAGAATGGACTCACTATTAAAGGAGGTCGTCTCACGAATCTCATGCCGCAATAAGTTTTCCGATCCTCCACCTATAAGTGAAGTTACCACACCAATGCAAGACTATTTTCCGGCCTGCTAGCATGCTGGAAGCTACACAGAGGAGAAGCCAAGAGAGCAAAGCCCCGGTATACTACGCAATGCAGCACGCTGCATGCGGCCATCTTAAAGGCCACACGCAGCTAGAATTTCTGTAATCATTCAACTAATTATGCGAAACTCCAGCTTTACTTCCCAGATCACAAAAGAACGTTCTGCTGCATACCGTGAATTCAAATATATTCGAGTCTAAACTTCGCGTCAGCACGGGCCCGCCAAAACAAAAGTGGCGTGCAAGTTTTAGCAGGTAAACGTATACGTACAGTAAGGAACTGCGCCGTATCTGCAGGCGCTGGCAAGGCTTGAACGTGAGCAAAAGACTTGGGAAGTGAAGCTTGAGCACTGGCGAGCAAACGCTTGCGAGCATGAGCACGGCCCTTTGAATCTCTCGTGAAACTTCAGCGTGCCCCCCCTGGTGCGGTCCAAGAGGAGATAGCAGTTCCACGGCCGCTAGATAATAATAAAAAAGGTGCCTTTTTTTATCTAGCGGCCGTGACAGTTCGCTCAAACGGAGCGCACGTATGCGACCACGCGCGTGTCGGTGACGATAGCTGGTGTCGCAATTCCAGCTTCTTCACCGCTTGTTCACGCAAAGGGAAAGGAAGGCACGGCTCTGATAAGGACGCCGAACGGGCGCGCACGCGTGCGCCCGGCCGCATTCTTTTTTTCTTTTAGGGGCGAAGCTCCTTAGGGTGTGGGTCTGTCCCTCCTCTGTACTATGTAGTAGTAGTAGGTAGCCACGTCTACTTTTATGAAAAAAAAATTCCGAAAGTTGTGTCCGTAGCGCGGAATCGAACCAGCGACCCCTCGCTTCCGAACGCGCGGCGCTAACCATTACGCCACGAAGCGCACATGGACACACGCACCACGATGACAATAAATACCCAACATTAACCAAAGACTGCGAATTTCTAACGCGTTTGTGCTAGCGCGTTACGGCCCGTGTAAGAAGCTGGTGCAAGACGCTGTGGCCTCTCCGCCTTACCCCCGTATTCATAAACGCTCCTCGACTTGAACTTGACTTGCCACCGCCTTGGGCAGCGCGTTCGAAACGCGTTGAAGGCGGTGGCAAGTCAAGTTAAAGTCGAGGAGCGTTTATGAATACGGGATTATACTCTCTCAGCAGTCATGTGATGGTGTCGGCAAACGCGGTGCACGTTCCGGCATGTGTAAACGGCTGCGTAAGACGCTGTGGCCTCTCCCCCTTACTAGAGAGTACTGCACGTTTCTAACGCGTTTGTGCTAGCGTCCCCTTAAGCGGGAGATGGTGCAATTATAATGAAGGGCGCTGTTATAAAATAGGAATGACGCCACATATGGCGCGTGTCATTGGTGGAAGTCAATCGTTCGATTTAGTGCGGCGAGACTGGGCGAATTACACGGAAGATTCACGGTTTACCGATGATTCCCTCCGGAGCTTCGCCCACTCATCATCATTCACCCCGTGGATATGCGGTGTTTTTTCTAAACTTTGACTGTCGTGACAGACTCATCGAGTGAAAAAATCGGAAAGCAATCAAATAATCCCGCAGGCTTTTTCTGCTTGTTCACCCAAAGGGAGAAAGCAGCGAAAGGCTATATGATGCGACGTTAGCGGATTGCATATGGCTTGTTAAAGTCGCACGGAATGTAACGCTGCGCGTTGGGCACACGCATTTTAAATCTTTTTCCCGTTCACACGCACGCCCAAGCATGTCGCACATTTTCCGACACAAACATCTAAAAAAGTTCTTGAGTTATACGCTCTCAAGACGTTCACCAAAGTATACTACGGTGACGCCAGAGGTGGGCTGTTACCACAGCTGAAACACAATATCATATTTGATTAACCGTACTTCCTGCTACATAATGTTTCCAAGAACATCTCTTAAACGTCTTCGCGTAGACCAAGATCTCTATAGCCGTTTGTAGCCGTTCCGAGAAGTTTTCAAGACGTTTTGTGTTTCGTGGGATATATGCTCCTGTCTGGTTGTGCTACGTGGTACGGACCGCCTTTGTTCTGTACTAGCTTGAACGACGGACAGTAGCCATATCCAACTTGCGCATTGTGAAGTGCTATCAATAGCGAAGTCTACCAAGATGTCTAACCAGGAGCGGCCAGGAGTGAGCGCGCGATGGCAATCGTGTGTGTGGTCTGAGCTAAAGTTTCGCGTTGTTCGGGGCTAGTTGGGTGTTCAAAACTAGTCGAAATTAGTGAGACCCGACGGCTGCGACACCAATGAGCAGGATGACCGACGTTTAATTCCAGCGGGGGCGGCCGCGGCCGAGCGTGAGCAGACGATAGTGAGCTTTTTCCGGAATTACGTAATAAATTTCGAAATTCGCAACCAGATTTTCGCTTACTTCAGTCTGTTTATTAAACTGCGTCAATAAACATGCACAGTAACAGTAGGAAGAAGAGCACTGATGCAAACAACCTTTTTGATTGATGTCAGCTATTGGCCAATAGCAGCCGCGTATGGGAAATCTGCTATATCACGAAACAAAGCGTCCAGAAAAGAGTGAGGAGCAGGCTGCTGTAGAAATAAGAACGTTTGAGAGAAAGGTGTCTTCGCGCTCCGCTTGCGAGCTCCGCACGACACACACGACTGCAAATCTGGCTCAAACGCGAACAATGACGCTCGCGTTTCGTTTTGCTGCACCCCGTTTCTCTATTTTTGACATACTATTGCAGCGCAGGAATCTATTTTCTCAATAGAAGTTGGCTGGCGTCACGTGCACAGTGATTAAAGTTGGAAAGTGCGCAGTTCCCAGACGGCACTGCGTTGCGCATCGTTATTATTTCTTGTCACGTATGACTATTAAAAATATAAGCTAACATAAAATTGCCGTTTCTTAGAATAAGTTTAAATTGCCGTTATTTCCTAGCCTTTGGTGCCTCCGGGCGTCTTCTTCGGTTTAGCGACAGGTGTATTTTTGTATCTGAGATACATGATACCTCAAGATGTATCGTAAATACAGATACTGATAATGATCTTGAAGAGTCTATCACGATAAGATACAAGATAGGAAATGAGTACGTCAAGATAATATCTAAGATGCATGTATCTTCGATACTGGTCAGCCCTACAGCAGACTAGCATGCAGTGGTCTTGCGAAGGTTATCACTGCAGTACAAGCCTGCGCAACTAAGTCATTACGAGTGCGCCACAACAACGGAACAGCAATGACGAAAAACCAATGTCGTACAAACACATGTGCACTGATGGCTCGCAGACGACACGAACAATCCGCACTAAGCGTGGTAACGACGGTGACTCCGTTTTATTTCGCCGGAGATAGTATTCTTAAACATTCCGTACATAGCATTATCCAAACCTGCAGCCTCGCATTAAAAAAAATTCACTGACAACAATTAGGATACTCCATAATGCGAAACTTGAGCGCAACTCTATACGTGTTTTCGTTTCGCGGTATATTGGCTGGCGCGGACAACTGCCTCATGCAGCACATTGCAAACGGAGCGAAGTGCGGCGCGACTGCCTGGCTAATCGGGAGATCCCGAGAGGCAGCACGCGGGTAACGCGTGGGCGCGATTCACAGCAGCCGCCGCAGACAGACCTCATGCAGCGATTTGTTACCACACAAACGACGCGCGCTGCTCTGGCGCCATGTCATAGCCATCGTGGCCGCACAGCCGTCTTGCGTGACACTATGCTTTTCTGCTCACGTGTTCGCCATACCCTCCTCCTCCCCTTCCGCCTCATGGTTCCGCTGCACCCTCCTTCACCGCGTTCCTCCTCGCGCTCTCTTCGTTATCGCCGTCTTTCATTCCACACTGCGTTGCGCGTTCGCTATTTCATCCTTGGCTGTGCTCGTTCGCTCGGTTACGAGGGACGCCGACGCTGGGCGCAAGAACGGGCGCATAATAGCTCCTATTTAAAGCTCGAGCAGAGAAAAGGGCGGCCTACAGCGTCAAGTTGCCTTCACGTAGTGGCGCGGCAGCGGAGTCCCCCCACGGACGTCACATACGAGAGGGCGTCACTCAAAGGTCTCGAAGCTAATAGTACTTCCTAAGGATGTGACAAATGGCTTATAAAGCTTCGCTGTCCATGGTGGAGCAGTTGCTCAGATTCACATACATATGTGAAGCATTCTTGTTGTAATTGTAATTCGTAGCCTGCTTACCCTAGTTTGGCATGCTCCTGACGTATGTCATCTAGCCATTGAATCGGCGCTCGTATTCGCGAAACAAAAAAAGGTAGTTGTAGGTCACACTCCATCCAAGGGGAACACGCGGGTCTTATAGCTAACAGTGAAAATTGACGTTTTACGCATGAAAAAATTCAGAGCCCTTCCACTACTATGAAGATGAAGAGAGAGAGAGAGAAAGGGAAAGACAACGAAGTTAGCCAGTGTAAATACCGACTAGTTACCCTGTGCTGGGGAAAGGGGTAAAGGTAATAAAAGGTGATAGAATGGATGGATGGATGTAAAACTTTAATGAAAGTCCTGAGGTACGCGACTCAACGCGCAGCGGGCCGCTCCCACGTTGGCACAGTCAGGCCATGCCCGACCGCCGCATCGTGGGCCCTCTGGACAGCCCATAGTTGCGCCCCGGCATCAGGGCTCTTGATAGCGGAGAGTCACTTGTCCTCATTTATTTGTTCCGTGCCTCGTAATGAGGGGCAACGCCAGAGCATATGGTCTAAGCTAGCGAAGTGATTGCAGTGCCTGCAAGAACTACTAGCATAAGTGTCGGGATAAAGCTTGTGTAATAAAGCCGGGCTGGGATACGAGCCTGTTTGCAATAATCTGAGGGTCAATGCTTGCGCTCTATTTAACTTCTTGTGAGGAAGGGGAAAGTCTCTCCTGCCGAGATAAAAGTTCTGCGTAATTTCATTATATGTTGTCGGTTGATCTCTGTTCTCCACCACTGCGGGCCAGCCGGGGTGTTCTCCATGGTCGCGGAAAGCGAGACCTCGCGCCCTGGAGTGGGCCAGCTCGTTGAGGTCTGTGGGGCCTCCCATGATGGATCCCATGTGAACGGGGAACCACGTGAGAGTGTGGGTGGCGATGCTTTTGCCGTCGAGGATGCGACAGGCTTCCTTACACACGGCGCCAACGCTGAAGGCGCGGATGGCTGCCCTGGAGTCGCTGAAGATGTTGGCATGTTTCTCGTCCAGGAGGGCTAAGGCAATGGCCACTTGCTCGGCCGCACATGACGACGTGCTTCGTACCGAAGCTGCGTTAACGGTCGAACCCCTGTGGTTGATGGACACTGCTGCGAAATTTTTGCTGTTACCATATTGAGCCGCGTCAACGAAGCAGCTGCCGCCAGGGAGTTCTGTCGTCCGGCGTAGAGCGCCACGACC
The DNA here is from genome assembly GCF_013339745.2 of Dermacentor silvarum. Taxonomy (NCBI): domain Eukaryota; kingdom Metazoa; phylum Arthropoda; class Arachnida; order Ixodida; family Ixodidae; genus Dermacentor; species Dermacentor silvarum. Next base: position 100,791,279 of record NC_051163.1, on the reverse strand, counting down.
CTGGCCTTCCTTCTTTCTACGTTGCGCTGGGGATGCATATTGCGCGGGGCGGGGATATGATGATGTGGTCTTTCTGCTCTTTCGGAAGGCCCTGGTAGTAGTCGCCCTTAGCCGGGGGGACGCCCATCTCTGTTAGGAGTAGTCTGCCCGCCGTGGTGCCGGAGAGTCTGTGGTGATAGAAGAAATAAATGAAACAAAAATGAAGTATATATGAAAAAATCGCACAATAACGCGACCCTACGCGCTACAACGTTCAAAGTCAGTCGCACAATTCACAAGCCCTTAAGAACCTCAGAGAGCTCTTAAGGCCTTGAGTGCCGAAACCCGTCTGGACCAGTGTCCTAAAACTTTTTCCTCTGTGAAGAGGTGGTCGTCCAGTTTTTCTAGCGCAGTCGCGAGCACTTTTCTTGCCACATTGTAGCGGGGGCAGTCACAGAGGAGGTGCTTGATCGTCTCCTCCCGCCACAGTTGTCGCAAGCAGGGCTGTCGGCCATTCCACTGCGGAAGGAATAGGCGTTCGTGAATGCCACGCCGAGCGACAGGTGGCACAGAAGTGTTGCTCCCGCTCGTGGTAACCCTGGTGGAAGACGGAGTTGCAGACGTGGATCCAATCTGTGGAGGCGTGCGTTGCTAAATTCACTGGTGTTCCACAGAGTGTGCGTATATTGACACGTACACATGTTTATCTTTCACCGGTGGCCGCTTTCAACATTGGCTGACAAATGTTAAACGTTATCGCTCGGCGCAGGACGCGCCTGCATTGGAAGCTTCTCGGACGTTATCAATGCTTCTATCCGTCGTCTGTGGTCACTGACGCCCATGTAATCTGATTGTATGAGCGACGCGAATTGTCTAGAACTTTCTGGAAGACACGCGGGCATCAGGGATTAATCTGGAACCTTCGATGACTCAGGTATAAAAGCCGACGCGTTTCGCCGCTGATCAGATTTCGACGATCGCCGACTGTGTTCGCCGCTATCGTTGTGCTTCAAGTGTAACTTGCTTTTGTGGGCACAGGTTCGCCCAATAAAGAATCAGTTTCGTCATTCCCAGTTTTACGACTGTTTGCTTCATCGTCACTACTACGTGACATCTGGTGGAGGTGCTTTTATGTCCTTGTACCGGACCCCCCCGTCCAGCCGTGAGCCAAGCCCACACCGTCTAGAAGACGTCGACGCCTACCCCGACCAGCGAGCTAGTCGCAGGCTACTGAACCTGCCACCGGAGTACGAACCCCTACCTGAGAAGACCAAGAGGACAAAAGTCATGACCTCGGCAGCAGCTACCATGACAGCCCCTGTGCCAACATCTGCGGTCGTGATGCAACAATCCAGGGAGCCGCCGACTTTCCGCGGTTCGCCATGTGAAGACGCCGAAAGCTGGCTGGAGGCATGCGACCGGGTCGCTACGTTCAACAAGTGGGACTGCGACGAAAAGCTGCGCCATGTTTACTTCTCTCTTGAAGATGGCGCCAGAACCTGGTTCGAGAATAGGGAACGTTCACTAACAACCTGGGACCTCTTCCGAGCCGCCTTCCTGGACACCTTCACGAGCGTCGTCCGTAAAGAAAGAGCTGCAGCCTTGCTGGAAAACCGTGTACAGCTCCCGAATGAGGGCATCGGTATGTACACTGAAGAAATGACTCGATTGTTCCGGCACGCCGATCCAGCTATGCCCGAAGACAAGAAAGTTCGCTTGCTCATGCGGGGAGTTAAGCAGGAGCTATTCGCCGGACTGGTACGGAATCCACCAACAACAGTCCAAGACTTTCTCTCGGAGGCTACGACGATCGAGAAAGCACTGGACATGCGCAACCGGCAATACAATCGCCGTTCGACGCCACACTACGCCGAAGTCCAAGGACTTTCCGACGACCTACGAGACACCATCAGGGCGATAGTACGCGAAGAGCTGCGGAAGTTGCTACCGTCGTCGCCGCCTCAAGTTGCTTCCATCGCCGATATCGTGCGGGAGGAAATCCAGCAATCGCTAGGACTTCCCGAATCGCCGCAACCCCAGCCGGAAGCGATGTCATACGCCGCCGTCGCCCGTCGTCAAGGCCCCCCTCCGCGCTCGCGCCAGGGCCCCGTAACGCCGCAATTCCGTCGCCCAGCGCCGCCGCCGCAGCCAGCACGCCCGCCCGTCGCCCAGCGCAGCTACCCGAGAAAAACGGACATTTGGCGCGCCCCCGACCACCGCCCGCTCTGCTATCACTGCGGGGAAGGCGGCCATGTCTACCGCCGATGTCCATACCGCGAAATGGGCCTACGAGGGTTCCCCGTCAACGCGCCGCGTCCCGATCGAGGTGAACGACCGCGCGACATCGCCGACTACCTCGCCGGAGCCCAGTGGCAACCACGACGATCCTCACGCTCGCCGTCACCAGGCCGCTACATCTCGCCGCATCGCCGTCAGTACAACGGTCCCACCCGGGGCCGATCTCCCAGCCCTTACCCGCGAAACTAAAGGCAGCAACCGATGGAGGTGCGGTTGCTGTACGACGCAATGCCGAAGATCCTCCGACGCCGCCGACGACGACGATTCGCGATTCATCACGACGAGATATCAGCACGCCGCCTAGCAACAGCCTTGACAACACTTCGCCGCCGAAAGAAGACCTACCGACGCGACGTAGCAGCAGCGGAGCAAGCCGACGCAGCCGTGATCCGACGCCACGACTTAACCGCAACGCCAGACGACGGTCTACTGACTTAGACGTGCTAATCGATGGTCATCACGTCACTGCTCTCGTCGACACTGGAGCCGACTATTCCGTCTTCAGTGGCCCGTTCGCCGCCAAGTTGAAGAAGGTGAAGACTGCCTGGCAAGGACCCGATATCCGTACAGCGGGAGGCCACCTAATAACGCCGGCTGGAATCTGCACAGCACGAGTCACTGTGAACAACCGCACTTACCCGGCGAGCTTCGTAATCCTGCAGCACTGCTCCAGGGATGTCATCCTAGGCATGGACTTTCTAAACCAACACGGTGCAGTCATCGACTTAAGGTCCAAGTCGGTAACGCTTTCAACGCACAACGCGATACCCCCGGATACAGACATCAGTTACCATGCCTTGAATGTGCTAGAAGAACAAGTCACCGTTCCGCCTCGCTCCAGCGTAATGATTTCCGTCGGTACCGAAGTGCCTGCAGACATGGAGGGCGTCATCGAGGGCGATCATCACTTACTGCTCGACCGTGAAATTTGCGTCGCTAGAGGCATAGCTGAGCTACGTGCAGGGAAAGCAAGGGTGATGCTCACGAACGTCAGCCCCGAATACAAGCACATTAACAAAGGCACCACGGTCGCCTACATCGACGAAATAGTACAAGCCAGCAGTGCTTTCGCCTTCACGGATTCCAGTGCACCTGCAACGACGACTATAGTACATGAACCAACTTTCGACGTCAATCAGAACCTTCCCAGGCATAGGAAAGAACAACTAAAAGCTCTGCTCCTGCAATACAAGGACTGCTTCTCGTCGTCGTCAAAAGTTCGACAAACCCCTGTCGCCAAGCACCGCATCATAACCGACGAAAATGTCCGCCCACTCCGTCAGAGCCCGTACCGAGTTTTGGCATGCGAACGTGAAGCCATAAGGCAACAAGTCGACGAAATGCTACGCGACATCATCCAGCCGTCCAAGAGTCCGTGGGCGTCCCCCGTGGTGTTAGTGAAGAAGAAGGATGGAACCCTACGTTTCTGCGTCGATTATCGTCGCCTCAACAAGATCACGAAGAAGGACGTATACCCCCTCCCACGGATTGACGACGCCTTGGATCGACTCTACAACGCAAAGTATTTTTCGTCGATGGACCTCAAAACCGGCTACTGGCAAATCGAAGTCGACGAGAGGGACCGGGAGAAGACTGCCTTTATAACACCAGACGGACTGTTCGAGTTCAATGTCATGCCGTTTGGTCTTTGCTCGGCACCTGCGACTTTCCAACGCGTCATGGATACAGTACTGGCAGGCTTGAAGTGGCAGACTTGCCTCGTGTATTTGGACGACGTCGTTGTGTTTGCCTCAAGCTTCGAAGAACACCTGCGGCGCCTTGAAACAGTTCTTCAAGCTATCAAGACCTCCGGACTCACGTTGAAGCCAGAAAAGTGCCGCTTCGCATACGAGGAGCTCTTGTTTTTGGGCCATGTCATCAACAAGTCTGGAGTGTGCCCTGACCCACAGAAAACGGCGGCCATCACTGACTTTCCTCCGCCCGCCGACAAGAAGGCAGTGCGTAGATTTCTTGGCCTGTGCGCCTATTACAGGCGCTTCGTCAAGGATTTTTCACGGATCGCCGAGCCACTGACGTACCTCACGAAGGCCGACGTCGAGTTCAAGTGGGAGACGCCGCAAATCGAAGCATTTGAAGAACTGAAGCGACGCCTACAATCGCCGCCCATCCTTGCGCATTTCGACGAAAACGCCGATACCGAAGTCCACACCGACGCAAGCTGCGTAGGACTCGGCGCCGTGCTTGTGCAGAGGACTGACGGACTAGAAAGGGTTGTAAGTTACGCTAGCCGGTCGCTATCGAAGGCGGAATCAAATTATTCCACAACAGAAAAGGAGTGCCTCGCCATCATCTGGGCTACATCAAAGTTTCGCCCCTACCTCTATGGCAGGCCCTTCAAAGTTGTGAGCGACCACCACGCCTTGTGTTGGCTAGCTAACTTGAAGGATCCTTCAGGTCGCCTCGCACGATGGAGTCTGAGACTTCAAGCATTCGACATCACCGTCGTTTACAAGTCCGGGCGAAAGCACTCTGACGCCGACTGCTTGTCTCGCGCCCCCGTCGAACCGCCGCCACAGGATGACCAGGATGGCGACACTTTCTTGGGACCCATCAGTGCCGACGAATTCGCCGAACAACAGCGAGCCGACCCGGAACTAAGGAACCTTGTAGATTACCTGGAAGGCAAGACCGTCACTGTGCCGAAGGTGTTCAGGCGAGGATTGGCGTCGTTTTTCTTGCAAAACGACATTCTCCTAAAGAAGAACTTCTCGCCTCTCCGAGCCAACTACCTCCTCGTGGTACCCTCATCATTGCGTCCAGAGGTTCTGCAAGCTCTCCATGACGACCCAACGGCTGGACACCTCGGTTTTTCCCGCACGCTCGCGAGGATACAAGAAAAATACTACTGGCCTCGCCTCTCTGCCGACGTCGCCCATTACGTAAGGACATGCCGAGACTGTCAGCGACGCAAAACACCGCCGACAAGGCCAGCCGGACTTCTACAGCCGATCGAGCCACCTCGCCGACCGTTCCAGCAGATTGGGATGGACTTACTGGGGCCTTTTCCGACGTCGACGTCCGGGAATAAATGGATCGTCGTAGCTACGGACTACCTCACCCGCTACGCCGAAACAAAAGCCTTGCCCAAAGGCAGTGCTGCCGAGGTAGCCCGATTCTTCGTTGAGAACATCCTCCTGCGTCACGGTGCCCCAGAAGTCCTCATCACCGACAGAGGTACTGCCTTTACGGCAGAACTAACTCAAGCCATCCTGCGATACAGCCACACAAGCCATCGCCGGACCACCGCCTACCACCCGCAGACGAATGGCCTCACCGAGCGCCTAAATAAGACCATCGCCGACATGCTGGCAATGTACGTCGACGTCGAACACAAGACGTGGGATGCCATCCTTCCGTACGTGACCTTCGCATACAACACGGCCGTGCAAGAAACGACGCACATGGCGCCGTTCAACCTGGTCTACGGAAGGAACCCGGCAACGACGCTTGACGCCATGCTACCGGACGTCACCGACGAAGAAAATCTCGACGTTGCCACCTATTTGCAGCGTGCCGAAGAAGGTCGACAGCTCGCCCGACTGCGCATCAAGAACCAGCAGAGGACCGACAGCCGACACTACAACCTTCGACGACGCTACGTCGAGTACCAGCCCGGTGACCGTGTTTGGGTCTGGACTCCGATACGCCGACGAGGACTTAGCGAGAAGCTGTTACGTCGCTATTTCGGACCATATAAGATCACCCGACGTATTGGCGCACTGGACTATGAGGTCGTGCCAGACGGCATTTCGCAATCACAGCGGCGCCGGGCACGACCTGAAGTCATCCACGTGGTGCGTCTTAAGCCTTTCTACGCCCGCTGACAAACTTAGGTACTTTGTTACTTTGTTATTGTTTTTTTGTTATTTTGTTTATTACGCATGGTTTTGTTTTCGCTTTCGTGTTTGTTTGTAGCATCGGGACGATGCTTTTTAAGGGGAGGGTATTGACACGTACACATGTTTATCTTTCACCGGTGGCCGCTTTCAACATTGGCTGACAAATGTTAAACGTTATCGCTCGGCGCAGGACGCGCCTGCATTGGAAGCTTCTCGGACGTTATCAATGCTTCTATCCGTCGTCTGTGGTCACTGACGCCCATGTAATCTGATTGTATGAGCGACGCGAATTGTCTAGAACTTTCTGGAAGACACGCGGGCATCAGGGATTAATCTGGAACCTTCGATGACTCAGGTATAAAAGCCGACGCGTTTCGCCGCTGATCAGATTTCGACGATCGCCGACTGTGTTCGCCGCTATCGTTGTGCTTCAAGTGTAACTTGCTTTTGTGGGCACAGGTTCGCCCAATAAAGAATCAGTTTCGTCATTCCCAGTTTTACGACTGTTTGCTTCATCGTCACTACTACGTGACAATATTATAAGCTCGCGTGCGAGGGAGCGAAGCTTTGTGGCTGCATCTGTTCTCGACAGTGGTATTGATATAATGGGGGCACCATCGTGGGCCGATCGGGCAGCGTCATCCGCACTGTGATTTCCCGAAATTCTGCAGTAACCCGGTATCCACTGGTAGATGATGTTGTGCCCCTTGTCGGTTGCGTGATGTTCGAAGTAGTCGGATGTCCACTCGACGTGGCTGGCGCGTTTTCCGATGAGTATCATGTTCTGAGAGAGGTGTGCGCGCTTTTTCCGAAGTCAGTAATTATCATATTTGGCGATTTCAGTTTTCCTAATATCGATTGGTCGACGCTCGCCGTATAGGCCACGGATGCGGCAGCACATGCCTTTCTCAGCACTTGTCTTGACTGTTCATTAACCCAACTTATGAGTCAACCAACACGATCACTGAAACTTCTGCCAATATACTAGACTTAGTTTTAACTAACAATCCTTATATATTTTCCGACATAACTCATGAAGAAGGCATCGCTTACCATGATGTTATAAATGGATGCATTAACTTTTGCGTGAGCAAAAGAACAGTTGCAAAAAAGAAAATAAGATGTTACGGTAAAGCAAATTTCGACGCAATTAACAATGAATTAACAACATTTTCAGATCAATTTCTGCATGATTTTCATTCACGCTCCATTGAACAGAACTAGGTCCTCTTTAAAGCCACCCTCAGTTCTCTCATTGACACGTTCATTCCTATATTATCCATTTCCTGCAAAAGCAGTTCTCCTTGGTTTGCCAACAAGCTTCGGCGGCTTAATAACAAAAAGAAGAGCCCGCACAGGCAGGTAAAACTGACTGGTTTCGCGAGTGCCCATGATAAACACAAAGCGTATGAAAAGGCTTATAAGGCATTGCTAAAATCTTCTCGCCATAACTTTTTTCTCGTGATTTACCATCCATGCTAAACAATCATACTCGTCGCTTTTGGCGTTTTGTGAACCCTGGAATTCGCACTGACATCAGTCTTACAGATTCTTATGGTGTTCCTATCCTCGATTAAGATTGCGCTCAACTTCTTAATGATACGTTTGTAAGAATTTTCACTCATGAAAACGTCAACTCATTGCCAACTTTAAAGGCGTTAGTGGGAATCACGTATGCACGAGGTAATCATCAGTGAGTCTGGTGTTTTATCTCTACTAACCAATCTTAAAACGTCATGTAGTGCCAACCATCTAGGCTTAAATAATAAATGCTTAAAGAATACATCGCATAGTATTTGTTCTATGTTAGGTCGCTCTATTTTCCCAGTCACTATCAACTGGCTGTATTCCTAATGACTGGCGCATTGCTAAAATAATACCCATTTTCAAATCAGGTGATCGTGCTTCTCCGCTTAATTATCGTCCCATCTCCTTAACCAGCACTATTTGTAAATTACTCGAACATATCATACACAGTCAAGTCATCAACTTACTTCAAGACCATAACATTATTTCCAAGCATCAGCACGGTTTTCGCAAGGGCTACCCATGCGACACACAACTTGCCGGATTTATTAACGACATACACGCACTGATAGACGCATGGGTTTCAAGCTGACTCAATATTTTATTGCGATAGCAATTATGTGGACACTCAAAAGCAGATTTTTGCCGTCGGCGTCCCCGTCGCCGTGAGGTTCCGTATGACGTCATTTGGAGAAGAAATCGTCGCTGCGCGCCGAACGCTGTATGTGCGAGTGAAAGGGCGCGAGGGGCGCGTCTTTCACGGGGAGTGAACGCACGGCGGAGAACAAACGCGCGTTCTGCGCCGTGCTCGCTTAAGGGCTGCAGAAGTAGGCGTCTCTTTTCTCATTCACAATCACCATATATGTAGAGCAAACGCGCCTTCTTCCGACGCGCGAGAGGCCGTGGTGGAGGGGGAGGGAAGGGAGGCGACGTTTAGCTGCGGCACGAAGTGCCTATTTATATCAAAGGCTCCGGCAACAGTCACCAACGCCGCACGCATTTTGAGCGAACGCGGGCAAAACGCCGATGGCGTCGACAACAGTTCTGCGTGTTGCCGATGCTGCTGCATGTCCAAGTTTATACAGCTGATAAAGCTAATATCATTACTCCGCATAGCTTTCTACAAGTTTGCTATCGCAATTGATGCTTCGCCTTTCAGGCGAAACTGTGACAACTTTTTTAGATTTTTCTAAGGCATTTTATCGTGTTCCACACCGTAGGTGGTTGCTTATACTTTCACAGCTTAACATTCACCCTACTATTATTGCAAGAATCACCGATTTTCTCTCCTAGAATTCAGTTTACATCAGTTAACAATTCTAACTCATGTTATGCTGATCTTACGTCTGGAGTTCCACAAGGCAGCGTACTTGGACCTTTACTCTTTCTAATCTATTTTAATGATTTACCCAGTTGCGTGTCATCCAAAATCAGACTATTTACAGATGACTGTGTACTTTATCGATGTGTAACAAGTAACACCGATAGCCACTTACTACAAACAGACCTGGATGCAATAAATGCATGGTGTTCTAATTGGTTAATGTCATTAAATATTTTCAAAACTAAACTGTTGCCTTTCACCAATAGGCCACGAATTCCAACCACCTACTGCCTTGATAACAAGGCTGTGGAACTCGCCACAAGTTACAAGAACCTTGGCATCAATCTTCAGTCAAACTTATCATGGAATAATCATATTAATCTTACCTCTGCCTCTTCAAACCATACTCTCGGACTTATTAAACATAACCCAATGCATGTTTAAAAACTAGCGTACACAACATTATTCCGTCCTAAACTAGAATACGCGTCTGCCATTTGGGATCCCGAACAAACTTATATCATCAGTAACATCGAAACCTTGCAAAACCGTGCTGCGCGATTTATTTTTTCAGATCATTCACGTTACACCAGCGTCACCTCGTTAAAGAATAAAGCTGGGTTGGACAACTCAGCACTTCGCCGTAAATTTCTCGCCTATCACTTTTTCATAAGCTTTATCACCATCCATCACTTCATGATGATTTCTTTCAGTAACCACCAGTTATCTTTCCACGTCGTGACCATCCATACAAAGTCAAGCGCATTAACTACCAGTCATCCCATTATACCTATTCGTTCTTACCGCGCACAATAACTCAATCGCATCAGACATTGCCACGGAACCAGACTTGACTAAGCTTCAAGATTTAATTCGCTCATGACTTGCCAACTAATCTTATTATTAATATTATTTTTGGGACTTTTACAGTGTTTTCGGTGTTTGTTGCTATTTGCTTTTCATTGCAGTTGTCTTATGTTCTCCAAATATGTACTAATGTTTTCTCTGCAATAATTGTGACATCTTGTATATTACCTATATATGTTGCACTCTATTATTACTTTTGTTATATTCTCTTGTTTTTAGTAAGATGTATAATCTGTGACCAGTGCCTGTGCGCCTGTGAATGTGATACCCTCGTAATGAGGGCCTTTGGGAGTATTTTGAATAAATAAATTTGAATAAATTGTACGTTAGCTCCGCGGTTGAAAGGGGACAGCAGGCACTGGAGAGCTGCCTTTGAGTCACAAATAATGGAACACGACTGTGATGATTTGGGACCAATAAATTTCAGAGCAGCACGGATAGCTGCGAGCTGCAGCCGTGGATGATGTAATGTGAGACGTCTTGAATTGGATGGTAACAGATTTCATGGGAATTACCACTGCTCCAGCTGAAATTTTGGACGAGACAGAACCGCCCGTGTAAACGTGGGTGCGTTCTCTGTGCTTCTCATGCATCATCAGGCACTTCGCCCGACTTCCATGGCATCATCTCGCCTACCTGCCTGCCGCTCAACCTCGTTCAGCGTTTAGCAGGATTATCGCTGCCAACCATGGAACTTTACCGTCGAACTTCACGCCTGCAGCACGACTTAGATTGGATTGGATGAAGGCACTGTGGTGCCTTCATCCAATCCAAGCCCTTCTTGTAATTCCCGGTATCAAAAAGAAAACGGAGATGTCGTCATTCGCCTTCAAACAAGCGATGAAGATGGAAGATAGCGAAGCTGTGACTATGGTGGGTCTGCTGTAGTGAATATTGCCCTCACGATGAGAACGGGCGTATGGATGGATGGAAACAACTGTATTGAAATCCGGCCAAGTTTAACGACCCGGGCTCAGGTCTCCCATGAGGGGACTTCGAGGCATTGCCTCGTCGCCGCCTCCCGGGCCCGCTGGACTGCCCACTCTTGTGTTTTGAGGTTGGAGCTGCGCAGAGCGGCGGCCCACTTCGACGCAAGAGCCTCCGGAGCTACTGCCATTTTCGCTGCTATAACAGGACACTCCCACAACATGTGTGAGAGTGTCGCTCTAGTTGCCTGACATAACTTGCAAACAGCACTCGGGTATTGTGTGGGAAAATGTGCTGCAATCGCACCGGACTGGGGAAGGTGTGTGTCTGCAGTTGTCGCCAGACGACTGCCTGGCAACGTTTAGGTTGAAGGGAACACAGTACGTTGGTCTGTTGGCTCTTCACTGATGTTGCGTAAGGGCCTATAATTTGTGCAGAAAGCATGTGGCCATCCATGGCTCAATCACAGTTGTAAGGTTGTGGGTGCCGACATTGCTCGTAAATTTTGCAAAAATGCGGGCATGACCAACTTGGTCGTCTGCAGTTTCACTTTTCTGTCACCACCAAAGAACACTGCCACTGGTGCAATTTTTTGGTAGGCTTAACATCTTTTAAAAGCACCTTAAAATAACATTGCCAATAATTTGTCATCAAATTGACAAAACACAAAGAACAGACCAGCTTAGCTAGCCTCTCCATTTTGCAAACAGAATAGCAACTCACTTTGAAGAAAATGGGCCCACATTGTCATCATGATTACTGAGGGCATGCAAAGCGTGGAATGCCAGATTGGGAGCAGTACTGGGGCACTCCTGACAATCGTCTCATGGTAGACATTGTCATATAACACATGCTAGGCATGTATATATGCTACATGTCTTTAATGTGAGAAAAACTGCAAAGCTGGCCGGCAGCATATCGCAGCACCTTCGCCATCGGCGTCTGTCAAGCAAGGACTGGTTACGTAAATATTATTGCGTCGATGCTACCGAATAGGGCGGGTACAGAGGCGCCGCTCCAGGGCGCCGGTTCGCGAACTGGCCGTTGCCAAGACGCCGACGTGAATTGGATATTTCGAGCGTCTGCACAGCACGGATTTCACGGCGGTCTGCCACCACAGCTGCACCACTCGTTTCAAGCACAGAGCACGAACTGAGGCCTCATGGCGTTCTGCCACCACAGCTGCGCCATTCGTTTCAAGCACAGTACTTGAACCACACATTCAGCGCTGAACCGAGGGCGGTCGACGCAGTCACATTTTTATGACTTGTAGAGAGCAGCACATCTCTCGACGTCCGTTATGCAAAGGCGGACGCGGTTCGCTGAACTGCACTGCCGAGGCGCTACGCCACTTCGACATTTCAATCGTCACCACCTCCGCATTGTCAAGGAACACGGATGACACAACGCAGGTTCTGTATTGCCATAGCTCACCGAGGCCAAAGCCGCACTGCCACACAAGCACTACTCACGGCTTTGCGCCAAGTAACACAGAACATACAACCAATACACAAGCAACGCAAGCACAATCACACACGCAATATTGAACAACGCGCGGTCGGCGCGGGCCAGAGAACGATCACGCCGAGAACGAACACGCCATCCCATGCCGTCGTCACTTAGCGCCACCATCGCGCCTTCTCAAAAGTCCCTAAATGATCGTGTCCCTAGGTGCCTAGTATCTGGTCACGTGAGGGATTTTTGTACGACATTTAGACACCTGAACGTCGCCCCCGAGGGCTCCGATGTCGCTGCGCATGCGTGAGCTGAGAGAAGGTGAGAAAGGAGAACAACTCCCCTTTGCCGGATGTGACGTCACATTATTGTTTGTTTTTTTGCTTTTTGAAACAGCTACTCTCGAACTCAGAAACTATGGTTCGCGCCTCGTTCGCGCGCGCATTGTGAGCATTCAAGTTTCGTTTTTTTTGCACTTGCTTAGTAGCTGAAATTGCGGACATTGCAGGGTTGGGCTTGCTGACATTTGTTGCTCAGCTGCCGCGACACATTTGGAGCAAAGGTGAGTGTCGTGCGATTGCCCGTTATCTAGCTGACACTTGTAAAAACAACCGGTTGCGCATTTGAGCTGTGGCCGATGTGATCTCGAAATTCGAAGGAGCACGAAACGGTTGTCGCAGGTCTCGTAGTGATCGCAGGATAATTTATTCGTTCGTGCCTTCAACAAGTACTATCACAGTTCCTACGCGTTACCCCGACGTAAAACGAACGGCGGAAGCGTTCACGCGCCGGAAAATGCATGTACTCAACTAGCTCTATCGGTGAATGCCGTCCTTTGGTATATATCTCGTGCGTAGGTCTTTGTTTCTCCATCTCTATGGGATGACTACGCTATGCGCCTCTTATTTACCCATGCAATTCAATTACCTTGCTCACTGCTTGCGCTGACCGCGGTAGGTGCGTCAGAGGCTTTCATTTGTTGCAGTGAGATAAAGAAAGCGTATTTCTTTCACTTACAGCTTCTTAGCAACTCTTTTGAGAGCCGTGGAGTTAAAGCGTGCAATGTGTACGTTGTGAGCAAGCTGTTAACCAAACCCGCTTTACTGCTGCTGTCGCTTTTACGGGCACCTTCAAAATTAAACATATATGAGTGTATGAATTCAGCTCACCTTTCTATACACATACGCTGCTTTCGTTGTTCGTAGATCATGTGCGTACCTTTGCAACCGTAATCGACATTGTAAAAACAGCAGGAAGGCAGATGACACAAATACTGTGTCCGCCTTAATTGTTGTCTGTGCTGTTTTTATAATGTAAACAACTCCACACACTTGCTGTTTACACCAAAACAATCTTGATATTTTTTTATTTTTCTTGTAGGAGGATTTGCTTCTAACTGCCGCAGTGACGTTGTGTATTGTCCTCAGGAACGCTTGCGGTGTGCACATTTGTCTAATTTGTTTCGCTGTGCGGCTGCTGCTGTCTTTACAGCTTCTGCTTATTTCCTTTGGCCGCACCTTATATTCGTTGTCTTTGTCAACATCTGACCTGTTTCTGCCTTGTTGAAAGCAAGTGGCCACAAGTACTGTTTAGTTTGCTCAGTCTAAACCTGGTATGTATATCTATTTGCTAAGGGCATGCTTCTGCTCCTTTAAAGGTTGCTTTAACTAATAGTGGTTTGAGTCATTGTGTATGACACCAGATAATTATTGTTCTAAAATGGTGGCAAAGCTTGTCCGTGCACAGATTTAAAGTGTGGAGATGCTAAACATTAAAATGTTCCAAGTTGCCACAAAGTATTACACGCATTTAAATTTGCAGTCGCAAAAGACGTACTAAAAGTATAATCCACAAAATTTGCTTCGAGGTGTCTTGAGACAATGAATTGTAGAGAAAGAATTCTATTGTGAGTTGCCAATGCTTGTCGAGAGCTCTAGCCCATTTTTCGATGCAGCCACTGTTGCTTCGTTGTCTGTGCTTGTTACTAACAAGAAATTGAGCTCCGTGGTTCCCCTGATTTTTGTAGCTCATAAAATGCAAATGTCTCGACATTGGCAGCCTTAGTGCCTCAAGGTAGAACACGAGTGTTCATTGGCCAGTTGCCTGCTTTTAAGATAATGTTGTATTTAATGTCAGGGGTTTAAAGAATACTTCACATCTGCCATCATGGCTGTTAGTTCTGCTGTCTAGCACTTCCAGGACAAAGTTTGGTACACATGTGAAACTATCCAAGAAAATGGACATTGGGACAACTGCTGACGTAGCTCACTTGGTAGAGCATCGCAAGCGCAAAGCAGAAAATGTTGGTTAAACTCCAACCGGCAGCAAGTTGTCTCTTAATGCAAAGCATTATCATGATCTATTTTCGAATTTCTTAGTACACCTGCCCAGGTAGCTTCATTAATAATTAGTAATGCTCCTGATGGTGGGTATTGAACGCGAGTCCCTAGTGCAGCAGCCCAATTATTTGCCCATTAGGCTACAGATGCATGCATAGCTCGCCAGATTAACCGCACTGGTTCTCTCGTAGCAGCTAATGCTTTCAGGTGTTATGTGACACTCGCAGAGTTTGGGATTCACCCGTTTCAGCTCATATGCAACATATAAAGCAGGTGTTGTGTTTGCTTTGGTGACGCGTTGTGCGTGCAATTGCTTTTGGTTTGTATTTGGTATTTTGGTGTATTGTGCTTTGTATTCGATACTGTGCCCAAAGAAAAAAACATTTGTAAGCAGGTGCTCGAATGACGTGAAGCTCACTCTCCCTCATTCGCTCTTGCAGGTAGTGCATCCAGTTTAGCGCCTTGCACATGTGTGGGGCATTTCCTTGTTCTTATTGTGCTGATGTGTCGTGTTGTACATAGGAGGAAAGCCGGTCCTCCACAATATGGTTGTCAGTGTTGCTGAATACAACACAGTCTTGCTGCCTTGACACGCCACATCATTTGACATCTTGGGGTGAGGTGGCATCTTGCTGCTCCTTGTGGTCAGGCATAGCCAAGACTGCAGGTAGAGTCCGCACACAAAGTTCGAGGTTGAACTATAGAACCAGCACGCCCAATAAATGTGTGTGCAAATTTAGCTCTAAGCGTGATTTATGTCAGGAATAAAGATTCACAAAAGGGGCTTGGTCCATGGCCAAGCAGAGTGAGCACGAACAACAACAACCGTCTTCTTTCACATCCTTTGTTGGTGCCTGCCTTTGCCGCTACATAGTAATTAATTAGTAATTAGTTTGCTAAGCTATCCATAACTAAGAACTCGATCGAGCATAGAAAGAAACATGACTATAGGCTCCTGTGTTTCTTATGTTTAAATCACAATTTGTAGATATCAAACACAGCATAGCATAAATGATACATTGGGCACTGCAACCTTGTGATGTGCACATTGAGTGCCTTTTCGCGTCTTCTTCAGAGGGTACTCGAGATTTCTGGTTGGGTTGCCATAGATGTGTTAGCTCAGTGAATCTTCCTTCCAAGGCATTCAGTTTGTTAAAGTTAAGCCGCTATAGATGTGTCCTCATTGTTCAGGTTACTTCTGGCGACACGACAACGTTCTTGTGGCTATGATGTGATGCTTCATGACACACATGGTGCTCAATTCTGAATTATTGTTGGCATGCTTTTTCACAAATGGTTTTAGTAAGATGGTAAGAATGGTTTTAGTAGCACAGGCGACGCAAAATGAGCCACAGCATATGCTTTACCTCCAGCATGTTCGTGATCACTGATGGCATATAAAACAGTGATTCAGACCAAGCATCGCAAAGAATGATTGTTGCCTTTCTTTCTTACAGGCTGCTGTGTTTCAGCTAAATCTGCTTTTCCTGTGTCCAGTGGCCTTGTCGCTCAATTAGTACTTGCCAATTTTCATTACACTGCAACCCACTAAAAATATGAAATTTTAGAATATGATGCCTCCCCTCTCTTCCCTTGTCCTTCTGACCTTTCACTCTGCTGCAAGCTTTTAGATTTCAATGCTTAAATGATTAATACAAACATTGATGCTACCATATTATTTGATGGCTATCATGATGGCAATAATTTAGGTTAACCTGAAACTAAATGAGAAAAATTAAAATAGGCATGTGTGAGTAGGACTGACTGTTCCTGGTTTCTGGCTCTATGCTAAATTTGAGGTTTTTGCCTCAAGGAAATGGGTCTTGGATTCTCAGACCCTTTTTGTGATCCTGTGCCTGTATCAGACCTGATATACAGTCCCGGAAGTTTTACAAAAAGGAGCACCTTTCTTTTGGGGAACTGCTTTTTATCACAAGTGTGCTAGATAGCGCCAGTTATGCTATGAGCAGGCACAACTGCAGGTACAAACTATAGTATGTAGTTTAAAATAATTTCACATCTATTTGTGAACTTTCCAGGCTACTTCACAACTGCAAGCTGAATCTGATGTAGGCAGTGTCAGGGTCATGGCCCATATTTTAGTGAACGCCAAGAATGCGTCCTGTGACTGAAGTTTGAGCATTTGAGCCCACCTTTTGGAAGTGCTTTTTATGTGCACTCAGTAAGTGACAGTTATCCATGCTTCTTGACATGATTTTAAGTGATCCTAGAGGCAACACTTATTGATCTGCATTATGCAAATGTTTTTATATTTTCACTAATATACTGTGGTCACTATTACTACGCACTGTTTAAAAGGTGTTGAATATAAAAAGCTACTTATTTGCCCTAATATAATGTAGAAATCACGTGGAAATAATGTAGGATCACGTGGAACAGAAGTAGAATACCCGGCTTCAAATCTGAAGGTCGTAAGTTCGAATCCTACTCCAGTCCACGACATTTTCAGGCATGGAGTGGTGCCTGACACCGGCAAGAAAAAAAATATATCGCCGAGACCTAGTGGGGCTATACTAGTTCAGGTGCAACCAAACTAGGAAGGCCCACTAAGCTTCATCAAAGTCACTCCCTCACCAGAACAGGAATTGGCCTCCCTGGTGCAGTATTCGGCCACTACCTCCCTCATGACTCCGACAATTAACCCATGGCCCTCAGTTCCCAGTGGCTGCGGAGCCCCTGACCAAGGCGGCGGTCAGACCTGCTACGCGGCAGAGGGTGCTAAGAATCTCTGGGTCAAGACAGGCCGCCAATGGAAACTGAACCTGGCAACGTTCAACACGCGTACCCTATCGAGTGAGGCTAGCTTAGCAGGACTATTTGAAGAATTATCAGGCATTTCCTGGGATATTATTGGCCTTAGTGAGGTTAGAAGAACTGGTGAGGCTTACACAGTGCTGACTAACGACCACGTCCTCTGCTACAGAGGTTTTCCAGATAAGAAAGAATCCGGGGTAGGATTTCTAGTGCATAACAACATAGCGGGCAACATTGATGAATTCTACAGCACTAATGAGAGGGTAGCAGTCGTCGTAATAAAGCTGAATAGGAGGTACAAAATGAAGGTAGTACAAGCCTATGCCCCAACCTCTAGTCACGATGATGAAGAAATAGAACAGTTTTATGAAGATATTGAACTAGCAATGAGAAAGGTGCAAACTCAGTATACTTTAGTCATGGGCGACTTCAATGCAAAAGTGGGGGAAAAGCAGGTTGGTGAGCAAGCAATTGGCAACTATGGCATCGATTCTAGGAATGCAAGAGGAAGATGTTAGTAGAATTCGCAGAAAGCAATACGCTCCGAATAATGAATACCTTCTTCAGGAAGCGCAGCAACAGGAAGTGAACATGGAAAAGCCCTAATGGAGAAACAAGGAATGAAATAGATTTCATACTCTCTGCCGATCCAAGCATAGTGCAGGATGTAGAAGTGTTAGGTAAGGTTAAGTGCAGTGACCATAGGTTAGTGAGGTCCAGGATTTCTCTCAATTTGAAGAGAGAGAGAGTGAAATTAGTCAAGAGGAAACAGGCCAACCTAGAGGCAGTAAGGGTAAAAGCAGACCAATTCAGGCTGGTGCTTGCAAACAAATATGCAGCTTTAGAAAAGGAAGATAAAGACAACATAGAGGTAATGAATGAAACTGTAACTAGGTTGATTTCAGAAGCAGCAGTTGAAGTGGGAGGTAGGGCACCAAGGCAACCAGTAGGTAAGCTCTCCCAAGAAACAAAGGACCTAATAAAGAAACGACAGAAGATGAAAATGTCCACCTCAAGAGATCAGATAGAATTCGCTGAACTGTCAAAACTAATCAACAAGAAAAAAGTAAGGGATATTCGAAATTATAACGTGGGAAAGATTGAGGAAGCCGTAAAATATGGACGCAGCATTAAATCAGTAAGAAGAAAGCTTGGCATAGGACAAGGCAAGATGTATGCACTGAAAGATAGGCATGGTAATATCATCAGCAATTTCGATGACATAGTAAAACCAGCGGAAGAATTCTATACTGACCTGTACAGTCCCCAAAACAGCCAAGCTAATTTCATTCAAAATAGTGATGAACCGGATACAGAGGCTCCTTCTATAACTAGCGCTGAAGTTAGAAGGGCCTTGAAAGACATGACCAGGGGAAAAGCTGCTGGAGAAGATGGAATAACAGTAGATTTAATCAAAGATGGAGGAGATATCATGCTTGAAAAGCTTGCGGCCCTTTATACGCAATGCCTCACAACTTCAAGTGTACCTGAGAGCTGGAAGAACGCCAACATTATACTTATCCATAAGAAGGGAGACGTTAAAGAACTGAAGAATTATAGACCCATTAGCTTGCTTTCAGTATTGTATAAAATATTCACCAAGATAATTTCCAATAGAATCAGGGCAACACTTGACTTCAGCCAACCAAGAGAACAGGCTGGCTTCAGGAAGGGATATTCTACGATGGATCATATCCATGTCATAAATCAGGTAATCGAGAAATCTGCGGAGTACAATCAACCTCTCTACATGGCTTTCATAGATTATGAAAAGGCATTTGATTCAGTAGAGATACCAGCAGTCATGCAGGCATTGCGTAATCAAGGAGTACAGGAGACATACGTGAATATCTTAGCAAACATCTACAAGGATTCCACAGCTACCTTGGTTCTCCACAAGAAAAGTAGAAAGTTACCTATCAAGAAAGGGGTCAGGCAAGGAGACACAATCTCTCCAATGCTATTCACTGCATGCTTAGAAGAAGTATTCAAGCTCTTAGACTGGGAAGGCTTAGGAGTAAGGATCAACGGCGAATATCTCAGCAACCTTCGGTTTGCAGATGACATTGCCCTATTCAGCAACAATGGAGACGAATTACAACAAATGATTGAGGACCTTAATCGAGAAAGCGTAAGAATTGGGTTGAAGATGAATATGCAGAAGACAAAAACAATGTTCAATAGCCTGGCAAGGGAACCAAAATTCAGGATCGCCAGTCAGCCTCTAGAGTCTGTAAAGGAGTACGTTTATCTAGGTCAATTACTCACAGGGGACCCTGATCACGAGAAAGAAATTTACAGAAGAATAAAATTGGGTTGGAGTGCATACGGCAGGCATTACCAAATCCTGACTGGGAGCTTACCACTGTCGTTGAAGAGAAAAGTGTACAATCATTGCATTCTACCGGTGCTAACATATGGGGCAGAAACTTGGAGGTTAACAAAGAAGCTCGAGAACAAGTTAAGGACCGCACAAAGAGCGATGGAACGAAAAATCTTAGGACTAACGTTAAGAGACAGGAAGAGAGCGGTGTGGATCAGAGAACAAACGGGAATAGCCGATATTCTAGTTGACATTAAGCGGAAGAAATGGAGCTGGGCAGGTCATGTAATGCGTAGGATGGATAACCAGTGGACCATTAGGGTTACAGAATGGATACCAAGAGAAGGGAAGCGCAGTCGAGGTCGACAGAAAACCAGATGGGATGATGAAGTTAGGAAATTTGCAGGCGCAAGTTGGAATACGCTAGCGCAAGACAGGGGTAATTGGAGATCGCAGGGAGAGGCCTTCGTCCTGCAGTGGACATAAAATATAGGCTGATGATGATGATGATGAATGTAGAAATAAGCATTCTGCAGTCTGAAAAGTGAAGAAAAGAAACACAAAAAAGAAAAAATCACCGCCCAAGCAATCCATACAGATGGTTAACCAGCAAAGCTGAAAAGTGCGGCTGCAGTGTTTATGACTGGGTTAATTACGTCTTTGTGTTTCTTAATGAGGTTACACACATGTTTGGCTGCGACGGAGAGAACGATGTCACTGAAAGTGTGTCCGCCGTTGTTGCCTGCGTTCGATGTCTCACGTTTGCTTGGCGGTGTGGTTAGCAGCATTTGCCCGCCATTGCCGCTGCTTGTGATTCTTTGAAATTAAATCTGTCCGTCACGTAAGACAACGAATGGCTCATACCTCCTTAAGCAACGGCTCATGCGGCCTCCCCATTACAACGTCACAAGAGAAGTCAAATTCTACGCTGGAATTATGAGCCACAACGGAGCCAGCTGTGGAAGAAGACAACGAACGCGGGAGCAGTGGCATGAGCGAAAACAGAGGGGCGCCAACAAGCCAGCTGCGGAAGAGACGATGCTCGAGCCAATGCTGATGATGATAGTTATCTGTACACAGGCGACAGACAGACGCTTTTTCGTTTCGTCTAGCCATATGGTCGCAAGATTCACAACCACTTTAGTTGATTATAAAAACATTGAAGTGCACGCAAACAGCCTCTACATTGCATCTGTGAAAAACATTGCTCCATCTTGCTGTAGCATTATGCACCTTAGCTTTGTGTGGAAGCCGCGGTTGTTGCACTGTGCTGCACCGCAATGAACCTTGGTTATGTGAAAAAGCCGCTGTTATTGCATTGCTCTTTACTGTTATGCACGTCAACCTTGTGGCAAAGCCACCACACTTGCACCGTGCTCCACCGCAAAGCATTTTAGGTGTGTGGAAAAGTACTTACTAAATATTGCATGAGCTTGATTTGAGCATTTTTAACGCAAAGAATTCTTTCTTCATACCAAGCACTTTGCAGTAGGCAATTTTATGTCCCGGCTCCTGTTAGTCTTTCCGATTGAAAACCAAAATATGTCTGGCAGCGAGTCCAAACCTGTCTCCCAACATAACAGCCCAACGCTTTAGCCACTAGGCCGCTGTTGTGCACATACTTTGCGCTCGCCAATGTGTAGCTAGGTATATGAGGTAGTGGCCCATGCATTATGGTGCACGATATGTGTCGGAGCACGTGTGCACGTACAAGTTGCTTGTCAAATTGAGAGCATGTCAGTTTCTCCCATTCTTCCTTTGTGGCAGCACTTCGAGGTGTTTTAGACTGCTCCAGCTTTGCGATTCACCCACATTTCCCAGTCCCTTCATTGTAGCAGCTTCCACAACATGGACACTGTGCGACATTGTACTACCTTTGCATTGAGGGTGAAGGTGGTATGTGCTCGTTGAGTGAAAAATGTTGACAAGAGGTGTATGCACAGAAAAGTATGACATTCATCTTAATACTACATATAATAATTCTACACTCCTTGTGCCACAGTGACCCATGCCCAAATCAGCAGACGGGCCCAGAATGGGCACATAACCATTTGTGCATACCGCATAAGCCATGCTGTCCACTCGGCAAAACAGTAGCCACCACAGTGTAGGCAGGAAGAGGCAAAGAAACCTTTATATTATACTACCATTGCAAGGAGAGTACGAAAGCGAAGGGCCTTTGTACTCTCCTCGCAATGCTTGTCACACATCACTCGCCATACACAAACACGTTGGTCAATGCTGCAATGCTCAGCAGAACCCTAAACATAAATCCCCACAGTGTGTGGGATCTACATAATTATTTTTTTCATTTTTCAGGCATTTGGTGGTAGAGGCCAGTGCGTTACACAGAAATCCCACTACAGTGCAGCAACGTTCAGAATGTAGTACGAGGTACATTATGTAGTTGGCTATAAGTTAAAAAACATAAATTATATTAGTCGTCAAAATATAGTAGCCAGTGTTGAAACTACAGATTTTTTAAAATTCAAAATACCCCCAAAGGCCCTCATGAGGGTATTACATTGGGGGGAGGGGTCACAGGCACTGGTCATAGATTATACATCATATTAAAAACAAGACAATATAACAAAAGTAATAATAGAGTAAAACATAGGTAATATACAAAATAAGTCACAATTATTTCAGAGAAAACATTAGTACATATTAGGACAACATAAGGCAACTGCAATGAAAAGCAAAACAGCAACAAACATCGAAAACACTGTAAAAGTCCCAAGATAATAATAATAAGATTAGTTCACAAGTCGTGAGCGAATTAAATCTTGAAACTTAGCCAAGTCAGGTTCCGTGGCAATGTCTGATGGTAAGGCGTTCCACTCAGTTATTGTGCGCGGTAAGAATGAATATGCATAATGGAATGACTGGCAGTTAATGCGTTTGACTTTGTATGGATGGTCACGACGTGTAAAGATAACTGGTGGTGACTGAAAGAAATCATCATGAAGTGATGGATGGTGATAAAGCTTATGGAAAAGTGATAGGCGAGAAATTTTACGGCGAAGTGCTAAGGTGTCCAACTCAGCTTTATTCTTTAACAAGGTGACGCTGGTGTAACGTGAATAATCTGAAAAAATGAATCGCGCAACACGGTTTTGCAAGGCTTCGATGTTGCTGATGATATAAGTTTGTTCGGGATCCCAAATGACAGACGCGTATTCTAGTTTAGGACGGATTAATGTTGTGTACGCTAGTTTTTTAACATGCATTGGGGCTTCTTTTAAGTTATGTTTAATAAGTCCAAGAGTGCGGTTAGAAGAGGCAAGGGTAAGATTAATGTGATTATTCCATGATAAGTTTGAGTGAAGATTGATGCCAAGGTACTTGTAAGTTGTGGCGAGTTCCACAGCGTTGTTATCAAGGGAGTAGGTTGTTGGAATTCGTGGCCTATTGGTGAAAGACAAGAGTTTAGTTTTGGAAATATTTAATGGCATTAACCAATTAGAACACCATGCACTTATTGCCTCCAGGTCAGTTTGTAGTAAGTGATTATCAGTGTCACTTGTTACACATCGATAAAGTACACAATCATCTGTAAATAGTCTGATTTTGGATAACACGCAACTGGGTAAATCATTAATATAGATTAGAAAGAGTAAAGGTCCAAGTGTTCTGCCTTGTGGAACTCCAGACGTAACATCAGCATAAGATGAGTTAGAATTGTTAACTGATGTAAATTGAATTCTAGATGAGAGAAAATCGGTGATCCATGCAATTATAGTAGGATGAATTTTAAGCTGTGAAAGTTTAAGTAACAACCTATGGTGTGGAACACGATCAAATGCCTTGGAAAAATCTGAAAATATTGCGTCAACTTGAAACCCAGCGTCTATCAATGCATGTATGTCACTAATAAATCCGGCTAGTTGGGTTTCGCATGAGTAGCCCTTGCGAAAACCGTGCTGATACTTGAAAATAATGTTATGGTCTTCAAGGAAGTTGATGACTTGAGTGTGTATTATATGTTCGAGTAATTTGCAAATAGTACTGGTTAAGGAGATGGGACGATAATTCAGCGGACAAGCACATGCATTCAAGGCTGAGCCACAGCATGAGAACACGGATGAGCAGACACACACGGTGGTCACTTGAGTTGGCATTCTGTCTATCTTTACCAACAAGCCCAGCTGCACAATGAGTAATTAATATTATGGCGACTGCAGCACAGCAGTGGTCTAGTGGCATAGTATCGACCTCGTATATAGCAGGTACTAAGGTAAAAACTTCGGAACTGCCATGAATCTCACAGTCAATCCTTATCCCTCGTTTTCCCACAGCTGCAGTCAGATGTGCTGTATATTGGTGGGTGTCCGGAATCTTGAGATCCAGACAGGCTGCCACTGGAAGTCCCTTGGGTCAGGTGATACCTTAAATGCCTCCAAATATTTCACTGTATAAACCTTTATAGAATGAGAAACTTGTCAAGAGCCAAGTCGTTACACGCAAAAGAAAACTGTCACTAAACAGTGACCAGTTTTGATTTCTTTTGTAAGCCACAGGTTGTGTGCATTTGACATTGCTGACCAACTCTTATCTACTCTCCGATACAATATCCATACTCATTGTATATATATTAAATAAAAATACATATAAGATTGATCTGGTCAGAAAGAATTGCCATTTTGGGAGGGGGTAGGCTGGAGGACAATTTGTCATTCCTTTCTCTTCTCTGTGATCGAGCTGATCAACTTCACTACAATGGTAAACGTACTGCAGTTCCCTGCATTCACATATGTTTTCAGAGAAAACTATTGTGTGGAGCCATGTTTGTGGTAATGCAATGCAAGATATATGCTGTGTCGCGTGACTCTTTAGTAATATTGTTAAATTCGAGTTGTAACCAATCTTGCTGCTCTTTATCTGGTTCCTGGTGAGTTCGTGGAAGTTCAGGTCACGTGAAGATACTCGATGAAGTTTCTCTGCGAAGTCCTTTTTAAAACTCTAGCAGCTGGCATCATAAAGTAAGTATGTAAATTGAGAGAAAATGTACATGATACAGAATAGTTCATTTTCGCCTGCCCTCTTTGTTTTATTTCTGGATCTGCAATGAACAGATCCACAGCTTGCTCACAGGCAACTAGGCAGTGGCTTTCTCAGCGATGCTAATATCTCTATTCTAGTGAAAGACAATGTAAGCTACTGTTTTTGCAAGCATTCCGCAAATGCGGCTCACCATCAAGCACCAAACTTTTTATGTCTAAAAAAATAACTTGGAGAAGTAAATGCCCAGTATTCTTTTTTAGCTTTCAGTAAGCTTGCCATATAGCTCAGTGTTAACATGCAGGTTAGGTTACAGAAAGCAATAATAAACGACAATAAACACTGCTTGGATGGCAAAAAACGTGAATCATATCACTTTTTTTGGCAATGACTTTTTGGGAAATAGGAGGCTAAGCAATTGGTGATATGGCTACACTGTAAAGATTGGATAAGATGGATGACTGAATCTGCAACAGAACATTTGTGGACATTGTGTGAGCCACATTTTCCATGCTTTTTCGCCGACTAAGCGAGACTACATGCAGTGAGGCAGCATAGCTTACTTTTCTATGCTTTTTTGCTGACTAAGCAAGACGACATGCAGTGAGGCAGTATAGGTTACTTTCCTGGTGCATCAGCATGGGCTTTCTACAGTTGACTTTCGTTAATTCTACCCTGACGGCACCAACGAAATTGATCCAATTATCCGGTGGGTCGAATTGAACATTAAAAAAAATGCTAAAACACCGCTGATTCATATGGCAGTATGTAATTGACTTTAAGACGCCTCCGAGACAAACGTGCGCCAACTTTCTATTTTTCCAAACTATAAAACTGAAGTGCAAATGACATAAAACTTCAAACCCAAGTATAAACCTAACGCATACCTTATTTTTGAGAATGTAAGCTGATTTTCTAAAGTCACCCTCACTGCAACAAAGCCGTGTTATGCGGTAAAGTGTATGAATGCTGCAAATGCAGTTTTAGTTTCCCATTCGAGTGCACAGTGCAGGCAGTTTCCGGCTTAATTTCCTTCGAAAACAAAATGTGCTCTTTAGAACCAGGTCAGTACCATAATCGGACATTGTGAGCTACCGTTATGGCTCGAAAATCTTGAAACAGACGCTGCCACTAAAAGGGGTCGTTATTGGAGTCAGGTGCATGCCTGTAACTTGGTCAAGTTCGGATTATCTGGCGAATGCCAATTTTAGGATCAAAATAACAAATGTTTAGGGCCGTAGAACTGCATGGGAGCTGGCCAAGATCTTTGGTCAGAGTCGAATTAACCGAAAGATTAACCGGAGTTGGATTAACGGAAGTCTACTGTATACACTTTTCTGTTCAACAAGGAGTTGCCATTTTAATATTGCTACGGGGAGGCAAACACAACAGAAAAACGTATTTACAGTATATTTACAAGGCGATCAAGCGTCAACCATATGGCCGAGAGCACGCGCCAGATCATCAGCGTCTTCTTCATCGATGCTCCTCTAGATGAATCATACCGTGACATGACCCCCGGCTGCTCAAGCACCGTCACGGTGCTTGCTATGATCCAGGCGAGTGGTAAGGTTTAAGGCGGGATACGTGAACGTCAGTAGGTGATCAAACGGTTGGCGAGGAAGGCTCGAGCGGGCCAATCTCATACGTGACGTCTGTTCCACGGCGTAAGACACGGTAGGGTCCGGAGTACC
This sequence comes from Dermacentor silvarum, assembly GCF_013339745.2. Lineage (NCBI taxonomy): Eukaryota > Metazoa > Arthropoda > Arachnida > Ixodida > Ixodidae > Dermacentor > Dermacentor silvarum. Next base: position 100,764,910 of record NC_051163.1, on the reverse strand, counting down.
GCGAAAGCAATTTTTCTGATAGTCCATGTTGTAACTTCAGAGCCGGGGCATGCTTTTTGAAACCTTTATTCAGGCATGCCAACGGGCAGCCACAAAACAACACAAAAGAACACAGTAACGTAGGGCACACGCCCATATATACAAGTAGCTCCAGGTTACACATGCGCAGTGGCGACCTTTCATTTATCACTGCAACTTGACAACTGCGACACGTGTAGCCTATCGCGATATGAACACAACACTCCCTTCCTGACAAACTTTAAGTACGGCTACCATAGCCCCAACGATCAGGCGCCCGGCGTTGTCGGGTGCTTCTTCTGAGCGTAGTCATGTCCGGTTGCGGCATACACTCCGTGCTCGACTGTTGTGTGGGCGGTGGCAGCGTTGTCGCCGAAGTAGTTGGGTCTCGTTCTTCGGGCACATGTGGCAGCTCGAACTCTTAGTCCACAGCTGGCTCTTTCTCCCGTTCCAGACAGGAGTGGCGCAAATGATCGGCATGCACATATCGTACACGATTTCCCACCAACACTAAATATGTGCATATTGATTTGACCTGCAACACTCTACCCGGTAACCACTTTACTGTCTCTCCGCGCACCGATCGTACCAGTACGCACTCATTTACCGCAAAAGAACGGAACATTGCGCGCCGCTTGTCAGCGGATGTTTTCACTTTCTCTGCTTGGTCAGTCAAAACACCGTTCACATCTGGTCGTAGTAACGATAAGCGGGTCCTCAGTTTCCGTCGCAGAAACAATTCTGCTGGTGATTTTCCAGTGAAAGTGTGTGGTGTTGAGCGATAAGAGAACAAGAAATTATCTAGGCGATGTTGTAGTGACCTGTTTGTACCTTTCCTTTCGTCATCCATTAACTGCTTCAGGAGAGCCTTCTTAGTTGTTTGCACCGCTCGCTCGGCCGCTCCATTAGATTGCGGATGATACGGAGGGGTAAGCGTATGTTTCACGCCATTCGCTTTCAGAAAAGTTATGAATTCCGCTGCGCGGAACTGAGGCCCGTTATCCGTAACCACTTCCACAGGCAACCCGTGCGCCGCAAACCAGGAACGCACAGCCTCGACTGTTTTCGCAGCTGTTGTCGACTGCATGCATTTAACCTCTACCCATTTGGAAAAAGCATCTACCGCAATAAGAAACATTTGCGATTCTTTTTCCGCAAAATCCAAGTGGACTCGTTGCCACGGGTGTTCACAAACTTTCCATGGAAACAAAGGAACTGGTTGCATTGCAGGAAGTACTGCCTGACAGATGCTGCATTTGCGCACCGCCTTTTCAAGGGCATCGTCGATACCCGGCCACCAGACCATTGACCGTGCAACAGCCTTCATTTTTGAGATCCCGAGATGCTGCTCATGCAAGAGTGCTAGTACTACAGTCTTCAAGCTTTCAGGGACCACAACCCTGTTATTCCAAACAATACAGCCCTCGTCCACCGTGAGCTCAAAACGGCGAACCCAAAACGGTTGCAGTTCCGCACTGACAGTCTTTGGCCACCCATGCCATATCCTATTTCGCACAACTCGCAGCAAACTGTCACACCCTGTTGCACGCTCAATGTCTTTCGCGGTCAGCGGCAAATCTGACAACGTGGAAAAGTAACAAATTGTGTCCTCTTCCTGCCCCACTTCCGACAACGGTAGCCGTGACAAAGCATCAGCATGCGAGATGGCGGTGCCCGGCTTATGCGTAATTTTGTAACGATAGTCTGCTAGAAATGTCAGCCATCTGTGCACCCTGGCAGTTGCCACGGCACCGCAATGTCGGTGTGGGTCGAAAAGAACCGTCAGTGGTTGGTGATCCGTTAAAATGTTAAATTCCCTGCCATACAGATACTTGTGGAATTTTTTTACACCAAAGACGATGCTCAGTGCCTCTTTCTCTATTTGTCCGTAGTTCCGCTCGGACACTGACAGCGACCTTGAGGCGAAAGCGATAGGCTTCTCTTGGCCGTTCACGACATGCGATAGTACGGCTCCTAGGCCATACTCTGAAGCGTCACACGTGAGCTGAATTTCTTTTGCCACATCATATATTTCCAACACACTTTCATCCGTCAACAACGTTTTACACTTATTGAACGCGTCGTCACATAGTCGGGACCAATGCCACTTGGTTTCCTTGCGCAGCAAGTCATGGAGAGGCTCCAGTACTGTAGCTAAATTTGGTAAAAATTTTGCGTAGAAATTGACCAGACCCAAAAACGCCTTTAGTTGCGTGACATTGTCTGGCTTGGGTGCATTCTTTATCGCCCTTACCTTGTCACTGGTAGGGTGCAACCCATTGCCATCAACTTCGTGTCCCAAGTAGGCTACTCTTTTTTGAAACAAGCTGCATTTTTCCGCGTTGACTTTAATACCGTATTGGCTTAGGCGCATGAGCACTTTTTCAACTCTTTCCCGACACTGCTCGTAGCTAACTCCCGCTATGATGACATCGTCAAGATAGCAAGCCGTGCCTTGCAAGCCCCGCAGGACTTGGTCCATTACCGCCTGAAATGCGGCTGGTGCACAGGCTACACCATATGGTAGGCGCCTGTACCGAAAAAGGCCCATATGCGTGTTAACGGTGAGCAGTTCCTGAGCGTGCTCATCTAATTCCAGTTGCAGATATGCCTTACTCAGGTCAAGAACAGAGAACACAGCTCCACCTTGCAACGTGGTGAAAATATCTTCCGGCAGCGGTAGAGGGTAATGGTCAACTTCCACGAAAGGATTGAGGGTGACCCGGTAATCCCCGCACAGTCGAATCCCGTTATTCTTTTTTGGCACTACCACCAGTGGGGTGGCCCAAGCACTATGCCTCACGCGGTACACAATGCCTGCCTTCTCCATATTAAGCAGCTCTTGTTCTACTTGCTCGCGTAACGCGTATGGCACTGGTCTCGCTTTACAAAAAACAGGAGTAGCGCCTTTCTTAAGCACAATACTAGCGTGAAACCCTTTAATGGCGCCGTATCCTGGTTGAAATACCTCGCGGTACTTATCAGTTAGCTGTGCTTCTTCACGTACGCTCTGCACTCGTACCACATTCGGCCAGTCGAGTTTTATTTTCGTTAGCCACTCTCGCCCCAATAATGTTGGCATTCTAGCCCCTGTGCTATCCTTAGCAATCACTAGTGGCAAGCGAACGTGTTGGCTCTGGTACTTTACATCAACATCCATAATACCTTTGACCGTGACAGGCGTGCCATTGTAGGTGACCAGCCTAACATCTGTTTCCCTGAGACTTGCATCGGGAAAATGCCTTAAACATTCTGTTTCACACATTACAGATACGGCTGCTCCTGTATCGAGCTCCATCGGAATCTCTCTTCCGTTTATCAGCAACGGCACTACAATGGCAGGCGTGCCCGCCCTACGGTCTGTGTGACACAGTGTCAACAGCTCATCGCGCGTTGCATCATTCTCCAGGCAATGAATATGCGTCCTAGTTTTACACATTTTGGCTACATGACCTTTCTTGTTACATTTAAAACATCGGCTGTTCATGAACGGACAACTTACAGGAGAGTGCCACCCACCGCAACGATGACACCCCTTAGTCTCTTGTGGGCCCGCTGGTGAAGCCGATTTTGCCGTGTTCGGCGTGGCACTCCGGGCGTAGTCCCCACCGGGTGCTTGCCGCTGCCCCGCTGCTGTTTCCTTGTGCCAGTTAACGTCGCTTTCGACTGGGGTCTCCGTTGAGAGGGTCGCCACCATTTCCCGAGTGCCTCTAGTAGCCGATTCCATGGCTGCTGCAATACTGCAGGTGCGGTCCCAGGTTAATTCTGCATCAGGTGTCGCCAGAAGCCTGCAGCGTATGCTGTCGGAACACAATCCCGCGATGAGACGATCTCGCAGGGCTTGCTCAAGAAATGTGCCGTACTCACACGTTGCAGCCAGTTGCTTGAGTCCTACTATGAAGTCCCCTATGCTTTCGTGCGGTTCTTGCTTGCGTTGGTTAAAACGGTATCTTTCCGTAACCACGGAGCACTTCGGGGTGTAGTGCTTTTTCAGCGTTGCGATGACCACGTCATACGTCTCCTTGGTAGGCGTTTTCGGCAGAAGAAGGCTCCTGAGCGTGACGTATGCCTTCTCCCCGATGGACGTCAGTAGCACTTGCAACTTCTTATCCTCTGCGATGTCGTTAGCAGCGACAAAACACTCGAACCGCTCGAAGAAAACATCGCAGTTGTCACCGTCCGGATCAAACTCTGGAAGCTTTCCGAGTATGGCACCCTGAACCGCTGCTGTTTTTTCGGCTGCCTGGATCCCATCTTCGTCGCCAGTCATGTTGTAACTTCAGAGCCGGGGCATGCTTTTTGAAACCTTTATTCAGGCATGCCAACGGGCAGCCACAAAACAACACAAAAGAACACAGTAACGTAGGGCACACGCCCATATATACAAGTAGCTCCAGGTTACACATGCGCAGTGGCGACCTTTCATTTATCACTGCAACTTGACAACTGCGACACGTGTAGCCTATCGCGATATGAACACAACAGTCCAATACGCCGAGTCGGGAGTCCATAGAAGCACAAGGGCACCCGGAGTATAGATAACATCACGATGACGGGAGTCGTAGCGGTGCTTCTGGTGGCCTTGCGATGTAGTAAGGCGACGGCGAGCAATTTGGCGTGCCTCATCAGCTCGGGAAATGGCATCACAAGCGTACTCAGTTGGCAAATGGACGGCATCGGGGATGATAGTGTCAAAAGGTAACGTTGGGTCACGGCCAAACAGAAGATAGAAGGGTGAAAAACCAGCAGTATCATGACGGGAGGAATTGTAAGCGAATGTAACGAAGGGCAACGCAACATCCCAGTCTTGATGGTCAGATGAGACATACATAGAAAGCATGTCAGTAAGCGTCCGGTTGAAGTGCTCAGTCAAGCCGTTAGTTTGCGGGTGGTAAGCCGTCATAAATTTGTGTTTTGTCGCGCAGGAGCGAAGCAGGTCATCGATAACTCTGGAGATGAAGTAACGGCCACGGTCAGTGAGGAGTTGACAAGGGGCTCCATGATGTAAGATGACATCGTGTAGCAGGAAATCAGAGACGTCCGTAGCACAACTGGTAGGGAGAGCGTAGCTGGCCGAGAACGCTCAAGCGCAGATGCGTAGGAACGACGAGCAACAGTTCGCGTCCGTCCGGGTGGACGTTGTTGCGATATAATGTGTCATCTTTAAGCACGAAGAGGCGAAGGGAAGGGTCGGGCGCTGCGGAATCCAGCTTTTGAATAAGCTCACTTAAAATGGGATCACGGCGCTGTTCATCACGGATGTGGCTTAAAGCAGAGAGAGTACACATGCAGGCGTGTCATTGGAGGCTTCAGGCGGATCCACGGGATTGCGGGACAAACAGTCAGCATCCCGGTGCAATCGGCCAGATTTATAAGAAAAAGAGTAAGTGTATTCTTGCAGCCGGAGTGCCCAGCGACCAAGACGCCCATTGGGATCCTTAAGCGACGAAAGCCAGCAAAGTGCGTGGTGATCGGTAGTGACAGTGAAATGCTGGCCATGTAAATAGGGGCGGAATTTGCCCACCGCCCAAATGAGAGCAAGACACTCCCGTTCTGTAATAGAGTAGTTCTGTTCGGCTAAGGAAAGGAGACGGCTAGCATAGGCGACAACACGGGCATGCCCATTCTGATGCTGGACTAAAACAGCGCCGATTCCATAGCCGCTGTCATCGGTGCGGAGTTCTGTTGGAGCGGAGCTGTCGAAATGAGCCAGGACTGGTGGTGTAGTGAGCGACGTGATGAGGGTAGAGAAGGCGGCAGCCTGTGCAGCACCCCAAAAAAACATGACGCCTTTCTTCAGTAAGTTTGTGAGAGGGCGTGCAATTTTCGCGAAATTCTTCACAAAACGACGGAAGTAGGAGCACAGTCCCAGAAAGCTACGAACTTCCTTTGTGCAAGTCGGAACGGGGAACTGCTGCACAGCTCGAACTTTGTCAGGGTCGGGGCGAACACCGGTTGAGTCGACGAGATGACCGAGCATGATAACTTGCAGGCCGGCTTTGCGAAAAACAGAAAGGATAGAAGAAAGTCAGTCGAGATGCGTTTCAAAGTTCGGTGAAAATACAATGACGTCATCAAGATAACACAGGCAAATGGACCATTTAAAACCGTGGGTGTCGATCATGCGTTCGAAGGTGGCCGGGGCGTTGCATAAGCCGAAAGGCATGACTTTAAACTGATAAAGGCCATCAGGGGTAACAAAAGCGGTCTTCTCACGGTCCATGTCATCAACGGCGATCTGCCAGTACCCTGACCGAAGGTCGATTGAAGAAAAATACTTGGCGCCGTGAAGGCAATCCAGGGCGTCGTCTATGCGTGGGAGCGGGTACACGTCTTTTTTGGTGATCTTGTTGAGATGTCGGTAGTCCACGCAAAATCGCCAACTGTCATCTTTCTTTTTAACAAGAACCACAGGAGAACCAAGGGCTGCAGGACGGCTCGATTATATCTTTGGCAAGCATCTTGTCGACCTCCTTTTGAATGATGCGGCGCTCAGCTCGAGAGACGCGGTATGGCCGTCGGTGGATCGGATGGGCATCGCCAGTGTTTATGCGGTGTTTGACAGTGCAGGTTTGACCCAGAGGACGGTCGCAAAGGTCAAAGACGTCCCTATAAGAGAAGAGGAGTCGAAGGAGATCGTCAGCGTGATGGGGCGAAAGGTCTGGAGCAATCATTTTCTTCAGGTCGGGAGGAGACAGACCTGGCGAAGAAGACGGGATATCGGTGGTGTGCGAGCGACCAGCATCTGGAGGAGACAAGGTCGAGATAACGTAATCGTAGGAGGGCGTCAGCATAGCGAGTGAAATGCCTTGTGGGAGCACTTGTGAACACAGTCCGAAATTAATCACAGGAAGACAAGTAAGATTGTCCCTTATAGTTATAACAGTGTGAGGCAAACCAACACTGTGCGCCAACAGAACGGCGGTGATGGGAGCGAGCACATAATCGCCGTCAGAGACTGGTGGAGAGGGCGTCACAGCAACACAAGTCACGGCTTGCGGCGGCAAACGGACGTGCTCAGCAGAACAGAGCCGACTCTTGATTGGTCTGGGTTGATCAATTACACTTGATAGGTCAAGCTGTACAGTACCAGCGGAACAATCGATGAGGGCGGAGTGGGCGGACAAAAAGTCAAGACCGAGGATGACGTCGTTGGAACAGCAGACGAGGACGGTGAACAAAACAGAAGTTTGACGGCCGGCTACACTGACATGTGCGGTACAAAGGCCAGCTACGGGAGACGTACCACCGTCGGCCACTTGACAACACGTGATGGGGCAGGGGTCATAACTTTTTTCAACTGCCGGCGGAGGTGAGAACTCATAACAGAAATATGGGCGCCGGTGTCAATCAAAGCAGTAACAGGTAGGCCATCCACTTCAACGTCAATCAAGTTCTGATTGGTAGGGAGCGTCAACAGAGGAATTGGAGAGCAGGTCGGAATAGCAGCATCACCTCCAGGAGCTGCAGCCGTTAGTTTCCCGAAGCAAAACGCCGGGAGTAAGACGGGGACGGGGAACGGCGTGGTGGGGGTGACCGAGAAGGTCGGCGTCGTGGGGAGGGCGAGCGGCTGTAATGGGCGGTGGTAGTAGTGGTCTCGGCAGATGTTTCTTGGTCAGGTTGGCTTGGTACCTGGTGCTGGCTTCGGGGTGGATAGCGGAAGCTGGATGAGCTGGGTCGAGAAGACGAGGGCCAAGGACTTCGGCAATATCGTGAAATGTGTCCAACACATCCACATCGAAAGCAAATTGACTTGTCGTCAGGCGTCCGCCACGCATTTGGATCGCGATAATTTGGAGTGGGGTAACGGCGTTGGAGAGGGTTAAAGGTGACCGAAGGGTAACTGTCAGGGTGGTTCACAGAGCAGATGGTTTGAAGGCCCACGTTTGCCAGTTCTTGACGAACAACGGATTGTATAAGGGATATCGTAGGTGGGGCATCACAGGGCTTTCCTCACATTAAATGTGCGGGCGATGCGGCTTCAATTTCGCGTCGAACAATTCGGGTGATGGTCTCGGATGTTGAAGGCTGAGTCGGCATATGAACATCCTCACACGTTGATGTCGCTGCCGTGTTCGGAAGGCGGGCGAATTGGTGGGCGATACGTCGGCTTTTAGCATCTTCGAAGCGTCGGCATTCAGTAATAATCTCATTGACTGTCGAAGAGTTTTTAAACACGATCAGGTTAAACGCATCGTCCGCGATCCCTTTCAGCAGGTGCGCAACCTTATCGGCTTCTGTCATCTTGGCGTCAACCTTCCGGCAAAGGGTCAGCACATCCTGAATGTACGTCAAGTACGACTCAGTAGGCGTCAGCACACGCGAGGCAAGTTCTTGCTTGGCAGCACGCTGGCAGCCTGCAGGTTGGCCAAACAACTTGCGAAGTTTAGTCTTACATACGCTCCAGCTTGTGAGCTCCTCTTCGTTGTTATCGAACCAGGCCTTCGCCGTTCCCTTTAGATAAAATATGACATTCGCCAACATCATGGTCGGGTCCCACCTGTAATGTGCGCTTACGCATTCGTAGAGTCGAATCCATTTGTCGACGTCGTCGCCAGCAGTGCCGGAAAAGGTCCCAGGGTCACGGGGTGGAGCCAGGACGACTGTTGGCATGGCGGCCGCCGCTGACGCAGTTTCGCCGCTGGTGGACATGACTAGAGTGGCGACTTGGCGGCCGCTGCGAAGCTCCTTCTTGCGTTATACCCCCAGCACTTCCACCAAGATGTTACGGGGAGGCAAACACAACAGGAAAACGTATTTACAATATTTTTACAAGGCGATCAAGCGTCAACCATATAGTCGAGAGCATGCGCCAGATCATCAGCGTCTTCTTCATCGATGCTCCTCTAGATGAATCATACCGTGACAATATGTAGTTTTCTTCTATCAGTGTGGTAATCGTGCTAAATTTAGCATTTAAGTTAAAAGGACAAGTTACAAAGCAGGGGCACGCTTTGAGACTTGAAACATTTGAACATATAAAGGTAGTACACATTAACAGCTGCTGAATTAACCTAAGTTGGTTGTATTATGTGCATAGCATGTGGTTGCTTTTTGGGAATGTGGTCATTCTGTAAAACAAAACTGCATTTGTTTGAAATAAATTGCTGAATCTACTGCTTGTGTGTTTTCCTGTGCTCTCTGTTCTGATTGCGTGTTTGAAAGCGCAGTGAGTGACTGCAGACAAATGCACAAGGCTTCACTTTATCATGTGGCTTGATAAAGAGCCCCCTTCCATGCACACACACTTTCTTGTGCATAAGCCAATTAAAAGAAAAAAGGCCTACCTTTTCTCACGGATTTTAAAACCTGCCAGTGTTAAAAACAGAGTGAAGCTGGACAAATGCAATTTACTAGAAGTATTATTGCTAAAGCCTCGTGCGTGCAAAGTATGTGCATGCAGTGTTGGCTATGCCTTGGAAGAGCCCTGCAACAGCTTTCAGCACACTGCTTGCTACAGCATTGCTGTATTTTTCAACCTGAGAGCAAAACTACAGTTCATCTCTAGAACTTCAGTAGCACAATCAACAGCTTTTTCTGCATGTTTGATGCACTCCTGGCCAGGGACTTTTCGTCCTGTAGGCAGAACAGACGGCCGCCTCGGGCGGCATTTTAGGAACAGCACAGCATACCTTGAAAGCCCCTTGTTCACCAGCGAGAGTGGAGAGGGGCACAATAATTGGATGGTGCAGCAAAATACCTTGAAAAGCTGCTGCTTCTGGCGCCCATTTACAATGCCATGCTTGTAGACCTCAACATGGAGAAACCCCATTTTACTTTATTATTTAGAATACTGTAAGCCCAAAAGGGCTGTTGCAGGGTGGGATGTGCATATACAATAGAATAAAATCTGTCATCAATACTATAATAAGAAAAAAATACTATAATAAGAAGAAAAAACTATAATCAAGAAAAAAAATACTATAATAATACAACTTATAAAAAATAAAAGTCCAAATTCTGTTCAAAAAAAGTCAAGCCATCAACACCATTGAAAACTTCAGGAACAAGGTTATTCCACATAGCTATAGTGTGAACAAGAAATTAATATTTGCACACATCAACTCGTGAGTTATAGGGTAAAAAACATTCTTCTAGGTGGGAGCAGGTGAGTTAGGTAAATTTACTGTTCAACTGATAACGGAACTTTAGGCAGGCTATTTTTCTCCAGACATTCACTGTTTGCAGTCCTGCCCTTGTTAGCAGGGCTGTTGCAGATTATGTTCGTCGATAGGAAGAGTAAATCAATCTTGCTGCCAATTTCTGAACGCGTTCAAGTTTATTGATTTGGTATTGCTGATGAGAATCACAAATTACACTGGCATAGTCTAAGCCCGGGCATAAATGGTGCTTTTACTAAAATTTACTTCTGAATTATTCTACCAACGTGGTGTGGCTATCTATGATCGCCGTATAAAACTGGGGCAAACATTGCATGTCTAAAACGTACAAAAGCTGGCATAACTGTAATGAGTGACCTGCATTCATCTGAAATGTGTAACATTGCAAGAATGGGCCAAGCTAATTTAAAGATTGCAGAGTTTAAGTAGTCCTGGCACAATCTTTTTCTTATGCGTGTGTAGCTGTCAATCAGTGAATTACACTATGAAACTTTATATTGCTTCTGTGCACAAGAAATATATTATCCTTAATGCGAACATTTAAAAATGCCAAAGGCAGTTTGGCTCCACGATTTCACAACATCATGGCATGGTAGATCAGAAGCAAGTGATGCATGCTCCAGTTTGTGAGTAAGCCATGCCATTATTGTGCTATTGAATGCCGAACATGTCAAGGCCTCTCTGCACCACAACATTGGCCTTTCTTTCTTGGTGCACATTTGATGTGTGATGGGAGGAGCCACTTGGAAGGTGAGGGTGATGCTCCGTGTTCCCTGAGAAGTACCAGTAGAAAAGTTTGTAGAGCAGACTCATTTTGTGCTCAATGCAAAGAAATGTCTGAGAAGCATTGTGCTGCTGAGGTTGCGGGTTCGATCCTGGCCGTGGCGACCTCAGCAACACAATTCTCATTCGGATGGGGGCGAATACAAGAACGCATGTGTGGATTGGGTGCACTATAAAATACCTCAGGCAATCAAAATTAAGCCGGAGTCCGCAACCACAGTTGTGACTTGTAGAACACCAGAATTAAATTAATTTCAGTTAAGATGTTTGAGAAGGGCCAAAAGAATATTTTATTTAGTGAAACAGGTCTTGGCATTCGTTAAGAATCGCTCAAAGCACACCCAGCTTTTCAACGGCATGGTGTGATCTTAAAAGCTGGCATGTGCAACCAGATTAATATAAAAAATTAAGCACAAAACTCCTATGTCAGTGCTTCTTTACGTGGAAGCATAAGGGACACTTGTCTTTAAAGGCGTCATCTAAATCCTGTGTAAATATTAATTGATGAACATCAAATGGCTCTACATCTAAGGCAGTGGTTCTCAAATGGGGGATCCGCAAAACCCCCACTAACAAAAAAAGCAACCAAGTTTTTCTTTTTTTTTTTTTGTGGCCACTGCAAGTCTTGAGGCATTCTGGTTGGGGACTGCAGAAATGTTTTCCCTTCTACATAAGATGGCTGTAAAGCTTTTGTTGCAGTTTTATATCATATGCATGCAAGCATGCTTTTTCCATGCTTGCATACTTGAAAAGCAAATACAGAAACAGGTTGAATGTGGCTGCAGATATGTGACTCTGCTTAAGCGTGACTGCATCATGTATTGACAAGCTGTCCAGACTGAGTTGAAGTGGCACTTTTGTTTGACCATTCTTTGCAAAGTAGCAATAAAAGGCACCTGTTTCACGCCTAATATTGTGTTAGTTTATACCCCCCCCTCTCCCGTCATTGCAAGTGGTCCCCATCACTTCCACCAATCCACAAGGGGTCACCGACACATCCATGGCTGAGAACCATGGATCTAAGGCAATTATAGGGTGTTAAGACAACAGGAAGCCGCAAGATTTTTGTGTGCACTGTTCCTATAAAAACAATATGGGGAAACAACAAAACTGTTGAGCCTATAGTGAAGAATTCATTCAAGATCCTTGTGAATTTGGCTAGAGGATATTCATGCCCAAGCCTCATCAGCGTGGCATCACTGATTTCAAATAATTTTATTTTGTCATTCTGCCAGAGTAAAAGTTCTCGAAACCTGCTAGGCTGCACTTTAATTTAAAACCAGCACTTTATTAATTTTTACATACCACACACCTTTAGCAGCGCTTGAGCTAATGCTGGTCGTAATCTACTATAATTTAAGCCACATGGCCATTGTCATCGCATTATTTTTATATGGTCCTACAATATATTCCCACTGTGTACAATTGAAATCTCTGCCAAGGACAACCGAAACAGTACGATTGCAAACTGCAGAATTCCCCATCTGCGGAGGCGGCTGGCTGATTACCGTATGAGGTGCTTTGTGAGCTGGCATTGATGTCTAAATCTCAACTGCTCTGCAAGCATCCAAAACAGGCTTTGGGATACACTCTTACCACAAGAAGAGAGACTATATAATGAGTGTTGCCTATGAAATATGGCACACCCATGACGAGGGATTGGCCAGGATTCTCCATGAATGCAACATCAAATGGCTTCATATCCCAACTTAATTGATAGTATATAATACTGATGTGTAACAAAAGTAAATGACAAACTAAAAAAGTGACCAGGTCTACTTATGATTGAGCCACAAAAAGAAAAATGGAAACATGTTAATAGTATGAAAAAAAAGTGCCTGTGATCCTCCCAGTAGCAACAATATGATTATGCACCAACTAACAATACTCTTCAGACACTTCCCAAGCTGTCACACCATTATCTACAAAATGCTATGGCCAACATGAAAAAGGCATAGCTGTCAACATGTTTTTCCGGCTGAATATGTTCAGAGAAAAAGAGAAAATTATTGTATTCCATATCCTCACATGAAACACTTAACAATATTGTTACAAGCCATTCTTGCACATTGAAGAAGGCACTAGCAAGGCGGTGATGGAAGACAATTGAAGAAGCACTCATGTTGTTATTTCCGTTGCAATACAAACCTACACTTGCTCACTTGAAAGTGTCAGTGCACAATTCGACACGGTAGAAAACTAAATGGCACCATGTACTGTTATGAAGAACACGGAACAGACATTCCAAGGAAATGCAAATACAGCAAGGAGGTATTCGCTGTTGCTGTCAACATATTTGGCCAGTCTGAAGGGTAACAATAAATTCAAAAAAACCTACAGGCCCACTATGCAATACTTTTTTCAAACTATGCAAATCTGCAATCTGTGCAAGTCCTTATTGATCAGGAAAAGAAAAAAATATTTTGAGCATTTAACGAAAAATAAATGTTGCAACAATTCAGAAATGTATCCTTTGTACTTTCTAGTGACATACGGATAGAGACAGTCGGCGAGCACAGTTATTACATGAGACACATCTGGATCTTGAACTCATGGCAGTGCTGCAGGGCAAATACCACTCTCATACCTCTGACAGGCGTCAGTTACAATACTGGGTTGGAAGGAAAACCTTTCAAGTGCTCCTTCAGAAGTCCAAGCATGTGACCGGTAAGTAGTTTAGCATGACTAGGGGAAAAATATAATCAATTTCACAAATATCACAACATCCAAATAGTGGCACACCGCTTTGATTTTCAGCTGACAACTATTTTTGTTAAAAGCCTCGGCGCGTAAATGCAACCTGAGGTAGCTAGGTCACATGAAATTGGAAAATATAGCGGCTAATGTAACACTGAAATTTGCTATCTCGTGGACATGAGCGAAAACTTAATTTGAAAAGGTTTGCTCGAAAGCAATGCTTTCACGGACGTTCGTATAACCTGAACATCGCTCCCGAGGGCTCCGTGGTCGCTGCGCATGCCTGAGCTGAGAGAAGGTGAGAAAGGAGAACAACTCTCCTTTGCCGGATGCGACGTCACATTGTTTCTTTTTTTTTTGTTTGCTTTTTGAAATAGCTACTCTCGAACGTAGATCAGTCACGAATGTCGGGTGTCGGCTGCACCACGCTCTGCGTGCGCTATTGTGCATGTCGGAAAGGCCCAAGCGTGCGCGATATTCTTGCGAGCGCAGTTTCGTGGGCTTGGACTCCGTGACATTTGCTTTCGCCATATGTGAATTAACAGCTTGCCGACAGGTCAACCGCCGCTGTACTTCGGTGAATACATTGTTTTTCGTGATCCTGAAATAGCAAATGGTGCATGCTGCGTTGGCGGCTTCAATTGAGTGCGGTTGCTGCGCATAGCAAGTGATTTAATTGCGCAAATACGTGCTACATTATCGGTGTAAATAGTGAAAAACTTAGGCTGTGAGCCTTACTACCGTTAGTCAGTCGGTTACCACATGTTTTGCTGTTATCCACTGCACATTTCTTCATATCCAATAACGATCTGCTTCAGATATCTCTGTTGAAACGGTCTCTTCAAAAATCTGTTGATCGTGCAGCTTATTATATTTCTTGTTGTTTTTTTTTCAGTCGGCCTTTTTTTTTTGCTTACGACTCGCGATGGGCAGCAGCGTTACGTCCGTGCACGCGTCCGTACACATGTGCACGGCGCTAAACTGGATGCACTACCTGCAAGAGAGAATGAGGGAGAGTGAGCTTCACGTCACTCGAGCACCTGCTTACAAATGTTTTTTTCTTTGGGCACAGCATCGAAGCTGTGATTGAGGTAATGCCCAGCACCATATCGAATACAAAGCACAATACACCAAAATAGAGAAACCAAAAACAATTGCACGCACAACGCGTCACCAAAGCAAACACAACACCTGCTTTATATGTTGCATATGAGCTGAAACGGGTGAATCCCAAACTCTGCGAGTGTCACATAACACCTGAAAGCATTAGCTGCTACGAGAGAACCAGTGCGGTTAATCTGGCGAGCTATGCATGCATCTGTAGCCTAATGGGCAAATAATTGGGCTGCTGCACTAGGGACTCGCGTTCAATACCCACCATCAGGAGCATTACTAATTATTAATGAAGCTACCTGGGCAGGTGTACTAAGAAATTCGAAAATAGATCATGATAATGCTTTGCATTAAGAGACAACTTGCTGCCGGTTGGAGTTTAACCAACATTTTCTGCTTTGCGCTTGCGATGCTCTACCAAGTGAGCTACATCAGCAGTTGTCCCAATGTCCATTTTCTTGGATAGTTTCACATGTGTACCAAACTTTGTCCTGGAAGTGCTAGGCAGCAGAACAGCCATGATGGCAGATGTGAAGTATCCTTTAAACCCCTGACATTAAATACAACATTATCTTAAAAGCAGGCAACTGGCCAATGAACACTCGTGTTCTACCTTGAGGCACTAAGGCTGCCAATGTTGAGACATTTGCATTTTATGAGCTACAAAAATCAGGGGAACCACGGAGCTCAATTTCTTGTTAGTAACAAGCACAGACAACGAAGCAACAGTGGCTGCATAGAAAAATGGGCTAGAGCTCACGACAAGCATTGGCAACTTACAATAGAATTCTTTCTCTACAATTCATTGTCTCAAGACACCTCGAAGCAAATTTTGTGGATTATACTTTTAGTACGTCTTTTGCGACTGCAAATTTAAATGCGTGTAATACTTTGCGGCAACTTGGAACATTTTAATGTTTAGCATCTCCATACTTTAAATCTGTGCACGGACAAGCTTTGCCACCATTTTAGAACAATAATTATCTGGTGTCATACACAATGACTCAAACCACTATTAGTTAAAGCAACCTTTAAAGGAGCAGAAGCATGCCCTTAGCAAATAGATATACATACCAGGTTTAGACTGAGCAAACTAAGCAGTACTTGTGGCCACTTGCTTTCAACAAGGCAGAAACAGGTCAGATGTTGACAAAGACAACAAATATAAGGTGCGGCCAAAGGAAATAAGCAGAAGCTGTAAAGACAGCAGCAGCACAGTGAAACAAATTAGACAAATGTGCACACCGCAAGCGTTCCTGAGGACAATACACAACGTCACTGCCGCAGTTAGAAGCAAATCCTCCTACAAGGAAAAAAAAATATCATGATTGTTTTGGTGTAAACAGCAAGTGTGTGGAGTTGTTTACATTATAAAAACAGCACAGACAACAATTAAGGCGGACACAGTATTTGTGTCATCTGCCTTCCTGCTGTTTTTACAATGTCGATTACGGTTGCAAAGGTACGCACATGATCTACGAACAACGAAAGCAGCGGATGTGTATAGAAAGGTGAGCTGAATTCATACACTCATATATGTTTAATTTTGAAGGTGCCCGTAAAAGCGACAGCAGCAGTAAAGCGGGTTTGGTTAACAGCTTGCTCACAACGTACACATTGCACGATTTAACTCCACGGCTCTCAAAAGAGTTGCTAAGAAGCTGTAAGTGAAAGAAATACGCTTTCTTTATCTCACTGCAACAAATGAAAGCCTCTGACGCACCTACCGCGGTCAGCGCAAGCAGTGAGCAAGGTAATTGAATGCAGCAGCAAGGTAATTGAATTGCATGGGTAAATAAGAGGCGCATAGCGTAGTCATCCCATAGAGATGGAGAAACAAAAGACCTACGCACGAGATATATACCAAAGGACGGCATTCACCGATAGAGCTAGTTGAGTGCATGCACTTTCCGGCGCGTGAACGCTTCCGCCGTTCGTTTTACATCGGGGTAACGCGTAGGAACTGTGACAGTACTTGTTGAAGGCACGAACGAATAAATTATCCTGCGATCACTACGAGACCTGCGACAATTAACCGTTTCGTGCTCCTTCGAATTTCGAGATCACATCGGCCACAGCTCAAATGCGCAACCGGTTGTTTTTACAAGTGTCAGCTAGAGAACGGGCAATCGCACGACACTCACCTTTGCTCCAAATGTGTCGCGGCAGCTGAGCAACAAATGTCATCAAGCCCAACCCTGCAATGTCCGCAATTTCAGCTACTAAGCAAGTGCAAAAAACGAAACTTGAATGCTCACAATGCGCGCGCGAACGAGGCGCGAACCATAGTGTCTGAGTTCGAGAGTAGCTATTTCAAAAAGCAAAAAAACAAACAATAATGTGACGTCACATCCGGCAAAGGAGAGTTGTTCTCCTTTCTCACCTTCTCTCAGCTCACGCATGCGCAGCGACATCGGAGCCCTCGGGGGCGACGTTCAGGTCATTTAGACGCACGCCACGCCGCCATGTTGTTCTGGATTGGCTAGGTATTCGTCTTGGCCGGCATTGACTTTGCAACACCTCATAGTAAAATAAATGACGTTTTTGTTGAGAAAAAATAGATTAAGTTTGATTTTATTTATAATACCACGTAAAACAATCACTTTTTAGAAGTTTTTTTTTCTTTTTTTATCTACATATTCAAAAAACGCGCTCGTGTCTGTCGCCATGTTTCTTTACGGCGAGTGCACTCCGTTTTCCCGTTTAGCACCGCGTAGCCTAAAGTGTCACTCAAGGTCCCGAAGTGCACTCCCCGTAAGTGCACTTAACTTGCCCGCTTGACAGGGGTATTAGTGGTTTCACACTTGACTAAGAAAGGAGAGACGTGGTCAACCAACGGGTAAAACTGTATTTTTCACACCAATGAATACGCTTCTATGCAACGACAGGAGCGGTGGCCGCGCGGCGACCGCGACGAGACGAGTTGCCGGATAATCGAGGCCCATGGTGTGACGTCACACAGAGGGCGCGGCGAGCGCGCCAGCTGTGGCGGTTGCCAGGCAACGGCGGACGCGCGCCTGTAGGAGCGGTGGCCGCGCGTGACCACGCGGTGACCGCGACGAGCCGAGTTGGTGGAGAATCGAGGGCCGTGGTGGGACGTCACAGTGCGGCCACGGCTCAAATTGCGGCCACGGCGAAGAGGCGAAAACCTGGCGTAATGTAGCTATCGCTACAATAACAAGCACGCATAAAGACGACCCACCGATTCTAAGCTTTGCTGTCGTCATGACCTATGCGCGCCCGCGTCCTACCCCACGCAAGTGGGCTGGCGCGCGTAGAGGCTCCGTACGCGCGGTGTGACAGCAAAGAAGTCGCAGTTTCGCCCGAAAGGCGAAGCATCAATTGCGATAGCAAATTTACTAGTAGAGAACTATACGGCGTAAGCAGAGTAGTTTTATCGGCTTCATAAACTTGGACACATTCGCTTACTAACTGAATTAACAAGCACGGTGTCAGCGCGCAAGAGGAAACATAAATACATCACACTCATGGAGGAAGGGAAAAAAAAGCTAGGAGGGAGTGGCACGTGATTCAGCTAGCCCCGGCAAGCCAACCTCCTCTCTGAAGCCGCCCCTCCCACTCTCCGGGGCCTTGTGCGCGGTGCCTCTTGGGTAGGAATAGGCCCACACGGTTGATGGACCATACGTGATTGTTTGGTACGTGGTGACGATTAGTGGCGCCTTCCGTCAAAGGTATGGATGCACGTAGGAAGCATAACGCGTGGGTATAGAGTGGCCTAGAATAGGTCACTCTACGCGTGGGTTTCTGCTACCGCGGGGGTCGTACTTCGTTTCAAATGCGTTGGCTTGAAACGCGGAGAAAGACCGGGGAGCCAGATCTACGACGACATAATTTTCAAAGCATCACTTGCGCTTAACACTACAGTTAGTCAGCGCTCTCACATCGAACGAAACCCGTCCATTGTATGCCCGAGCGTGGTCTATTGTTTCGTCAAATCAGCTGTTGTGTACCTTAAACTCCTGTGTGTACTTTCTTACAATTTTTGTTCCGCTGCCTTGCACCTATATGAGACGAGATGTTCCACGGGATAATTATTTGTCGCATGTTTGCTTAATAAAAAGTACTGCTTTACGTCTTTCATTGTGAAAGAAATAAAGAGCATTAGCCTGCACTCTAAACGCCGAAGTCGTCGCCTTTCCTTGAGATGTACGTGCACTGTTTTGTAAGATTGTGTGGTGCGACATCGTTACGCTGTTGAGACGCGCCTATTGAGTTCTCGCTGGTCTGTTGAGAGCCAGGAGGCACTGAACGGAACGACAGCGTCGACTGGGACCGTCTGCCTTAAGAAAGAACCAGTATGGCGTTAAATATAGTCGGGGTCCCCGGTTCACCAGTCCACCGTTGGGCACAAGGTGGGACTAATTTTTTTTCATACGGGAACGCAGTCGCTGCGGACCCTGGACGCTCGCTTGATCGCGTGCACATGTTTGAGGGTGCGAAAGACGCCATTGTTTCCGAGAAGATGCTCCCAAATGCGACAAATAGCCGTCGGAAGGGCAGCTTGGTTGCCTTCGCACTTGTGCAGGGCGAAAGGTTTCCTCGCTCCTCTGAAACAGCCTCGAAACGCAACCAGTCGTCCTTGAGGTGGTCCTCCCGGGTTGTTGGGGACAATGCCGGTTACCCGATGTCTTCGTTCACTACAGCCTTGGCATATATCTGCGGCGAGCCGCGTGGTGGTTCGGTGCATTACCTGACTGACATAACACAGACGCGACTGCTTCATACAGTTCAACTCCTTCACTATCCTCGGCGTGCGTTTGCCACGCCTATTATATGCGCATATTCGAAACCCCCGCAGCAGACGCCACCAAAGCGAGCCGAGTAAAATCTAAACCGCTTGCCTATCACGTGAGGGCCTATTTCCCATCATCGCATTCCTCCAAATTTTTTATGACTAGGCTTCAAGATTGTCACGTGAGGCTCCCCCCGTTTTCTTTCCTTCCCCCATGATCACGCTCGATGACCGCAGACAACCACTGTCAAAACGTTGGCGTGAGCAACCGCGGCAGCAGCAGTGACCGAAGGTTCGTGCGATCTATCGCTTCAACGGAAACTGAGTGGCCAAAGCACAGCGCATACAAAGGTAAGAGCCGTGTGGAGATCGCTTTCAAGATACGGTGTACGCGACAGCCCTCAGCCGCGCAAAATACAAGCTGGCAGAGTAGAAGCCGGCCCCTCCCTCCCGCGCTGCCTTCCCTCTTTCCTCCTTTCGCGTGGGAGGTTGAGTCGCCAGTTCCCCTTGTGCCCAGTCGCAAGATACGCATTTGGTGCCGCAGCTAAACGTCCCCTTCTATTCCTTCCCTCCCTCCATCCCTCCCCCCACGGCCTTTGGCACGACGGAAGTTGTCGCGTTTGCTCTCCGCCGTGCGTTCGCTCTCCGTGTAAGTGTGCGTCCCTCGTGCAATTTATACGGAACCTCACAGTGACGACGACGGCGACGGCAGAAATGCGCTTGGAGTGTCCATATAATTGCTATCGCAATAAAACGGAGTGAAGACGTCGCACTCATGTAGGCAACCTACGCGTGGCTAGCACGCTCACGATGCTTAACGCTGGTGACGCTGTGTGCCATCTGGTGAAAACAACGCACATCTAAAGTACTTTCCCCGTTCGCATCGTGCTCCCAAAGTCATGCGCAATGGCGCAGCCATGTGGACAGTGTAGCGCTAGGTATCGCTAGCAGACGCGAAGCACGATACCGGCGTGTAAACACTTGTGCAGCTCAAACTGACAGAGCTTCTGCTTAGCACCTCCAGCATGCCGAGACAACACCACCTAGATTCCTCTTCTAGGTGGTGTTGATTTTACCCATACCGAGTTCAAGGGGCAATTGATGACGTCGTTATGGAAATGGCTATGTCGAGAGATAATCACACAAAGCTGACGTTTCGACACGCATCGTTATAGACTAGCGTTAGGGCAACAGCGTTCATCGCTCCGCCGCATTGGTTTTTGTCTCTTTGGGTCCCAAGTGTGAAAAGGGTAGTTAAGGGCGCGTTGCAGGTCCCTGA
This sequence comes from Dermacentor silvarum, assembly GCF_013339745.2. Taxonomy (NCBI): domain Eukaryota; kingdom Metazoa; phylum Arthropoda; class Arachnida; order Ixodida; family Ixodidae; genus Dermacentor; species Dermacentor silvarum. The sequence goes on along the minus strand of NC_051163.1, from coordinate 100,744,146 downwards.
GCCCACTGAGGCATGTACCATTTAGTTTGGACCCCTTCTGCACTATCACCAGGATCGGCCCACATGACAGGGGTATGTCGTGCCATTGAGCATGGACCCTTTTTGCACTATCACGAGGATCGGCCCACTTGTTTTTAAAGGGAAGCTTGCTATAACTCAAAGCTTTCGGTGGCGTCCATGTACGCACGAAATTATCACCATCAGTATTGGCTCGAGCGTCGTCGTCTTCTTCCACAGCTGGCTCGATGGCGCCTTTCGGCACGCGCTCGTGCCACTGCTCCCGCGTTCGTCGTCATTGTCTGCTTCCACAGCTGGCTGCGTTGCCGCTAATCATTCCAGCGCAGAATTTCACTTCTCTTCTGTCGTCGTAATGGGGAGGCCGCGTTTACGCGGCTGTGAGCCATTGCTTAAGGGGGTACGAGCCATTCATTCTCTTACGTAACGGACAGATTTAATTTTGAAGCAATTTTATGGAAATCTATCCAGAATGAACGAGCTCGAGAAAGGCTCGTCGTCAACGTGCCGATTCTACCGTGAGGGCTTTCGAAGCCTATATAGACGAAACATCAGCGAAGAGCCGCGGACCCCGAGTTGAGGGAGCGCGATGTTGAGGCCAAGCGTCAGCGAAGAGCCGCCGACCCCGAGTTGCGGGAGCGCGATGTTGAGGCCAAACGTCAGCGCCGTCTTGCCCTCCAGGAACCCGACAACGGTGGTGCACGGCTCGGCAACGCTAGCGCCAACTTCCCCGGTGCGACAGCCAGGTTTCGTGGCGATTTTCTCAAACGGAACTTCGGAGCCAGCAGCAGTGTGTGTGACCGGTTGTGGCTCGAGCACAATGTGGCACTCGTCAGTGCAATAGGTGACCCGTAAAATGACCAATGGCAGGGAATAGTGGGGCGCGCCGTCTGCTAGCAGCTTCCGGTTCGACGGACGACGCGGCGCCATGCCCGGCGTACGTGTTTTTCTACGCGGTTTCAACTGTCTGTCGTGCGAAGCTTTCCGTCCGCTTTATCGACCAGCAACGTCGTACCATTCATGCAGCTGATTTCTAGGTTCCAGTTCACTCTGGGCGCGACGATGACAAGCCAAGAAAGGCAAGGATACGCTTTTATTCTTAAAGGAACTCTGGTTTTCGTTTCGGCGGCCTTTTTTGTTTCTGCCAAGTTTAGCTGTACGACATTTGCTGTTGCTTGGACGCACCGTCACTGACTGTTCTGCCTGCGGGTCAGTTAAAAAAAATTATGTTAACTTTTTTTTTCTTTCCAAACCGCGATCTGATTATGACGCCGGAAATTTGGACCACCTGGGGTTCTTTAACGTGCGCCTAAATCTAAGTACAAGGGTGTTTTCGCAGTTCGCCCCCATCGAAATGCGACCGCCGTGGCCGGGATTCGATCTCGCGACCTTGTGGTCAGCGGCCCAACACCATAGCCACTGAGCAACCACGGCGGGTACCTGCGGGTCAGTCAGACAGGTGAAAAAGTTATCGTTATCCGATAATTTATCAAGCGTATAGAAGCATTACTTAGAAAATCGGGTGCTGAGGCGATGGCTACAGCGGTGCATGCTGCTCTTTGATCGTAGCTAAAAACCGATATCGTCGGTATAACGTTAACGGCGCAGCTAGCGCTGAAAATTATTGCTTTGAGGGCTGTCATCGGCATTTCTCGGTCGAAACTCTAGGTTCATTTGAAGTGGTACGTAGTTAGACGTTCTCGCTTGTTTTGTCAACAATGGCCGTATCGCCGTCATATTAGGGCTGCGCATTATCTCTACCGGTGCTGAAGGAGCTAAGGAGGGCTAGTTGGTTACGAGTATTATGTATCTCGCTGTGTCCCGCTTAAATTCGCGCCGTAAAACCTCGTTTCATAATACCTCTATATGTGCATGCGAGTAGTAAATAGTTCTAGTTGCATGAGTCAATGTTGGAGAAAGAAATATCTTGGGGAATCATTCCGTACCTGTCGGCCCTTACACAGCTAATCGCCGCCTGATAAGTGGCACTGTACGTTCATTTTCTTTTTGTTCACGGATGGTCTCTGCCTTGTTCCAGTTTTGGAATTGGCAGCCATTCCTCCGATGCTTGTGCACAGCTGACGCAGCAAGGGTTGCTGCAAGGCAGTATAGTTACATGCGTTCATATTTAACGTTTGAATTTGAGCAGCCAACGGCTGAACAGCCGACGATGGTTTTGCTAGGCACCTGCAACCGGGTAATCTTCGAGTGGGACAAAGCCGGACTGCAAGCGCAAGTGGCTCAGTCAGCTAAGGCGTTGCGCTGCTATAGGCACGTGCTCGCGGGATCGAGTGCCGGCAGCGAGGGCCGCATTTCGATGGAGGCGAAATGCGAAAATGCCCGTGTGCTTGCGTTGTCTGTAGTGCATGTTAAAGAACCCCAGGTGGTCAAAATTAATCCGGAGGCCTCCAATACGGCGTGCCCCATAATCAGAACTGGTTTTGGCACGTAAAACCCCAGAAAGAAGAACGGACTGCAAGCGCATCAATGGCATTCAACGGCAAAGCGGTGGCGGCGGCGGCGCTGACTCCAACCGGAAGCAGCTAGCAGACGCGGCGCATCCCACAATCCCTCGCTATTTTACGGGTCACCTATTCGTTCGGAGGAACACCGAACAAACACACAAGCTTCGCTCTCCCCCATTTCCTCGACAGGGGAGGGGCTACTGATTTATTTTTTGTCAACATCTTGGACACATTTTTCCCAGATGCTAGCCATAGACAGCTTTGCTGTAAAAAAAAGTAGAAGAAATTACTCGTCAATATGATGATAAAAACTTTTATTCAATATAAGAAAGAAAACCTTGGGTTACAGGAAGACATGGTCAGGTCCCTAGTCCGGGACGTACACCGTTGACAAAAGCCGCTGCCCGTGCTCTTTCAATGAGGCCTCGTTGCTCCTCGAGGTCCGAGCTAGACAGGGCCGCCTCCCAGCCCTCCCATATTGGCTTATTTATTATGAAAATACTGCTATTTTTTCTGACAAGCCCGTACCATATGGTATAGGTCTGCCTTCTGGCCACAAAATTTGCACTGCGCCGAAAAAGACTCGGGCTCTATGGCGTGAAGCCTAGATGGGTTATTAAATGGCATAGTTTGTAGCCGATGGAGGTGAGACTCTTCTGATTTATTAAGACCCCTAGCGGGCCCCGGCAACGTCTGCCTCTCAAGGCGTAGATGCTGTAATATCTCTGAGTAGGTTGTTAACGCAGAGAGGGAGCCCAAGTCAGCAAAGGACGTAGAAGGATCCCGGGGAAGGAAAGCTCATCGTAATAACGCGATTTAATTGGCTGTCGTGTGCCGTACGTCGTGGCCTTACAAAATGTCGGCCTGCCGTCATTTTGACTGTCAAATGCTTGGAAATAGGGGGCGCTATAACGTAAAACGATTCCTAACTGTTGTGATTCCAATTTCTGCAATCAGCCTCCACGATTGGTCAAAGCATTTTCGGGCCACTCCCAACTTCGCCTGTCTGTCACGCGACGTCACGAAAATCGCGATAGCTCCCCATCTGATATAACGTGCGCACACTGATTATGCATGATTAAACCGCACAAAAGAAAAATAATCATTCCTCATTCGACGCCTTTTCACCATTAGCCCTCTGCTATTGGTCCAATGTTTTCTGGCTACACCCACTTCGCCTGTCTGTCACGCAATCTGACCAAACCGCCAAAACTCACCACGTCAAAGTGACGTGAAAGCGAAAAAAAAGCATTAATATGCCGAATAAAACAGAAAAAATTTTCTGAATAGCCACAGACTGCCCCATTCCGAAAGGAATAGAAGATGGCTGCCCGCCGATCGTTCAGGCCCTCGCTACTCGCACCTGCCGGTGAGCATGTATTTATTTGGGCATGATAAACTTTTTGCGTGGCAGTAAAACGTTATCGAGCCCTTTCGGCATGCATACGACATCGCTCTGCCAACTCTTCCTTGCTGAGGATCCGTTTTAGCGGCATTCTTATCCTTCTGTTGCACGCCGCCGCGATTTTCGACCAGCCACCGCAAGCTAAGTAAGGCGAAGCGGACCAATCGGAGAAGCCGGCACCACCCTCTTCATGCGGTTATCTATTTTCACTGTGCTGGCTCGGCCCCATCGAAACCCTCTACACTAGAGCGTGCTCCTCGCCTCTTGTCAGCCAATTAGATAAGAAGAACCGCTGAGTGTAGACAATGTTATTGGCTTTGAAAGCGAACAAATATGACCTCCTACAAACGAGGAGTGTTTGATTGGGTTGTTCAGACAACGCTGCGGGTCACCGCCGGATGCTTGCATCCGTGGCTACGTAAATTTGACGTCAGGAGTTTGGAATCAAAACAGTTTGGAATCATTTTACGTTACAGCACCCAGGGATTACTACATATATTTCTCGTCATTTACAGTGACATATTATGTAGGGTGTACATAATAAGTCACACTTCAGCCGGTCCCCGTCCCTTCTTACCCACTTCTTCAATATGCATCAAGTCGTCATTAAAGGGACACTAAAGAGAAACCGGAAGTTGGGCTTTAATGATAGATTATCCTATCACAATCACAGTCAGTCATACCATTCTTACGGCGAACACATGTTTAATAAGCGAGAAAATAGCGAAAAACTGAAGGATAGGTGCTGACGACCCTTCGAATTTCCCGCACTACACGTTCGTGAAGTCGGAGATTACAAACGCAGGCCGGTCGCGATTGGTCGAGAGCGATTTATCGCTGTTAATAAAACGCAAAATAAAATACACCTTAAACGTACATAAACAGCATTTGCCAACTTTTTAAACCGTTACAAGCGAGGAAGTACAAGTTTATCGCAAAATTAAGTTAAAAAAAACGCTACGGCGATACACCCGGTCGTGATAGTTTCGTAGTTTCGTTTTTGGCCCATGCATCATCGCGCGCGCCTGCTCCGCTCTACAGTGTTTGGTTGCGAAAAACGTTGACTTCGCGGTAAAGAGCCAAAAAATGCCTCGTGTGTGTAGTGTTCAGGGCTGTATAAATGGCCCAAGGTGCTTGCTCAGGGGCAACGGCAGTGTTGTCTCGATTGTGTCCTTTCATGCGGTGCCGCACGGTGAGCCCCGGCTCCCCGGCGTTCGCAATGGCTCAGTGCTCTGCCGATGATAAAACGGCAAAAGAGCCAGAGAAACCGATGGTGTGCTCTCTGCATTTATCGCCCTCGGATTATGTGTATAATCCTACAAAAAAAGTATCTTGGCGTGCCCCAGAAGCCAGTCCATTCTCGAGCAGCTGTTCCCTCAATGCGGCCTTCATTAAACCCCCTACCGGTGCCCCTGCAGCAGCAAACTGGCGGCTCGGTGAGTGCTGAATGTCATTACATAAAGCCACGAAATAACCATACCGAGTACGTGCGCAACTTTCTACGCTTGTTCTGTCGCGAACATCGTCGTCTGGCGGACCGGACACACGCCTTCCGTCGACGAAAACGAAGCTCTGCTTTCCGCCGGCGCGGCCGGCGGCTCACCGCCATCGCACGCGGAAACACCTACCGCTCGAGCACGGAGGATAATTTCGCGCTCCGTTTCACTGAATATCGCTGAAATGCAGTCCTGCTTCCCTGGCGAGCTCTTCGTTGCAAGGTTCAGCGGCAGCAATGGTATCCATCGCGGCGAACGCAAACGCAGCGGCCATGCAGCCATGATGCAGCCAGCGCCTCGGCCGTTTACGCAAGCGGTGACGTATCATGGCCCATTCTGATTCGCTGAGAGCAATGAAATCTGCGACGACACTGCTTCAGCGCCAAATCTGGGGTGAGAGAAATTGAGGAAGGGATATTTGGTTTTTGTTTACGAATTTCTCCGCTAATAACTCATATTTTTGCACCCAACAAAAACTGCATGCATTCCTGAAGGTCCCTCTTTTATTCCAGCTGAACTTCCCGTTTCTCTTTAGTGTCCCTTTAAAATAAATAGTATTCCCTTACGCACTCTCTCTATGTGATGATATATGGGGTTTAACGGCGCAAGGGTCAATAATGGCCAAAGAGCGCCGGGCCAGTGTTAATGAGTTTAAATTGATGCGATGGATTACGAGTGGTGGATATGACGTGGCTGTAAAGGGGCCTAAAATTGTCGCTGTAAAGTGCATAAAATCTACTGGTAATAAGATTATGGGAATGACTAATGGCGTGTGCTATGAACATTGAATATGCATTGCAAATAAATATTACTATTTCCAAAATATGTCCGATGCGAAAATTGGCATGAAGCACTATTGCCTCAACAGAACCCTTGGACATAAAGGCCTGGAGGCATGTGCTATACTAAACACTATCGCAACAGCATCCTCTGGCGGGAGGATGTGCTACGAATATCTAGGGCTAATTACATGTAGTACCACGTCATTCAAGAAACCTAGGACTGCTTTGGTATTAAAAATCGGTTCTTTGCCAAGAAACATATTGGGATGGATAGGGATATGGTATCGGTATGCAAGAGGAAAATGTTTTCTTCTCTCTGTTTCGGCTTCCCGGCACTCCAAGAGGACATGGAGGACGGTCAGCCTCTCACCACATCTACCACAGGTTGGTGGTTCATCACCTGTCAACAAAAAACTGTGGGTTCCGTACGTGTGTCCTATTCTCAGCCGACTGAATAGGACGTCAGTTCGCCGTGTTTTCGTTACGGGGGGCCAGAAACCTAACTGTGGTTTAATCAAGTGAAGCTTATTGCTTGTTTCAGCATCCCACAAGCGTTGCCAGTGGCTTCGCAGTTTCTTTCGCAGGAAAGGTTTCAGATATGTTACAGGGACAGCAGCTGTAGGGTTAATAGCGTGTGATGTTATTGACGTAGCCATTCGGTCAGCTAGCACATTACCCTCAATGCTTCTATGGCCAGGCACCCAGCATATAATGACATGCTGGTTACATAAATACGCTTCACAGAGAACGGAATAGAGCTCAGTAAGTACAGGATTTTTTTGTTTACCGAGTGACATCAATGCTTTTACGACGCTTAGGGAGTCCGTAAATATAATTGCCTTTTGAAGTTTTGATTTCCTTATATGCTTCACAGCCGACAACAGTGCATGGGCCTCAGCCGTAAAAATACTCGTTTCCGGGTGGAGTACACCGGATTCCGAGAAGGATGGGCCAACGGCTGCATAAGACACCCCGGCATGTGACTTGGAGGCGTCAGTGTAAAGCTCTGTACACGAGTACTTGTATTGAAGCTCTAAGAAATGCATTTTAATGTGTGCCTCTGGTGCGTGTTTAGTGACCTCTACAAACGATGTATCGCAATCTATGAGTTGCCACTGCCACGGCGGTAACAGTTTCACTGGAGCCATAGGACGATGATCAAGCAGCGGAACACCCATTTCCTCACTGAGGTTCCTCACACGCAAGGAGAATGGCTTTCTCGCTGCAGGTCGATTATGGAAGAGTGTGGCAGCAGTAACGTCATTTATGGTTGAATAAGAAGGATGTTCATTGTTTGCTTGTACTTTCAGAAAATATGTGAAACTGCGATATGAACGCTGCAGATGGAGTGACCACTGGTTAGACTCTACATAGAGGCTTTGGATCGAACTTGTTCGGAAAGCACCGGTCGCGAGGCGGATACCCAGATGGTGAACGGGATCTAGTATTTTTAATGCACTTGGCGTTGCAGAATTATAAATTATAGGCCCGTAGTCAAGCCGGGAGAGGACAAGACTCCTATACAAGTTAAACAAACATTTTCGATCACTGCCCCATGTTGTGTGGGACAGAAGTTTTAGAACGTTCATTGTCTTCAGGCATTTTGTCCTCAGATACTTAATATGAGGAATAAATGTAAGCTTGGAATCTAAAATGATTCATAAAAACTTATGCTCGCTGCTCAAAGAGAGCGCATCTCCTTTGATTTGTATACTTGGGACAGGCGTTACGCCTCTCTTGTTTGTAAAGAGTAGGCAAGTGCTTTTCTGAGCGTTAACATTAAAACCATTCTCCTCCGCCCATTTGGACAATCTGTTAATTCCCAGCTGTACCTGTCGTTCGCAGATGGCAATATTACATGACTTAAAGGCTATCTGCACATCGTCGACATAAATGGAATAAAACATTGTGCGTGGGATGACTGTACGCAGCGAATTCATTTTTACACTAAATAGTGTGCAGCTAAGCACACCGCCCTGCGGCACACCAGTTTCTTGTGTGAATGACCTAGACAAAGCTCTGCCCACCCTTACGCGAAATGTGCGATTAGTGAGGTAACTTTCGATTGTGTTAAGCATATTGCCACGAACACCCATTGCCGAAAGATCTCGGAGAATTCCAAAGCGCCATGTGGTGTCGTAAGCTTTCTCTAGGTCTAGAAATACAGACAGACAGAACTGCTTATGTATGAAAGCATCTCTAATATATGCCTCAATGCGGACAAGGTGGTCTGTAGTAGACATACCTTCTCGAAAACCACACTGGAAGGTGTCCAAAATTTTGTTATTTTCTAGGAAGCATATTAGGCGCCGGTTTATCATTTTTTCATACAGCTTGCACAGGCAGCTTGTTAGAGCTATTGGCCTGTAGCTGCTGGCCAAGGACGGGTCTTTGCCTTGTTTAAGTATGGGGATGATTATGGCTTCTTTCCATGAAGACGGAATACAGCCAGCCGCCCACATGGCATTAAAAAGAGACAAGAGTGTTTTCAGTGTTTCGGGGTGTAAGTACCTAATCATTTCGTACATGATACGATCCCCACCTGGCGCTGAGTTGTTGCAACAAGCGAGAGATGCTTGAAGCTCAGCTAAAGTAAATGGGGAATTGTAGGCCTCACTCGATGAGCCTTTGCGATTTAGGGGCCGCCGCTCTTCGCGTTCGTTGATTCTCAGGAATGTTTCGGTATAGTGCGATGCACTTGACACATATTCAAAATGTTCGCCTAGACAATCCGCCTGATCTTCGAGGCTATCACCTTGGCTACTTACTAAGGGTAGGGGATGTGACTCCCGACCTGTTAGTTTATTTACCCGATTCCAGACTTTTCTTTCATCGGTGTACGAATTTATACTGGTGATGTACCTATCCCACCTTTCCCCCTTTGCACGTCGACGTGTTCTCCTACCTTGTGATTTTATCTGTTTGAAATTAATGAGGCTTTCAGCAGTTGGAGAATTGCGAAGCAATCTCCAAGCTTTGTTTTGATTTTTGCGCGCTTTCCGACATTCGTCGTTCCACCATGGGATGCGACGCTTATTAGCTAATCCGCTAGTTTGCTTAATACATTTAGCTGCAGCGCTAATAATGAAACCTGTTAGGTATGCAACAGCGTCTTCTACATTAAAAACAGCAATTTCATCTCCGCCTAAATACGTAAGCTCTCGGAACATTTCCCAGTCGGCCGAGTCCATGTTCCATCGAGGAAAATGTGGCAAGCATGTATCTTGTTTTGTTAAGTTTAGCATAACTGGGAAATGGTCGCTCCCAAAGGGGTTCCTGAGAACAGACCACTCCAGATACGGAATTAGAGTACTCGAGACTATACTTAAATCAATGGCTGAGTATGTGTTATGTGTAACGCTGTAATAAGTTGGCTCTTTCTTGTTAAGTATAGATGCGCCTGAAGAAAACAGAAAATTTTCTATAAGGCGTCCTCGCGCATCTAAACGAGAGTCGCCCCATAAGGGGCTATGAGCGTTCACATCACCGACAACTATGTATGGCGGAGGAAGTTCATCAATGAAGCTTTGAAACTGTGTCTTGGAAAGTTGATAACAAGGAGGGACGTAAATCGAACTAATTGTGACCAGCTTACCGAACAGTATTGCTCGGACAGCAACTGCCTCAAGGGAAGTTCGGAGGTTCAATTGCCGACAGGCAACACCTTTATCTACTATTATAGCGACACCGCCCGACGAGGCGGTAGCGTCGTCGCGGTCCTTGCGAAAAATGGCATAGTGCCTTAAAAAGTTTGTGTTCTCTGCTTTGAGATGCGTCTCCTGGACACACAGCACCCTTGGACTATATTTAAGAAAGAGCTCTTTGACATCATCAAGGTTATGAAGGAGACCCCTAACGTTCCATTGTAATATTTGCGTGTTATATTGAAAAGGAGTTTGTGCTGTGTGTTCAGAAGATGAAGACTAGCTCACGGTGCCCTTTCCAGGCGCCGTGACGCGAGGTTTCTCTTTTCTGGAGCGGTCGAGAGATTCCCGCCGCTCCTTAGGCGCAAGTGGCGCCGTCTGGCTGGTTGTTGTGTCCATAGCCTCTTGTGAGGCGCTGGACACGCGCTCTTGCGAGCGGTTGGTGTGTCGTGACGGCCTCGTCTCGTGGGACGAGACCCTTGAGGCCACCAGCCCGGAGGTCGATGGCCCCTTGTTCTGAGATGGCGGAGCAGCACTAGCTGCAGCCGCCGAGGGGGCGGATGGCATCACCGCCGGCTCACTGTGTGTGGGCCTGACAGCCGCCGGAGGCCGTTGTGGCGCTGCCCCCTGACGCGCCACTTCGGCAAAGCTATTCTTCGGCAGGTAGGACACCCGCCTTCGCGCTTCTCTGAATGATATGTTCTCTTTGACTTTGATCGTTACTATTTCTTTCTCCTTCTTCCAAGATGGACAGGAACGCGAATACGCGGCGTGCTCCCCATCACAATTTACACAGTGTGGCGCGTTCTCACAAGATTCAGATGGATGTTCATCGGCACATTTGGCACAGGTTATTCGGCCTCGGCAGTTCTGAGAACTGTGGCCAAACCTCTGGCATTTGAAGCAGCGGAGGGGATTCGGGATATAGGGTCTGACTCGGATCTTTACATAGCCTGTCTCGATAATCTCGGGAAGTACACTTGAGCCGAATGTTAGGATTAGATGCTTGGTTTGAATCTCTTTACCATCACGCCTTATCTTAATTCTTTTCACATTGATGACATTCTGGTCACTCCATCCCTCCAAAAGTTCAGTCTCAGTTAGCTCCATTAGATCATCATCGGAGATGACACCACGAATGGTGTTCATAGAACGATGTGGGGTGACACTCACTGGAATGGCCCCGAAAGACACAAGATTGGGTAGCTTTTCGTATTGCAGTTTATCACGGAGTTCAAGAAGTAGATCACCGCTTGCCAATTTGGAAACTTTGTAGCCTGGGCCAAAAGCCTCCATCAGTGATTTCGCAACCAGAAAAGGTGAGACTATTCTTGCTGACTTTTCTGCTTTCTCGGAATGTATAACATGAAATCTTGGGAAATTATCAACTTGGCGGCCAAAAAACTTAAAAACTTCTTCGGTGCGCCCTCGTTTGTGAGGGCGATCAGGGAGTCGGGGGAATGACGAAAAAGCCATAAAGGTAACGATGATTTCGGCAGCTATGCCAGCCACCCACCACCGAGCCCAACAAGGGGACGCTACGAGACCCGAAGGAGACGCAGACGCCAGCTGTACATAGCCACTATAACCTAATATAATAGACCCAAGGTTGGATAGATTACACCAGGTTAACCCTTGCTGCCTGGAAAATTGGAAGTAAAACGAAGCGAAGAGAAGACAGGAGAGATGGAAAGTGAGAGAGAAAGACGAAGGTTGGAGAGAGAGACAGGAAAAGGCAACTACCGATTTCCCCCGGGTGGGTCAGTCCGGGGGTGCCGTCTACGTGAAGCCGAGGCCAAAGAGGTGTGTTGTCTCCGCCGGGGGGCCATAAAGGTCCAAACACCCGGCTTCGGCTCAACCTCCAGGATCCCCTTTTCCCCGGACACGGCTAAGCCACGCACGGTTAAGCGCGAGAGGGTCCAGCCCTCTTGTGCTCGGGTACGTGGTGGCGCAACTCACCAAACGCCCGCTTGCGCAGACGCCCCTGCGGGGGCACTCTCTCTATGTCTAGGACGCGAAGGTTCGGGGGGGGGGGGGGGGCGAGTGAGTCGCGCGTCACTGTGTATACCAATGAGCCTCCATTGCATAAGAAGGCGAACTTGGATTCTTTATTGCCCTGCTTACAGAGACAGATTTCAAAATGTCGAACTTGCACTTCAAGGCTTCTGAAAGGGTCCCCCGAGTGTGTTAACAATTTTTGGGACTCCCGTAACGAAGCTTCACACCTGAATTGTTCTCATTATAAGCTGTACATACGTGCCTCGATGTTCTGAAATAATTTTCGCTTCAATACAATTTTTAGCCTTCTTTAGCCTTTTACTGCCATCTTTCAAGCCTCTTCGGGATCTGTCTGTGCAACGTACTCAGATTATTGCGACGTTTACAATTTCTTGCGACTAGTCCCAAATAATATGAGTCTTTGCAACAGCATCAGTGTCCTCTGCAAAGTATTTTTTTTATTTCTGTTAAGCACTCTTTTGAAATGTTCCAGTGGATACTATTTATAATTTGCACTGCTATTTGCAATAGCTTGATAAGGTGCTTTTTGCCCGACAGTTATACCATACTTATATTACTTAGAGCAAATGATATAAAGTTCCTCCGACACCACTGCGATGTTTCTAGATCCTGCGTTTATTTCGCATAACATCAATGCAGACGTCACTTTTCTTAGGGCGGATTTGCCGGCACACTTATGCAGGAAACTATAAGTTAATGTATTGCCATTAACAACTTTGCTGTACACGAGGTGACAGCTGCTTAATTTTTGAGCGACCGCAGTTTCCGTAAAAATATTGTTACGGGGAAAGAGAGGTTTAAATTATATTTACAGAATATTTACAATGCGTCCACTGGCATGCAAGGCATACAAGGTGCAAAACCAGTCCGCGCGACATCAGAGAGCGTCGTTGTCTTCTGTATTGTCCTCAGCGTTGTCTCGAGCATTGCTTGGTAACGTGACCCCCGGCGGCGAAGGCGCCGTCCCAGTACTTTCTAGATCATCCGAGTGGTATCGCTTGAGGCGCGTGACGTGGACGACATCGGTGGAAGGTCGAGACATGGTGGAATCGAGGGGCGTGATTTCATGTGACGTTCGTCACTTGGCACAAGACGCGGTACGGGCCAGAGTAAGGCGAAATCAACTTTTCGCAAAGGCGAACTCGCCGTGACGATTTCCAAAGAAGGACCATATCACCAGGGTTGAAGTGGACACTGCGGTGGCGGGCATCATAGATGCGTCGTTGCTTTTCCTGCGAAGCGGTAAGGCGCAGGCGTGCAATCTAGCGGGCCTCGACAGCTCGGAATATGACGTCACGGGCGTATTCTGACGACGAGTCAAGAACGGCGGGAAGCAGTGTGTCAAATGGCAGCGGATTTCTTCCGTACAAGAGATAAAACGGAGAAAACCCCGCAAAATCATGCCAGAAGGAATTATAGGCAAATGTTACGAAGGGCAGAGCGGCGTCCGAGTCATTATGGTCGGCGGTAACATACATAGCAAGCATGTATTTGATAGTTATATTAAGACGCTCTGTGAGGCCGTTGGTCTGAGGGAGGTACGCCGTTGTCAACTTGTATTCGGAATGCAGAAGTGCAAGAGGTCCTGGACAACCTTCGATATGAAATAGCGGCCCCGGTTTGTGAGGAGCTGTCGAGGAGCGCCGTGGTGAATTATAACGTCTTCGAGCAGGAAGCAACGTCGGTTGCACAGCTGGTTGGAAGCGCCCGAGTGATCGCGTACCGAGTCGTGTAGTCGGTAGCGACTGCTATCCACTTAATACTGCTGACAGAGAGCGGGAAAGGGCCAATGAGGTCAAGACCAACCCTAAATAATGGCTCCGATGGTACGTCAAGCGGTTGAAGGCATCCAGCTGGGAGTACTGCTGGTTTATTGTGGCGCTGGCATTTTTCACAGGAAGCGACGTAATAGCAGACGGAACGGTAAATGCCGGGCCAAAAGAACCGATGTGGAACACGGTCATACGTCCTAGAAACTCCGAGGTGACCCGCGGTATGAGTAGGAGTGTCATGTAGCTGTGTGAGGACAGTTTAACGCATATGTGTAGGAATAATCAAGAGCAGTTCAGGACCGTCAGGGTGCATGTTGTAGCGGTACAAGACGCCATCCTACAGCGCAAACATAGGCAGAGAAGGGGAAGGTGTCTCAGAAGTCAGCCGAAAAATGACGTCTCGCAAGTAGGGGTCACGGCGTTGCTCATCTCCGATTTTCTGAAACAGTAATCGACAGCACGCAGGTATACTCGCAGCTGTCGGGAAGCTCCGATGGGTCTACTGGATGGCGCGACAAGCAATCGGCATCTTCATGCAATCGGCCACTCTTATGCACAACGGTGTATGTGTACTCTTGGAGTCGTAGCGCCCACCGACCGAGACGTCCAGTAAGATCCTTTAGGGATGAAAGCCAGCATAAAGCATGATGGTCGGTGATAACTGTGAACGGCCGGCCGTACAAGTAGGGGCGAAATTTACCCACTGCCCAAACGAGGGCAAGTCCATCAGTGTAGACATTTGGGCTTGTTGGTATAACATGTTTGCAGATTATCCTCATGTAGCGCAAAAGCACACGGACGTAGAAGAAGAACGGAGACACACACAGGCGCTAACTTCCAACAACTATCACACATCATCGTTGTTGGAAGTTAGCGCCTGTGTGTGTCTCCGTTCTCCTTCTACGTCCGTGTGCTTTTGCGCTACATGAAGGCAAAGAGGGCAAGGCACTCGCGTTGAGTAATGGAGTAATTACGCTCCGCTTGGGGACAGAAGACGGCTAGCGTACGCAATAACACGGTCGCAACCATGCTGGCGCTGAGCCAAAACAGCGCCGATTCCATAACCGCATGCACCGGTTCGAACTTACATTGGAGCGGTCACGTCAAAATGAGCTAGAACTGGTGGTGAAGTGAGCAGCACGGTAAGCTCAGCGAACGCAGTAGCTTGCTACGGACCCCAGACAAAAACCGCGTCTTTCTTGAGAAGTTCTGTGAGAGGGCGCACAACGTTAGCGAAATTGCGTACGAGCCGGCGGAAGTGTGAGCAGAGGTCCACAAAGCTTCGAACGTAGTTGGCACAGGTCGGCACGGGGAAATTCTTGACGGCGCGAACTTTCTCAGGATCGGGGCGGACACCGGAAGAATCGACGAAGTGTCCGAGCACAGTAAGTTGCCGGCGGCCAAAGTGGCATTTTGATGAGTTTAGCTGAAGCCCAGCCTCACGGAAAACAAAGAATTCTCGAAAGACGCTCGAGGTGCGTGGCGAAAGTTGATGAAAAGACAATAACATCGTCGAGGTAGCACAGGCAGATTGGCCACTTAAAACCGAGAAGGAGAGCGTCCATCATACGTTCAAATGTAGCCGGGGCATTACATAACCCAAACGGCATCACTTTAAGCTGATAGAGGCCATCAGGTGTAATAAATGCGGTTTTTCACGGTCCATGTCGTCAACTGCAATGTGCCAGTACCCGGAGCGAAGGTCTATCGAAGAAAAATATTTTCACCATGTAAACAATCGAGAGTGTCATCTATCTGCGGCAGGGGATACACGTCTTTTTTGTTATTTTGTTGATATGGCGATGGTCGACACAGAAGCGCCAGCTGTCATCCTTCTTCCTCACGAGCATGACCGGGGGAAGCCCAAAGGCTACAAGAAGGCTCAATGATATCTCGGGCAAGCATCTTGTTTACTTCCTTCTGTATAACTTGGCGCGCAGTAGGGGAGACGCGGTAGGACTGGCGGTGGATCGGGCTGGCGTCGCCGGTGTGTATCCGATGTGTCACAACGGACGTTTGACCCAGTGGCCGGTCATCGAGATCGAAAATGTCCCGGAACGAGGCGAGAAGGTAATGAAGTGCGTCCGCGTGGTGGGCCGGAAGGTCAAGAGCAATCATTGTCGAGAAAGATTCTAATACTCGGGTTGTAGGGTCCGAACCAGCAGAGGTAGAGGGCGCAGTATCACCAGTCAAGGCAGAAATGTGGTAGTCGGAAGCCGGGGTCAAGGTTGCAAGAGATATGCCCTGAGGCAGCACTTGAGGACAGAGGCCGAAGTTCACCACAGGAAGACAGGTGGCATTGTCTTTTATGCGGACTATCGTGTGTGCAAATGCGACGTTCTACGACAGGAGGACGGTGGCTTTGGGCGACACGACGTAATCGCCGTCGGCGACAGGTGGATCGGGTGAAACGGCAATGTAGGTCACGGCTCGGTGAAGTAGGCGAACGTAATCGGTGGAGCATAGTAAACTCGGCGTAGGATCCGGAGGGTCAACGGCACACGGTAGCGTGAGTTGGACAATACCCGCTAGAGCAGTCAATAATGGCTGAATGTGCCGACAGAAGATGAAAGCCTAAGATGATTTCGTGTGGGCACCCCTTCAAGGCGTAAAACAAAACAGAAGTATGGCGTCCCGCTACAATGTCACGGGCGTTACACATCCCAGTGACAGCTGGAGTTCCACCGTCAGCTACGTGGACGACGGCGAGCGGGACAGGAGTTAGGACTTTCTTTAGGCGCGTACGGAGGTTCGAGTTCATAACCGATATGTGTGCTCTTGTGTCAATAAGTGTTGTTACAGGTAGAGCGTCCACGTCCACGTTGATGAGGATGTGATGGCCAGGCAGTGTAAGCAGAGTAATTTCGGGTCGGGTCGTCATGGCAGGCTCACCTCTCGGAGCTGCGCCCGTTAGTTTTCCTAGGAGCGGCGGGAGTAAGAAGGAGACGGAGAGCGACGAGGCAGAGGCGAGCGGGAAAGACGTGGGCGTGGCGAAGGGGAACGGTTTGGTCGTGCGGGCAGAGATGTTGGCGCGTTGTCTTCTTCGATGTGTGTTGGTGGGCGGGGACTGCCAGGCGGGCGCCGGTTATAATATATAGTATACAGTGCGAGCCCCTTAGAGCCAGAAACACAGCAAATATTTTTATTTCAAAGATTGCACGTTTGCCTTCTATTGTCATATTGTCGTATTGTCATACAGGGAAATTGATGTTTCCTTCGGTGTTGTTGGCCAGTAGCAAAAGTCAGAGTTAATGGTGTCGAAAGTTCTCCACTTCAAGTTCAAATTCACGCCAGACGACGGCTGGGGATGTGGCTTCTCATCTTTTCATTATTTTGGTCACAAATTGAATTCTTCGTTGTCTTCGTGCCTGATGACAAGAGAGATATGGAAATGCAACAGTTTAGATAATTTTAAAGAACACTAATCAATGAAAAAAATAAAGCAGAATTACTCGCCTTCGTTTGCTTTCACAGCTAACTACAGATATCCCAAAAATAAACAAATCTGCCTGTTTCATACTGAATGTAAAAGCTATAACTATTCAATTTGATGAATATAAAGCCAAAATTGGGTTCGTTGTAGCGCCAAATTTAAAACGCAAGAAAGCACGGGGGAAAATGGATCGCTAGCCCCGTATATCCTTCCCTTTACTTTCAGATTTCAGGAGCCGCTTTGCCTTCTTTCGCAGTTAACACGTAAACGGCGCTTTCTTTCGGTCATGGGGTTTAATTTCCAACAGCAGCGAGTTGTTTTGCGATCAATACGCATTTGGTGCCGCAGTAAACGTCGCCCTCCCCTCCCTCCCTCGCATCCCCCCGCGGCCTTTCGCTATGGTTCCTAGAATATCCTAGGGACCATAGTTTCGCGCAACGGAAGACGTCGCGTTTGCTCTCCGCCGTGCGTTCGCTCCCCGTGAAAGCGCCCGTCTCTCGCGTGCTTTCACGCTCACATACAGCATACAGCGCGCGGCGACGATTTTATCGCCCTTGGACTTATACGGAACTTCACGGCGACGACGACAGCAAAAATCCGCTTGGAGTGTCCATACAATTGCTATCGCAATAAAAAAATAATAAAAGGAAATAAAGAATATACGGGGTTTGGCAAAGCGAATACGTCCCTGGGCTTACGTCCTTAAAAACAGCACTTACACGGCGGATACGATCTCGACTTCCTGAAAAAACCGGCAGATCCCACGCCTTGTGGGAATCGATGTTATGCGAAGCAGCCTTGCGGGGATTCTACCAAGTTAGCGAAACGACCATGAGAGCACCAAGACGTAGGCGGCTGTTTCATGATCTATATGACACACATGTCATGACATTCATGTCATGAGTCCTCAGGAGTCCCTTTAGCTATGCCTACGATACCTTAATTATAAATTAAATTAATTATTTAAATTATGAGGTTTTACGTGCCAAAACCAGTTCTGATTATGAGGCACGCCTTAGTGGGGGACTCCGGAAATTTGGACCACCTGGGGTTCTTTAACGTGCACCTAAATATAACTACCTTAAGGCGAAAGCCTTAGTCATGCTCCTGACTATGACTTAGACCGTTAACCTTTAACCTTGTCCTTCACTTAGTACCACATACGTACCCATTCCATTGTTTTTTGAGTGTTAATCTTTTTTCGCTGAGTCGAACGTCCCGGCGGGAGTTTCATGAGCGGGACTAGAATCGTGATGTAATCTAGGAGGGCGACATCGAGATGTACGAGTAGGTTTTGTTGATTTAATCACGCGTAGAAGCACGTGTGCGTTTAGGAGGGCGCAGGTTCAGCTTGACTTCACCACTCAAGAGAAGCCGACTATTACAATGAATGTAGTAAGCATTCAACAAAAGCATTGACAAGCCTTGTGCAGAGGCGGAAGAGAAAAGCCGCCGAATACACCAACTTCAACGCTCAGTGGCGTGTTTTGTCTTATTTAGCTGTTGTAAGTAAGGTGTTTATGTTCTCTCATCCCCAGCTTAAACTGTAACGCGGATGAAAATATAGGAATTCTTTCAGGAGCGCTCTCGCTTGTGCGCGCTTTGCCTCCGTAGCCTTCTCTTCACTGCCACAGAAAGTTGTCCGCTAGTATAGGCGTGCCTCCAGGCAAACATATCCAGGATTCAATAGGCCTATCCCTCCTGCTCTTCATCTCTCTCTCTCTTACGGAATTATTTTTAGGCGAGAAAGAAAGAGGCTACTCTGCAACCACACCTGAGGTCGCCATCAGCCCGAAGCAGTGGTTTGAGCTCGTCGCTGGCGCTGCTGTTGGTGATGGCAGACGCGGGGCTTGTGCCCGGGACGAAGATGCAGGCGCCGGAGACCATCCGGAAGGCATCGGTGTCGCACGCGCAGACACCACGAACGCAGTCGGCCTCGTCCAGGCATTGAGAGGAGACGTCGCACGAGCTGCCCACGTGACCCGCTGCAGACACAGTTGTTGCGCTCGTTAGTGAATATCATCATCATCATCAGCCTATATTTTATGTCCACTGCAGGACGAAGGCCTCTCCCTGCGATCTTCAATTACCCCTGTCTTGCGCTAGCGTATTCCAACTTGCGCCTGCAAATTTCCTAACTTCATCATCCCATCTGGTTTTCTGCCGACCTCGACTGCGCTTCCCTTCTCTTGGTATCCATTCTGTAACCCTAATGGTCCACCGGTTAGCCATCCTACGCATTACATGACCTGCCCAGCTCCATTTCTTCCACTTAATGTCAACTAGAATATCGGCTATCCCCGTTTGTTCTCTGATCCACACCGCTCTCTTCCTGTCTCTTAACGTTAGTCCTAAGATTTTTCGTTCCATCGCTCTTTGTGCGGTCCTTAACTTGTTCTCGAGCTTCTTTGTCAACCTCCAAGTTTCTGCCCCATATGTTAGCACCGGTAGAATGCAGTGATTGTACACTTTTCTTTTCAACGACAGTGGTAAGCTCCCAGTCAGGATTTGGTAATGCCTGCCGTATGCACTCCAACCCAATTTTATTCTTCTGTAAATTTCTTTCTCGTGATCAGGGTCCCCTGTGAGTAATTGACCTAGATAAACGTACTCCTTTGCAGACTCTAGAGGCTGACTGGCGATCCTGAATTCTTGTTCCCTTGCCAGGCTATTGAACATTATCTTTGTCTTCTGCATATTCACCGGAGACCTGGAAGAACGCCAACATTATACTAATCCAGAACGGAGACGTTAAAGAACTGAAGAATTATAGACCCATTAGCTTGCTTTCAGTATTGTATAAAATATTCACCAAGATAATTTCCAATAGAATCAGGGCAACACTTGACTTCAGCCAACCAAGAGAACAGGCTGGCTTCAGGAAGGGATATTCTACGATGGATCATATCCACGTCATAAATCAGGTAATCGAGAAATCTGCGGAGTACAATCAACCTCTCTACATGGCTTTCATAGATTATGAAAAGGCATTTGATTCAGTAGTGATACCAGCAGTCATAGAGGCATTGCGTAATCAAGGAGTACAGGAGGCATACGTGAATATCTTAGCAAACATCTACAATGATTCCACAGCTACCTTGGTTCTTCACAAGAAAAGTAGAAGGTTACCTATCAAGAAAGGGGTCAGGCAAGGAGACACAATCTCTCCAATGCTATTCACTGCATGCTTAGAAGTATTCAAGCTCTTAGACTGGGAAGGCTTAGGAGTGAGGATCAACGGCGAATATCTCAGCAACCTTCGGTTTGCAGATGACATTGTCCTATTCAGCAACAATGGAGACGAATTACAACAAATGAATGAGGACCTTAATCGAGAAAGTGTAAGAATTGTGTTGAAGTGAATATACATTAGGACAAATGTGGCGCACACGAAACTAACTATAGGGAGGCGTGATCAACATTGCCGAGCGGCTGTCACTCGTTGAAATTCGATACGCGCGGAAAGGGAAAGAATGAGAATTGAACTGCTACATTATGCTCACCCTGAATGCGCCAAAACGTTACCTTAACCACGGCAGCGGTGGAGCGCGAGCATAACTGTGCCAGCGTTACAACGCGGCCATGCCTTAATTAACATACACGTGAACCTGAACCATTTCTGAACCTGAAACATAGTGCTAAATTATTTTCCTCGAATGCATATTCTACGTTCAAAGTATATGGATATAAACAAATAGGCGCTTCTACTTTTCATTTGGGAAGCGAGCGGAAGGGGGAGGGGGTCGTTCGTTTGCAGCATTTTTAATATTTATTATTTAGTTATTCATTTCCCAGGGCTTACAGGAAACATTATGAGAGAGAAGGTTAACATAGCATGAAGAATAACTTTCCTGGTAAGAAGATGGGATAGAACAAAAATGATGGTAACGGCATCAACAGTATGACATTTTAGTACAGCATAGCGTAGCCAGAATCCTAGTAATAAGTAATAGCAATTTTTATAATGTCCGGCTTAGCATAATGATTAGAGTCTCCAGCAAACGTCTTGAGATTTATAAAGCATGTGTTGTTTAATACCGATAATTGCTATAAACAACGTTTCTAGTTCAAATGCTAGTTTATTTGTCAAAGCATTTATTGGACATTATAGATCAGTGTTTATAACCAATATTGGAAACTTAGCTCTTTATAACAGTTTTAAAGATATTCCTCCTATTTAAAACTTAGAAGTAAATTAAGTACCCCAGCTTTCAATACTTCCAAGTTTGTGCGACAAGAAATGTCTTGGTCCGTATGAAGTGCCCAGCGTGTTTTTACAGCGGTACGCGGATTGGTGTGCAAAATATCTCGTAATAATTTTATTGCGATAGCAATTATATGGACACTCCAAAGCAGATTTCTGCCGTCGGCGTCGCCGTCGCCGTTGCCGTGAGGTTCCGTATGACGTCAATGGAGATGAAATCGTCGCCGCGCGCCGCCGAACGCTGTACGTGCGAGTGAAAGGGCGCGAGGGACGCGCTCTTTCACGGGGAGTGAACCCACGGCGGAGAACAAATGCGCGTTCTGCGCCGTGCTCCCTTAAGGGCTGCAGAAGTAGGCGTCTCTTTCCTCCTTTACAATCACCATATATGTAGAGCAAACGCGCCTTCTTCCGACGCGCGAAAGGCAGTGGGGGGGGGGGGGGAGGGAGGGGACGTTTAGCTGTGGCACCAAGTGCCTATTTATATCAGAGGCTCCGGCAACAGTCACCAACGCCGCACGCATTTTGAGCGAACGCGGGCAAAACGCCGACGGCATCGACAACAGTTCTGCGTGTTGCCGGTGCTGCTGCATGTCCAAGTTTATACAACTGATAAAGCTACTATCATTACTCCGTATATCTCTCTACAAATTTGCTATCGCAATTGATGCTTCGCCTTTCAGGTGAAACATGCGACCACTTTTTTAATGAAGCACTTTGTAGTGGTCCTTTGCAAGATGACTGGAAGCTGTCCACAGTAAAGCCTCTACATAAACAAAGTGACAAACATCACATATCAAAGTACAGGTCAATAGCTCTTACTTGTACATGTTGCAAAGTGCTCGAACAGCTAATTTACAAGCTAAATTCTTGGATACCAACTCAGTTGTATCACCTGCGCAGCATGGTTTCAAGCGTGGTTTTTCCACTGTTACACAGCTAGTTGGGTTAACTCGATCATGAGTTTGTTTTAGCTATAAACAATCCTAGTCAAGTCGACGCTAATTTCATGGATTTCGTCAAAGCGTTTGATAAGCTATCGCACGCCAGATTACTTCTTAAGCTATTATGCATTTTAAAAATTCTATTATTTGTAACTGGATTCAATGGTATTCAACATCCATAAATCAATGTCATTTGTAACCAAGCCTCTTCAGATCTGCTTCCAGTCTCATTGCTGGAAACCTTGGGGTACAGGCCCACCCCTAGATTCCGTGTGGGGCCCGTTGCTGTTCCTAATATACATAAATGACATTGTTAAAGGGCGTAGTGTGAAAATTACACTATACGTGGAGGATTCTGTTATTACTTCAACTCATGACCACCTTTACCTAAACAGAGGACTTAATCAACTAGTTGAGTCGTGTAAAACATAAGAAAATGTCAGAAAACTTTAGGAAAAGAGCTTTCATGTCTGTGACAAATAAAGCGGGAGTTAACTTATTCGACTAAACACTGGTTGGGAAGCATCTCTCTCGTTGAGCATTATGAATATATTACTTTTCACATTTGCAATAACCTGTGGTGGAACGATCACATATAACCGGAAACACTAACCAAGCTATGTCTAAACTACATTACTTCAAACGTTTGCTTCGAAACTTTTAATGAAAAACAAAGCTTACAGTATACAACACTCTTACACATTCTTGAGTACGCTAATATTGTTTGGGACCCTTTACTCGTTTGAATAAGTTAGAGTTCAAAATAAAGTGGTAATATTTATTTTTAATCGCTATGGCAGGGTATCGGTTACGCGATTCGTGGCAAAAGCTGGTCTAAAGCACACCTCAGAGTGCAATAAAATTGCACGATTATGCTTCATGTTCAAAATTATTAAACGGCACTTAAAGAATCGCCCATCAGACTATCTGCAGTATTCAACAGGTTATGCTACTATAAAGCAACATAGTCTTTCAATAGTTCCATTTCTGCTGAAAAAAAGTGCTGATGTATTATAATTTTTGACTCATGATGATGGAATGAAATGACTTAAATTCACCCTTACTTCAAATAGACGACATAGAAAAGCTCAAGCATTATTTGCCGGCTGAATTGTTCATGTTGCTTGCTCTTGTCTTTTGTACGCTTTCTCTTTATATATATATATATATATATATATATATATATATAATATATACGCTACTGCTCTCTGTTTGAGAGACTTGTCAAGTGTGAACTCATATTTTGCAGTCTTCAACGTCCTTACACAGTGGATTTCCAAGACGCACGGTTCGCTTGGTGAATCTGGGTTGATGGATGTACTTTTCGTCTGCAAGAAATGCGCCGGGGCGCGTGAATCTTATCAGTAGAAATAAAGGGCAAAGTATTTACCACTTCCCAAATTTCGCCTTCGCTTTACTTTTTTAAGAAATATATCGTGCGACAGCGTGATTCTACGTCTCGAAATAAATCATTACTCAAGAGGCCCGCGTTACTTGCAGTGCTTGTTATAATGTCCACTTAGCAAATTAACAACGGCCTAATAATTATCATCTGAAACATTTACTTGCGAGCGCACGTTAAAATAGTGGTTTTGGAGGCCGGCAGGCAGGCTGTCACGTCTATTTGAGTGGATATCATGAAAAGGGAACACTTTCGAGGTATCTGTGTTCCAAACGTGCTACAAAAATTATGCGCGGCTCTGCTATCGCAAACACCAGAGACCAGTGGAGCTGGGGTAATCCTAGTAAAGTAGTGGCAAACCACACACTTAGTCCAACTTTTGCTGGGCTTCCCCCATCTGCGCTGGTCTCTGGTGTTTGCGATAGCAGAGCTACGCATAATTTTTTTTTTTTTGACATGCCAGTGCAGACTGAGAATGCTAAGATGTTTTCTTCTGCGACGCTTGGTTTGAACTTCCCTATCTCTCGCGTCAGTCTTTCGGAAGCGACGAGTGTCCTGTTCTCAGGTCTAAACCTGCCGAGCCGCCGCCAGAGGCATCGGCTGCAGTCACGGACACCGGGTGCGTTCGGCGCGAACGCGGGGAAACGCGGTCGGCACCGGCAGCAGCTCTACGCGACCCACTACCACCTGCCCCACTCCTCTCCACCTCGCATCCGCTACTACTACTAGTTCGTGTGAGAAAGGAAGGTTGGCGCTATCTTCTGCAGCCCTTGAGGGAGCACTGCTCAGCACCATCATCCGCTATGCTGCGCGATGCTTTTTTCAGGGGCGAAGCACCTTAGGGCCGAGCCTTGTCCCGTCGTCGTCGTCGTCGTCCGTAGCTCTGGTTTCCATGGAGTCAGCTAGGGGCACTGCGGTGCACAAGGGCGTTCGTTCCCGACGCGCGCTCTCTTTCTCTCTTCAGCCATGGGTGATAACGGTGGCTTCTGATAACGGCGCGCCCGCTATAGATGAAAAGGCGAGAGTGGCGGGCCTGGCGGCTCAACTGCAAGCGCAGTCGAGGGCTCGCAAGGCTGCTGCAGCACGGCTGTTACTTCCCTTTTCGTCTCGCCTAGCATTCCTCCTCTCCACTTCGCTGGGCATTTTCCGATCCACGCTGGGCACGGTTGGAGCTCAAGCTTAAACAGCTCCGCTGTTAAAAGTGCGCTATTACTGTGAGGCCTTGACGTAAAGGCTGGGGACGTTAACGTGGCATGGCAAGTCGAGGCGACATAACTTCTTCAACAGAACACGCTTTAGAATCGTAGAAGGCTACATCGTGGAGCCGACGAAGACGAAGAGAGGAGAAGGCCCAGTGTAAAACCATGCACAGACAGCGCCACAGACAATGTGCCCAGTGCGTCGTATTCTCGTATATGAGATACCTATCTCATGCGGCAAAGTCTACATCGGGCAAACCGGCCGATGCATTAACGATCGGCTAAGAGAACACCACAACAATGTTTACAACACAATTCAAGGTCATCTAGGTGTGCAGCTGTCGCGACCGTGGGTGCAGACCTGTCTTCAAAAAACATAAAATTCTATCGAGAAGCAAATCCAGCCTTACATAGAGAAATTATCGAGGCTGCTGCAACTGCTCTGCGGTAAATTAGTGCGTCAGCTGTCCATCGATAGCCTTGTGTAAAAAAGAGCTGACCTTGCTAGATTCAAATGCCAGGGTACGATAGCGTTATGAGCAGGTTCTGTGCGCATGTGTGGTCCTCTTGTTTGTTTTTTTATTTTTTTGTCAAGTGTTCACTATAAAAATAGCTGTGGACCGGCAAAATAAACATTATTGTTGAACGTCAGCGATGTGTCTGTTTTTTGTGTGCCTCTCCTGTCTTCGTTTTCGTCGGTTTCGTTTTCGTCCTGTCTTCGTTTTCGCCGAAACGCGTCCGTCCGCGCCGGCGGCGGGAACAAGAGAGGGAAAGGAATGAGAGTACGAGCACGGCCGCTCGATGAAAACGCACATGTTTTTATCGAGCGGCCCTGGTACGAGCCGGGCCTCTATTGGGCCTGGTGTCGTGTAGGAGTAAAGTAGGCGCCGGAGGTGGCGCTCGCGATGAGTTGACGGGCACGCTCAAGAACACTAGATGGGCACGCTCAGATATATACGGGCGCTCACACAACGGATGCCGCAGTGGCGGACTCCGGAATAATTATGACGACCTAGGGTTCTTTAAAGTGAACCTAAATCTTAGTGCACGAGCATCTTTGCAATTAGTCTCCATCGAAACACGGCCGCCGCGACCGGGATTGAACCCACGACCGAACGGCAAGAAAAAGAAAGAAAGGAAGAAAAGCGATGAAAGAAATGTCGCTGTTGACTGTAACTACTGTAATTGACTGTAATTTAATTTATGAAACGAGTAAACGCATTCGGCATTTATACATATCATGCCTGCCGCTGTGCGGAAATTGTTCGGCTTACGTGGGTATGTGGGCAGTTTCGCTGAAAAGAAACGTAATCTTTGTAATAAAGTTACTGAGGACACTACGTCAATGGGTTGCGCAATCTCTCGCTTACTGTCATGAAATTGTGCTTGTCAGCTCATAACATTCAAAAAACAGGTATAGGTATCGGGAAAAAGGTCTATATATAAACTTAAGGAGACACCGAAAGTATATATAGTTGGCGGTCTGCACCAAAATTTAAAAGCAAAGTTTGCTTTGTCCCTTGTCTGTTAGTGCTTTATTCCCTCTGTATCTAGAACACATACCAAAACTACCGAAGAATATGTACGGAAGGGCATCCGCATGGTATAGTTGAGTGGTAGAGCTTCGCACGCGTAATGCTGAATATGTGCGTTCGACTTCCATCTGCGTCCTGTTGCCTTTTCGTCCACTTTCATTTCCATTTTCCTTATTTTTATTACATTTAGAATAAATTGAAGGTATTTCCCATTTATACTTTTCCTGGCTTTATTGTCGGCTTGATGCGGATGCGACAAGAAGTCGAGCCCCTCTGTTCCGCTCACTCGTCACAGGTATAGTCAAATGATTTCATAGGCCGGATCACTTTTAATTCTTTCCTTTTTTTATCTTTGTAGTATACATTGGCCAACTCACTGTGGACGATGTAAAGATAGATGAACAGGAACATTGCCAGAGCGAGCACCACTGTCCACGTGGGCATCATCCGCCCGAAGGCGGACCTGTTTCAGGGGCAACAAAAATAGAGAAGACGAGACATTTGGGGGGATGGAGGGAGGGAGGGTGAGATTAACCTCTAGACAAGAAAGGCGCAGATATTTCCGATCGCATGAACCGCGAATTCGTTCAACGGCAACAAATCGGAAATATTAGATCAGTTTAGTCTATTACATTGCTCTTTAAATGGTTTATCTGTACATTTTTTGCAAGAAAAGCGGGGTTTTTGACTGCCAAGAAAAAATAAGCTCAAGCTTCCTTTCTTGACATTCACGCACATAAAGAAGGTGCCACTAGTGACGTCAAGGATATGAATGTATTTTCGTGTATTTCCTTTTTGTATTTCTTGTTTTGCTCAAAAAAGTTCACTAAAACTCTTTTTTGTAATTTTAATTCCTTTTTGAAAACTTTTCAGGGAACCTCTTTTTATAGGATGACCAGCTGCCCAGCAGACGTTTCCGAAGCTTATGACGTGACGAGGAACTGGTGGGGGAATTTCAAGGTGGTGCGGCCAGCTGTCTCACGCTTTCCTGTCACATACTTTACAGGAAATTTACAGAAGAATAAAATTTGGTTAAAATTGGGAATAAAATTGGTGCATACGGCAGGCATTACCAAATCCTGACTGGGAGCTTTCCACTGTCGTTGAAAAGAAAAGTGTACAATCATTGCATTCTGCCGGTGCTAACATATGGGGCAGAAACTTGTAGGTTAACCAAGAATCTCGAGAACAAGTTAAGGACATCACAAAGAGCGATGGAACGAAAAATGTTAGGCCTAACGTTAAGAGAGAGAAAGAGAGCAGTGTGGATCAGAGAGCAAACGGGGATAGCCGATATTCTAGTTGACATTAAGAGAAAAAAATGGAGCTGGGCAAGCCATGCAATGCGTAGGGTGGAAAAACCGGTGAACCGTTAGAGTTACAGAATGGATACCAAGAGAAGGGAAGCGCAGTCCAGGGCGGCAGAAAACTAGGTGGAGTGATGAAGTTAGGAAATTTTCTGGTGCAAGTTGTAATCAGCTAGCGCAAGACAGGGGTAATTTGGAGAACGCAGGGAGGTGCCTTCGTCCTGCAGTGGACATAAAATATAGGCTGGTGATGATGAATTCGCCAAGTCCTGCCGGTAACCTCGGTACACTACGTTCGGTTAGCACGCTTCCACCAGCGTGCCTACAGCACGCAGCACGCGTAACCGCTTCTTAATTGGTAGGTATACCGTATAGCATCCACTGCATAAACGCAGCTGGTTGCCGAAGCCCGATATCAAAGGCACCTGTACTTACGGCTCAGTGATGTCTTTCTGCTGCTGGAGGGCTAGGTTTTCGGCTTCGATAGCAAGACGCACGTCACGCGGAAGTTTGCCTTTGGACATTGCTGTCAGTGTTCTCGCCTGGAGCTGGAAATTGGACCCACCCGAGTCAGGGTGCATTTTGTTGTCGTTTCTTATAGACATCGTCTTCTTCTTCTTTGGTCGTGCATCGCTACGAGACGACGATGATGGTGGTGGTGTAGGTGATGATGATGACAACGGTGACAACGTCACGATTTAAGAAAATGTTGAGTAAGGTTTCTTGGCCAATCCCCCACAGTGGATATGTGCCATTAACACCTAGGCTCTACATATACATATACAGGTTGCGCCAGGTCACCGAGGAACAACATCAAGTGGCACCTACCCACTCAGTGAAAATTTGGCCAAGAGTCGGATGGATTTTGCAGGGATGCGGTCAACAATGCATGTTGTCATGTGGTGGCACTGAAAAACCAGACAGTAGCGAAGACTGTGAGCAACAAAACCCAACTGTTTATCAGGCGATCCTATGCTCAGAAAAACAAGTAACGCTCAATGCTCAATGATAGCAGCAACCATAGTTGGCGATAGTCGAAATCTGAACCGCTGGTCTAGCGTGTCGACTATATATACTGGTGTCACACGTACACTTCTGATCGCGATTGTGAAATCCGGATCGAATCTGTTGATCGCGTTCAGCAATAATCGCTGCTACACGGTCCAACGATCCGGATCGAGTTATTGTCGTCTGCTGATCGTCGGTAACTCTCAGAACTGTATAATGTCTTGGCTACAAATTCAGATTTGCAAAATATGGTTAAATTTGGACATTTCCATTTTACAGCTTAGTGTTGCTGATAAAAAGGTTTTTAAACGTTTTTTTTTATTGAGCTGCCTTCACTTTTTGTTTTTAACGTTTTCAGAATACTGCGCTAGAGGGCGCAGACGTCAGCCTGCGATCGCGATCAAGGGGCCTGATCGCGATTCTCGGATCGCGATCGACCGAATCCGGATCCCGCAAGATCGCGACCGCAAATGACAGTGTAGCAATACCCGATCCAGGTCAAGCCCGGTCCGGATCGGCCCCGATCGCGATCTGAAGTGTACGTGTGACACCGGTATTAGACATTACTCGTGGAAGGCTCCAGCGCAATCGCTGGTGTCCGCTTGCTTTCCAGAGTACAATACTATTAGCGTCGCGCATAAAATCTGATTACTCAAGGTTCGGTGACAACATAGTCAACAGATAGAATCGAGGATAACATTCGAAAAAGTTCTGATGCATGCAGGCGCGTCTTGCGCTGAGAGAGTATTTAGCTCGTGTAAGGTGCCCCCAGGAAAGAGGACAAAAAAGTACGCATGCCAATATAATAATTATTAGCAAAAACCTAATGAAGAGCTTGTAGAAAACAGATATTTTTTTACTGCCAGTCTCAATGAGCAATAATAAAAAATCTTACAAGAAAGGAGGCGTGAATAAACAAGCGGTCATGAGATTAACGATTAAATCGATGGAATTGGCAAAATAATTTCTCTATGGCGATACCGGAACTGTACTGCATCCACGAAACAGTACCACCTAAGTCGCCTGATATGGATTGGCGGTTTCGAAGAGTCGTGGTAACACTGCGCCGACTGCCAATGGTGCCGACACGGAGAATGCGTTTCGCAACGTGTGTCATGTGTAGCTCCTTTTAGTTATGTCTACGTCTTCTAGTAAAGCCGGATGCCTGTTTGGCCTTGGACACCATGACGAGACACTGCTCACGAGCTCGAAAACGCAAAAGTGATGCGCGCCAGCATTGATGTGTATTGATGATGCATTGCATCAGCATTGTGTAATGTGCAGCATTGTGTCAGAATTGTGTAATGTGTATTGATGCATTGATTTGATGCGCGCCACCATTGATCGATGTAGGGTACATAGACATTTCCAAATTTGCCAAAAAGAGGCACCTTTTGTCGATAAACAAATTGCATTCACGCATTTCGCGTCCCTTTGCGCACGCAGAAGCCTACTAATTCGGGCTAGGTAATGTCTAATAACAATCTAACAAAAAGGCCTGTTCTATCCTGAAGGCAATGTCAACAAGTGTCCGTGGCGAGTTTTAAGTGACTCACATGGGGCTGGGCACTGAACAGTGTGCGCACATGGAGTGCCACTGCTTCAGTCTGGCTAGTGCCCATCCCGCTTTCATGAACCAGTGAAATGCCCAGTGTATTGGTTGCTATAGATATAAATGCAATGACGCAGCCATATTCCATAGCAGCAGTAAAAATTACCTGTAGAAGAAATAGTGACGGCGATGGGTTTTCCTGGTGTCTTGATGAGAGCCGGAGTGAAACGCGCCGGGGTATCAGATTCGCCAGGCTCGGTGAGGCTATGCTGGCGCGGCGAAGACGCTGCCGCCGGCAGCCGTGCCTGTTATGCTTGTCCGAGACGCAACACTATGCCTAGGCTGGTCAGTTCACAAAAAAAACACAAGAAAAATGGACAAAACTTGTCCAACAAAGACCGACTTCGTGGTGTGGGCTCACCGTGTGGTCTAAATTCAAGCACTCAGTGAAAAGTAGCAACAAATAAGCGGAAAAACGGGTCAAAACGAACAGAAAAAACAGGAGCCAAGCTGAGGCACGTCTGCCTTCGCCGGTGGCGCCATCACGCCCACCTCTTTATTAAAGAAAGGATCTGATTGTGTTAGCGATACATCTATCACATTGAATTCTGCAGAAATGTGCTTTCTTGAAAAAATGTTATCATCACCATGCAGTTCGATGTCACACCTTGGCTCTCTGCACATGCGCGGAAGTTAACCTTTTTTTCTGTATGTTCTGACACTGTCATTAAACAGTTGGTAGTTTGGCGCTTCACTGTCTCCTCTCTTCTGTGCCCTTTTCACGAAATGTACTTCGTGCCACATTCAAGTATACCTAGGACATCTCAGCACCAACTTGCCCAAGAATAAGTTCTTTTGCCATGGCAAAAGCTCAGAAAGAGGTATGGAACAACATGGAGCACGAAAATCTGGTCGTTATCCATGCTGGTCTCAACGATGTGCTGAAGGGAAGGAGCCAGAACCTAAAGAGACAGTTAGAGGTTGGGTTGCGTAAACTCAGAGAAGCCTCTGCGAATGTGCATGTGACCATATGCACAATCCCAGAGGTCTAGGGCCAGGCTAGCGGGATGGAACGGAGTGTGGTTGAGGCTTACCGGGTCATTAGGGGTCGTCTGAGCCGACCACTTGGGTACGGCGTAATGGACGTAAACCGGGAAGTATACGAGTCTGGCTCCCACCATTTCGCACAGGATTGCATTCACTACAGTGGTGCCATGGGCAGGAGGGTAGGTAGTAGGATAGGGCGCGAAGCTACAACTTTTTTTGTGGAACCCAGGGCCCTGGGGCCACCAGTGTAGACAAAGACCGACCCAGAGAGACCCCAAGATTCAACAAACTATAGAGTCTGTAGGAGAAGAAATAGACGTAAGCCCCAGTAGCAAGGTTATTCGGACATAGAGTACACTCTAAGAAGAAAAAGAGGAAAGGGGGCATCGAAGTTACTCCTTTAGGGGAGGAACTGATTTGCCACAACCATTCCTCCCTTTAGGGGTTAAGTAAGAGGGGATGAACTGTTACTCCCCATGCGGAGGACTAACAGTTGCTCTTTTCCGCTGCTCCTCAAGGGAGTAACGGTTATTCTTTCCGATGCTCCTCGAAGATGAAATTAATTAAATTAGCCATTTATACGCTGATAAAGAAATGACTGGGCTTAAAAAAAAACCAGGCCGGCAAGGAGGCACGTCCTCTCGCCCACAAGTCGGGTACCCTAACACTTCACCATGACAGCTCTTTTTTTTTGTTTATTGCATGGAAATATTAGTAATTATAAGCGAAAATTAGCGAAATTATAAGCGAATTATAAGCGAAACTTCACCATGACAGCTCGGTTGCCAAGTCAGGTTAGCGAGACGAAGGTAACCACCTTAACGCAGGTGCGGCAATATAGAAGAGACTCGGTATTTGGTGTATGCTATGCCGGGAGAGTCTAACGTTGCGCATACTTACAAATCTAAGCGACTACATAAAGAAAGCTGCCCGATTATTCTTACGGTGATTTAAACTGAGACATTACGTGATCTTCGTGTAGCGAGCACAAACGGGGCACGCAAGACGGCAGAGGACAACTTCTCTATCGCTTAGCGTGCCCCTTTTGAGCTACACATCGCTTCAGTTAAGTTTATAATCTCCTTGGAACGAAAAGAACTCCTCAGGTACTATTGACCAAGAAAATCTGGCAATCCATTTATGACTTGCGCGCTTAATGCGTGTCGTTCACTTATGGTGTGTACGCACACGAAGTGCACGGCTCTTCACATTCCACCTTTTAAATTTCAGGCAACTTTCTCACGAAGATGCAAAGTGCTGCTTTACATCTAGTTCAGTAGACAGTACACGAACTTCCAACTATTCATGATATATAGACAATACCGCGCTCTCCGCATCACTCCACGAGGCAGACGAAAACAGCAGAGTGCATGGGGAGTAACTGTTGAAGTTCGTCCTCGCCGTTGCTCTCTTTCGGACCAGGGATCGTACACTTACTCTCCAAAATTTGCACACGCCACCCACACTCCTGCAGTTACTCCCTTGAGGGACGAAAGTGCCCTTTTTTGGACGAACTGTGCAGTTACTCCCGTTTTCCCCGGAATACTTCTTAGAGTGTATATTAACATGCAAGGTGGCAGGAATAGGCTGAAGTGGGAGGAGATAGACGAGCAACTAAGGCAGGAAAAGCTGATGGTATACGGGTTTGTGGAGACACATCTTAGGGACATTGAGCAACCACCCTGTAATCCTGACTATGCATGGCAATATTGCAATAGAACATAGGGCAGCAGAAAAAGGGGTGGAATTGGGGCATTCATTCTTAAAAGTATGGACTGGCAAAGGGTCAAACAGGGATACAAGGATCATTTATGGCTAAAAGGGAAAGTGGCAGGAGAGCAGACACTCCTTGGCTTTGTATACCTGTTGGACAGGAGCAAATTCCAAAGAGGAAAAAAATTGGAATGCATATCAAGTGACATTAATGAGCTAAGAGGAGGGTGCGAGATTATTATACTAGGAGACATGAACGCACACATAGAAGACATGGACGGGTACACAAACTCAACAGACAACATGATGCTGGATATGTGTGAAAGGCATGACTTTGTTGTATGAAACAGTACTGAGAAGTATGAAGGGCACATAACATGAGAGGTAGGGAGCCTGCAGTCGAGAATAGATTATGCACTAATGCCACATAGGATGCATGATAGGCTAAAGGTAATGAACATAGAAGAATATGACTCCAGAAGTCTAGGTAGTGATCACAAACATATTAAGGAGAGTTTTGGAAGAGAAATGAATGTATGTAGGAGGCAAGGTGAACAACCAGGTGGGATATTTTACTTGGAAAAGCAGCTGGAAATAGCAATTTCCAACAAATTCAGGATGTAATTTCAGAGCATACTAAAACAGAATGGACACATGCAAATTTAACAGGGCTATTTGAGCTAGAGCTTGCTAAGGTACGAGTCACGCCCAAAGGAAACAGAAGACGTAAACCCAAGAGTTGGTGGTATGCGGAGGTTAAGAAGGCCATAGAGAAACAACAGGAAGCATCCAGGGAACACAGATATTCAAAGCAGAGGGGTGAACCAGAAGCTGATGTAGACGGAAAATGGGATAACTTCTGAAACTGTAGAAGGGAAGCATCCTATTTGATCAATGAGAAGATTAGAACAAAGGGTACCCAATGGTTGACAGAAGTAAACGAATAGGATAGAAAAGCAGCAAAGAAATTTTGGAAACATCTCAACTCCTTGAGTAGTAAGACTAGCCTAGAGCAGAAGTTTATATTTACAGCTCAAGGTGTTCGGCTAGAAGGAGATGAGGCAATGGAACATATAAGAACAATGATGACAGAAAAATTTAAAGAATGAAACGTAGCATGTGCTCAATCAGGTGAGGATAGACTGGTTATTGCAGTGGCTTCACTTGAACAAAGCGAGTGGGAAAGGGCAGAGAAGAGGGTTCCTAGTAGCACGTCGACAGGTCCTGATGGCGTCCCAATTATGTTAATAAAGACACTGTGCCAAAAATGTAAGAAAGCATTAAGAGAGACAGTGAGCAAAATGATAATAGAAGGTAAAGCCCCCGACGGGTGGAGACTGAGCAGGATGAGCATGAGATATAAGGGAAAGGGGAACAAAGCCGACATAAGCAACTACCGTCCCATAACAGTGCCATCAGTGGTTTACAGGATGGTGATGCAGATTATAAAGAACAGACTGCAGGCATGGGTGGAGGGCGAGGAGGTGCTGGGGGAACTACAAAATGGGTTCCGGAAACTAAGAAGGTTGGTAGATCATTTGTTCTCATTGACGAAGTGTATTGAAATAGCAGAAAAAGAACACAGGCCCCTATGGCTCGCATTTCTGGATATCAAATGACAGTGTAATCCAAAAGGATTTGTGGGACATACTGGGCACTCTAGATGTGGAAGATGGAGTAAGTAATCTTTTAAAAGATATTTATAAAGTAACAAGGTGCTTATAAAATAGGAAAACAAGGTATCTGAGCCTATAGAGATACATCAGGGGCTTAGGCAGGGGTGCCCTCTGTCACCTTTGTTGTTCATGCTGTATTTACAAGGATTAGAGAAAAAAGTAGAGAGGAGCGGACTTGGCTTCAACCTTTCCTTTTTCAAGCAAGAAGAATGAATTAAACAGTCTTTACCAGGACTGATGTATGCGGATGACATTGTACTTATGGCTGACAGCATGGAATACTTGCAGGGATTAATGGACATCTGTGGTAAAGAGGAAGATAGCTTATGTTTGAAGTTTAGTTAAGAAAAATCGGCAGTGATGATTTTTAATGATAATCAGGTCAGCAAGCATAGGATACAGGAGATTATGCTGGAGGTAGTGTATAAGTACAAATATCTTGGAGTATGGATAAACAATGGGGCTGAGTACCTAACGGAACATGAAAAATATGTAACGACTAAAGGTAGCAGGAATGCAGCTGTGATGAAAAATAGGGTACTGTGGAATTACAATAGGTACGAAGTAGTGAGAGGGTTTGGAAAGGGATAATGGTCACTAGTTTAACTTTCGGTAATGCGGTCCTGTGCATGAGATCAGAGGTTCGAGCAAGGTTGGAAGTTAAGCAGCGAGGGGTAGGTATGCTTGCTTTGGGAGCACACGCAAATACACCAAATCAGGGGGTACAGGGTGACATGGGATGGACGCGTCATTTGATGGCAGGGAAGCCAGCAGCAAGATAGAATTTGAGGAGCGATTGAGAGAAATGGCAGAAAAGCGGTGGGAAAGGAGAGTTTTCAGTTATTTGTACATGAGGAATGTTGACACAAAATGGAGGAATCTGACCAGAAAATGGTCAATCAAATATTTGGACTGCAGGAGGGGTGCAAACCACAAAACAGCGGTTAAGAAAAAGGTTAAAAAAACAGAGATGGGTCTATGGAAAACAGGGATGCAGACGAAATCAGCACTGGGAACACACAGAACTTTCAAGCATGAAATTGCCAAAGAAAACATATATCATAATTCTAGGGGAAGCTCTGTTGTTTGAAGCCAGGACAGGAGTATTGCGGACTAAGATGTCTAGAGTCAAGTATCAAGGTTGTCGGGATATGGGGGGATGCCAACGGCCCTCTGCCTCGACACACCGAGCCCCGCGGTTGGTGCATGCCTGCGCATCAACCGCGGTCCGGTACAAGCTCGAGGAAACAATAGACGACAACCACGTGTACACTCGGAAAGCATTTATTACGACTGCAACTAACACTTCGAGCAGGCCAGCTAGCTATAGTTGACATCGCTGAGGGTTCCCTCGAAGAGAATAACACACTAGGTAAAGAAGGGCTTCCGACTTACCAACTGGGGAATACCGGGGAGGCCGCGGCGTTTGCCGCTGCAAGAACGCGGTTGACGAACCACGTGCGGGAATACGGGAGCGGCGGCGGAGACGTCCGCCGTCGCCGCTTGCTGAGGACCAAAGAGACCCGGGCGATATCAGCGAGATCTCACGTGACCCACCCGGTGGCGCTGATAGCGCTTGCGATTCCCGCGCGCCGCCCGCGGAAGGAAAGCTTCCCCTCTCCCAACTCTCCCTGGCACGCATGCGCTTGACGCGACGTTCGCTGCCCGTGCGGCGGTTATGGGACCCGAGGATTCCCACAAGGTATAGACACGTTGTGCGGTGCATGTGGAGTGGAAGAGGAAACTGCTGAACACCTCATACTTTTTCTGTAAAGGGCTTAACCCTACACAGTGCAAAACAACGGGGCTGATTTTTTCAAAGCATTGGGGTTTAGGGACAGTGGAGGCAAAATAGACTTTAAGCGCGTAGAAATAACCAAACGGAGGTTATCTGACTGGTGGCCAAAATCAAGGCAGGGGTGAAATTTCACCCTCCACAAAGTACAAAATATGTTAATAGTCACGGCTAGGTGGCGTGTGCCACCGCCCGATTTAAAGGGTTCAGCCTCATCCATCCATCCATCCATCCATCCATCCATCCATCCATTCATCCAGACGAAGCTGGCGCTGAGCGGCCGCGCGCACTTTACGAAGCCCAGGAATACGTTTGATTGCATTCGTGTTCTTTCTCAGGCTTTTGCACGCACGTGTTCCGCATGCAGTCTGTCCGGCCGCGCTGATAGTGCGAAACTTGCATTCTTGTTTCTTTTTTTTTTCTTTTTAATGCTATTTCTATGCTTACCCAACTGTCCGTGCATCCGTCCGTCCCTCGCGTACGTAAGACGATCGCTTTCAAGATAGAGCCCGCAGCAGCAAGCGACTATCATTGCTGTTCCGTAGATAAGTAAATGTGGTACAAACGATAAAAAGAATGGCTTTCAACACTAAACAGCGTGCGGAGTTATCAGCAGTCGGCACTCCCTGTCCGCTTCACAGATCGCTTTCAAGATACGCTCCGCGCGACGGTGCCGTAGTACGTTTGATCTATCCATGCCGCCGCCGGAGTCTTTTGATCACGGTTCATAACGGTTCGATACGGATAGACAAGGAGCTAAACAGCGATAACGGCTTATGATGATCCGAACGTCATCAGCGCACATAGCGCAGCCACCTGCAGTACTTTGCTTGCGTTATCAATGCACCTTACACCGCCTTCCGCACCAGTTCGTGTCGCCGCAGCGCTGTCGTTTGTACTGGCCGGATCAAGTATCATAACACTGATAATAACACCGGGCTGCATGGAGAAAAGCAAGTGGCATAATGCTTATGCATACTTAGAAAACTCCAGTCTCCCGGATGAGTTTGTGCGTGTATTTGGTTTTTCCGGCTTTTGCAAGCACGTGTACCGCATGCCTCAGTATGTCTTACTGTTGTGCACCATTGTGCAAATCAAACCTCTGCAACTATGCATTCAGTGTTAATGATAGGCACGACGCAGTTAAACATTTCGGGAAAAAGCCCCTTTCCCGAAAGTACGCGAAACCGTGAAAGATGCATACGCTTCTATGACATGTGGGCGTTTGCCTCCGCAATAAATGCTTTCATTTCCAGCTGTTAAAATGGTCCAATCAATGTAAACCATGACTCTCAACGCAATGATCTTGAAAACATGAACCTCTCTATTTGCGCAGTGGATATCTGCGTGCAGGTTGTGCACAGCCTCACTTTACGTAATTGACAGCACTGACAGCAGGGCGCCTTTTCACGCGTATCGCATTAGCTCAAGTTATGAGTCAACACTACGACTTTAGATTTGAATAACAGTATGTGTTCGCTCACATAGGCCAGTGTTGAAGGAAGCGCGCGGCAGAACGCACTGTTTTTGTACCATCACGATTTAATTGCTTTAAGCTCTAGAATGATGGAATCACATGGCACAGCTACCATTTTCTGGCGCCAGCTGTGGCTTCCTTTTGGTGGCAACAAATGAAATTCTCAAAAACTTTACGAAGAGAACGCAGGATCACGCGCCGTTTTGGAAGCAGTCTAACGACATTACATGCTATTTAGCGCATGTACTGCCGGCTTGCCTGTAGTCTGCTACACGAGTAGACGGTAGCACGCACCGGGTCTGTTTCAGTGCCAAAGCTTTCAGTATTAGCTGCTGGCAAACACTGCTTTCAAAAATCAATTCTCAGACACGAGAACATAACGGTGACAGAACAATTTTCACGCATTGGATTTCAACTCGCGCGCGCTCATATTGGCGCAGCAGACGACGCGCGAGCCCATCGAACACCAATAGCAGCGAACGACACACGTCTCTAAAATGGGCTGGTTGCCAGAGTGACAAGCGCTTCAGGGTTTCCGTTTACAAAAGTTTTGATTGTACTTCAAACAATGCGAATAGCAATGGCGCGACGGTGATCCTTAAAACCCTCTATATACAAAAAGCAGCGCCAACCACTTCCTTCCTCCTCCGTTCCACTGTCGCGCTCGGCGCGGCCAGCGCGATCAAGGCGCGGTATCGACAGTGGCGCCGCCTACGGCGGGCCTGCCGTGGCAGACGACAGCTAACACGCCACCAGAGGAAATCCGCGGAAAACTTCGATCGCGCCCTGCGGAGAAGTTTTTGAGGCGCGATATTGCTTCGTCGGTCAGTAACTGGCCTTAATAATGCTGTTTTGGAAGTAGCAACGCGACGATCCATACGAGACGGCGCAAATACCAAGTGTGCAGCAAGCGTTTGCGCTCGCCGGATGGTAAACAAAAAAAAGCCTTTTGCCCTCGCCTTGTCGGTTGCGGCAACTTAAGGCGCAGCAGCATGCCATCACAACGAAGTTGTTGTCCCTAACACGTTTGATCGGTTTGTGCGTACAGAACTTTCCTCGCACAGGCCCGAGAATGGCGGTCGGAGTGCGCTGGAAAGAAAAAAAATATATACAAAAGCGCACCGCGTGATTCCACGTGACACGGATGGGCCAATGGGTGGTAAGTGGTTCTTGAGGGAAAGGGAAAGGTTGGCGCTATCTTCTGCAGCCCTTGAGGGAGCACGGCTCAGCGCCAACGGGGAGGGGTAAGTGGATGTCCGGAGGAGGCTGGGGCGACAGGAGGCGGCGAGGAGGAAACGCCGGGGTGAGCGCGGTGGCGGCAACATCTAAGAATGGCGCTACTTTTTATATATAGGGGTTTTAGTGATCCTACTCCGGCGGCGGCGCGTGGCAGCGAAAAGCCGTACTAGGGCCGACGGCCGGTTCGCTTTGTTCTCCGCTCCTTTTCCCAGGCACAGAAAGAGAGGAGGCGCTCGTCTTACCTATATGTAAATGCTCACGCAACAATTTTATGGTGTGCGGGTCACCGTCGTCATCGTCTTCTATGAGTAAGCAAATTAAGAGGATGAGTAAGGGGATGACTAAGCGAATTAAAGGGGGTCAGTCTTTAATGCATACGCACTTGGGCTTTCGCCTTCAAGTCGTCTTAGGAGACCCTTTGAATTTTTCTAGTACACTCAAACCAGAATTCACCCTTGCGCTAGCATGGATAGCCGGTACCATGTCTCCACGCATATCGGGTGCACTGAGACGTTTGTGATGAGTTTGCGTCTTCGCCACAAGAAAAAATGGTGCGCTCCTATGCGCGTGTAGGCATGCTGCGGCTTATATCAGTACTACAAGAGGTGCCTACCAGAGCCGAACGTGGCGGAGCCCATCGAGCTTTTGGTGAAAACATCTGTAGCACGAATTATACGGCGTAGTCAGGATTTCATTTCGTGGGTGCCTTCAACATAGCGTTGATTTGAAGGCGTGCTTTCTTCAGCCTTTTCGCAACTGCCTTTCATTGCTTCTGATGACGAAAATATATGATGCAATTTTGCATATTTTTGCATTATTTTCTTCTTTCCAATTTTTTTCTTACCTTAGATTTTATTCCGGACCCTCTTTTTTATTATTCATGTCGAGTTTTCTCATTCGCTTTTTCTAACTCGCATGTATGCCGACGCTGTCTCCTTTCGAGTCGGCTTTGGTTGACACGTTCTTCTTTTTCGACCAAGAGGCCACGTGGGCCGATCCCAGAGATAGTGCAGCCCATGGTGCAATGTGGGTAATTTTATATTCAATAATTGCGCATGTGCCGGTAGTGTTATCTACTCTGCGACTAATTCTCGCTTCGTGTCTCACTGAGGCCTGCACTTTCCTACATTCTGCGACTTGTTAGGGCGTTCTGGCGACGCCAAAGGTCCGTGTTTTTTTTTTCAAAAGAGGCCAGATAGATACCCAAACCCCGAGTACACGCGTACACATGAAGCCAAGAAAAGTCGGCCTAACATGTTGCACCAATTTTATTGTCTTCCACCTAGATAGCGCACGCTCTTCCGAAAAGACAATGGGCGTGCCAGCAACGTTCGGCTGGCAAACTGGCCCATTGCAACGAATACAAGAGATGTCTACGCTGCAATATAAATCACATAAAATATTGAAGTTGAGCGAACACGCCGGGAGAAAATGAGCACAGGAGCGGTCTGCAAAGCATCCGAACTAGTGTGCCTGAATAAAAACCTAGCAGGGACCTTGCACATTCGGCCGTATCTACTAACACTTAGACCGACTTTTTCATAAATAAAAAACAAAGGGGATGACTTCGCGGAGAGTTGGCTTGCGAAGGCTGGCAGTGACGCAGTGCTCCCTCCCTATTGTCCTGTAGCAGCACCAACGAGGCTGTCCGACACCATCCGCGTTTCCCCGCGTTCGCACCGAACACGCGCGGCGTCCGTGACTGCAGCTAGTGCCCTCTGGCGGCGGCTTGACACGTTGCCTCGTTGGTGCTGCTACAGACCCTTTTCGCGGAGCAGTTCGTTATAGAGAAACGAGATGGCGCTTTCGGCGCCGCGCCGCACGTGGCCTCAGCGAAAGCGCACGAATACGAAACCATCACCGCTTCTACCTTTCTTCTGTGCGATCAGCTGTCGGAAAAGCACCTGAGTTTTCGCTAAAGCACTAGTGCCCCAAACATGCTGGATTGAATCGTGTGGATTGACGACGTGTATAGTAGTTGGCTGCAAAAATAGTAACTGGCATACTATAAGGAATGGAATGAATCTGTGTGGCCAAGTTCGCGGACCGCTGCTGCACCTGTCCGTAGTGCTACCGGAACTTTCAGATGTACGGCTTTCCTCGAGGATACAGAAATTTGCTCATCCGCCAGCGTTGTATCGCTAACCTTCAAAGAAAGGGCTTCAGCCACGGAACATGGGCAAGAGTGAGTACCGCTGGTTAAACAATGACAATGAGAGTAGCGCCGCTTCCTGCCATAGTAAGTTTCGCGCTCAGTATCTACACACATCTACCCCAACTAGCACAGAAACTTATGCTCCACTGTTTCACCAACATGTCAAGAATAAGTGAATGGGCGCACAACTGAATATGTGCGAAATATATGCGCACAATAAATGACAGACTATATCGATAGCGCAAGAATGGCCCAAGCTGAATGTTTCGTGACGGTCCACAAGAGTAAGGGAGTTACTAGCGATAATACGTCTTTGCTACAAGGTATTACAATGTACAGAACAGCTACGTTTCAAGCCTTGGCAGCAGCAAGAACAAATCTAAAGGAACTGAGCACACTCGTGAGCGATTAGGCAAAAAATAATCAGAAAGTGACGGCACCGAGGAACTTTACAGAATCAGAAACGTGACAAGCCGCTGCTTCAAAATATTTGCCAAATAAAGAACGAAGATGAAAATACACATTAATCCTGATTCAATTCATGAGCGGAAAGTTTGGATAGATGGGAATACATCTTTAGCCCCGTTTTTTGAACGAGCACCATGCATACGCTGTTCGCGCCGTTTGGAAATAGTTTAATCAGCTGCGAAAGCGCTTTTGAATGTTCTCTGAAGCTGTGGCCAAAGCTTCGGGTCGTCCACCCAGTCACCCTCTACGATATCTCCCGAAACAGAGCTTTGCTAAGCCGCACCGGCGTCATACACATCCATTCTAAACACGGAGGCGACGGGGACAGTTGAGGCAAGCAATACGGACGCGTCACCACGTGATCAAACATGGCAGCGCCCACGGGATCGCCTCGAAAAGCGTCAATTGTCGGGCACAACTTTAGAAGGCAGCGGCATGTGTACCTCAAAGGCGGATGCGCACGAGCCTACATCAATGGGCGCGCACTCTAGACTGACGTCATGAGCCGAACGGCCGGTCACCCCACCGATGGAGAACATGGCAGCCAGTGCTTCGA